>NC_058046.1:6259174-6579424 GCF_020085105.1 Siniperca chuatsi
CCATCTTCTCTTACGCTGCACCTGTCTTTACCAATGAGTTCCAGCTAAGAGGGCAAGTGGACATGCAGGGACGCATCCTCCTGGCACTCATCATCCACGGGAAGCACATGCCGTATAAGGCGTCCTTCCCTAACGACGGAGCTTGGCATCACATCTGTGTCACATGGCGCCGGAGCAGTGGCCACTGGGCTATCTACGTGGATGGGGACAGGAAGGACATGGGCTCAGGCACAGACATGTCCAGGGATATCTACGGGGATGGGATACTCATTCTGGGTCAGGATCAAGATTCATTTGGAGGGAATTTCACAGAGCCCTTTTTTGGAAATATCACTGACTTAAATATTTGGAATGTGTCTCTGGAAACAAGGAATGTCCTTGCTCTCAACGCATGTTCACCTATGACCCAAGAAGTGTTTTTCAGTTGGAACCTTGACCACCTAAGCACCAACCCAGTGGTCAAAGAGGTGCAAGTCCTTCTGTTTTGCCCAGGTAAGATCATATTCTGTATATGCTGAGTCCCATTTCAGGGGCTGCCTCTTTCAAGTCAGCATTTCTCCATTGGTGATCCTTTCCAAAGGGTCCACCAAATGTCTGTTATATTCAGTCTTCCTGTGCCTGAATCTGGAAGACACAACTCTGTAGGCGAGAGGCAGGACCTCCTGTAGGTGAGTGTTCAGACCGAATACAACCCTAGTTTAAAAAATGCAAGTGGCTGCGTTGGTGGGGCAGTGTTTCAGGTACCGCTGAGACAATAAAAGTTATCTATGAGGCATGTCCGCTTGCATGTATTTCATTGCTAGATGACATTGCATTGCGTTGAAGGTTAAACTTTTTTTTTTTTGCTGAAACATTGCATTGGAACCCAGGCTGTGTGATCACAGTGGCTTCATTCAAAAGAATGAAGGGGCTGTTTTAATAATTTTAATTTGTTACAAGCTGGGTCCCATTTTTGTAGTTTTGGATTTTGGTCATTTCTTGCGGTGATAATATGGTTATACTCACCTTGTTAATTGCTGGGGTCGGGGTCTGAAGGGGCAAGAAACACCAGCGGGTCTTAGGAAAAAAAACTGGATTAGTAAAAATTAACTGCAAAAAGGTCAGGTGAAAATGAAACTAATTCTATAATATTCTAGTATCCAGACTCTGATGGAGATAGATATCTACACCAAGACACCTGAAAAAAGTTTTTGTCACCTTTTAAGACAACTGCAGTGCATGTGGTTAGAAACAACATTATCCAAATCAGCTAAAGGATGTTAAGAGGAGTCCTACCCAGCCTGTGTAAATAGATGTATAATGTCTTCTGTGGCTCTGGAAGAGCTTTTGTCAAGTCTGGGAAAATAACCCTGATGATGTCTCTTGAAAGATGCTATCCAGTTGCATTATGGGCAATATAGGACAGGGACTAAAAGTCAGGAGAACATCATCATAAATAAGTTGGGTCTATCTATGACCACTGTGTGTGGTACTGTATGTGTTCTTGTAGTACATGTTTGACCTTTCACTTGACTATTTATTCTACCCATTAATATCACAATTCTGCTTTCATCATATATTATCATTCTTGTTACAGTATATGTCCATATTTTTAGCATTGATTTTCATTCATAATATTCTCTGTGTGGTAGCCACCATTTAGTTTTCTTGCCAGTGGTTGCTCCAACTTGCCTGTGTTTTAGTTTTGTAGTCATTCAGGATGAATTCCTCCCTAAAGAGGCCTGTAAACCCTGAGATGTGAGACTGAACAGTCTGAGATAGGGACAGGGGGGGAAGAAGTATTCAGAACTTTTCATTAAGTTAAAGTAGCAATGCTACAGTGTAAAAATTCTCCCTTACTAGTCAAAAAGTCATGCATCCAAACTCTTAAGTAACTCTTAAGTAAAAGTACAAAAGTATTAGCATCAAAATATACTTGAAGTACCAAAAGTAAAAGTACTCATTATGCAGAATAGCCCGTTTATAATTTGAATTAGCTTAACCCATGATGATATATCATAGTGTATTAGTTGATTTAGTAACTAGTAAGTAAATCTATTAAATAAATGTAGTGGAGTAAAAAGTAGAACATTTCCCTCCAAAATGTAGTGGAGTTAAAATCGAAAGTAGCATAAAATGGAAATACTCAAGTAAAGTACCTCAAAGTTGTACATAAGTACCGTTCTTGAGTAAATGTACTTACTTAATGTAATGTTACATTCCAGCACTGGATAGGGACACCACAAGAAACACATTAGGATGACTGAGCAGACAGAATGAAGGGGAGTGAAAGTGAGACAGCGAAGCAGGGAGGGAGGGATGGATGGAGGGGATTCCCACAGCTCCAGCAGTGCGGGGGCGGCTTGGGGAAGAACAGAGCTCCATACAGTGGTGAACAGTAACTCCTACACTGTCTGACTGTCTTTTCCTCTCACAAGATCCATGCAGTCAATTCAAGTTTAAAGAGCTTGTAGTTGTTTTTTATATTTATCATAATATATTAGTATTCATAATAAATTAATTTGCTGTTGAGCTTCAATGACCCCTTGATGTTCCTGAATGCTATTGTTCTTTGGAATCAAATCTCATATCTACCTCACCCGTTGTTCATATTTTCCACCAGTGGAGAAATTTAAACATACTCAAGCTGACTCCTGTCTTGTTGTGTGTCACTGTGTGTATGTGTGATCATGTGAACGTGCGAGCAGCAGTGCACCAGCAGATGGAGCTGCAGGGCTGCAGGACACTGCAGGGCTGGTCAGATCAGCTCCCACTGTTCGACCTGACCGACTGTTCTGATCCACTGCCATTCATCTGCAGGAGCAGCAGAGGTGAGCCTCATACACTGTCCGCAAGAAGTGAGGTCATCGGGTTTTGTCAGGGCTTGTCCTCTAATTGTTAATATTAATTATAGAATATGAGTGATAATGATGACTGGATATATTGACTGACTAAAAGGTAAATACATTATGGTGTAGCCTGCATGAAGTGATGGAATCGATACACCAAATGCAACCCTAACCCCCACAGAAACTGTTGACCAGACTCAAAAAAAGAAAATATTTTCTGTCTTTCTGTCTTGTAGAATGCATACTCCTCCAAGGTCTCTTAAACACCAAAGTTTCCAGAAAAAATACAGAGGACATGACATCAGGGTCTCTTACTGAGTCACTTTCAGTTATTACTGTGCATTCAAAGCAATGAGCTAAACGAGCAGTGATTTCAATGGGTTTCGCCCTCTCAGGCTACATACAGGCTAACCTACCTTTTTGGTGAAGGTTGTTGGGGCTGTATGTGTCCTGAAAGGAATACGTGCAGACACTGTTCAGAGCTGAAAAAGGTACTCCAAACTTAGTTTTATATTTCTATTTACAGTTTATATTCTTCTAAATAGATGCTAGAATTGAACATCGGTCAAGATAAGACAGTAAAGTATGGTGCTGTTTGTGGTGAAGACACAAGTACAACAAAATCTATCTAAAAGTTAGTGCATATACAGAGGTTTTCATAGCATTTCTATTTTTTAAGATTTAAGATTAATTAATACGATTTTACATACAAAACGTATAATCAGTTTATAAAATATGATCCATTGTTACAGATTAAACTACCAAAAGTATACGAAGTAGTTCAAATTAGCTCCACTTTGACTACAACTTTAAAGTACCGCTTACAAATGAATACAATAACACTGACAGTAGCCACTCTGCATTATGAGTACTTTTACTTTTTACTACTGAATGCAGGACTTTTACTTGTAATGGAGTATTTTTATACTATTTATTTATTACTACTTTTACTGACTACTTTTACTGAAGTAAATGATTTGAATACTTCTTCCACCACTGACATGATGTGAAGCATTTAATATGTCATTTCATTATGGGGGTATAGTGTTGACCTGTGACCTTGAGTGGTAACTGTCAGCTGTTACTAGACTGACTGATAAGATTCCGAGTACAAATGTATAAAATATATGTCTGCTGTAACTAAATTATAATATCTGAGCCTTAAGTGAGACTCCCTGTTGACATGGGGGTCAGTCATCAGTTTCTGCTGGGAGTTCAGTGTTTTATTCTAGGATGCTTCAGTAGGCTCAGGGTTGAACTCCAGCTAAAGGATGAATTCTTTGAGCAGTAGAGCATTCTGCCATTACATCATCCACACTGATGTTACTTTTTTTTTTGGCACAGAGCGTTACCTGAAGATGAAGCAGATGAGTGATTCTCAGAACTCTCAGCCCACTGCCTTTATGAACCATCTGATGAAGCTTTCCAACAAAACCCAGGTAGACAACCCATTCATCATCATTTAGCATAACTTTCCCTTCTTTTCTCACTTCTTTAAAGATTTCACTTCTTGAAATGTCTCATCTTCCAAGGCTTTATGCTGTCAGATGCCTTCTTAGCCTGTTAACCACACCTAATATAGAGTTAATACTTGTCTTCGGTTCAGCCAGAGGTAGTGTTTTAAGGTGTATTTAGGGTGGGACCTTCCATTTTTCTTTGTCTTTTTTTCATTTTTAAATCTGGTTACACCTTTCTGCATTGATGAAGAATTTAAACTGTAAGTCTGGTATGTATTTTCATGGGGGTTTGATATAGGTTGCTGTAGGCTGATGCTGATACCAATATTTTGGATAAAAGCTCATTCATTTAGATTACGAGATTTTAAAATAATTGTCTTAGTCAGTTTAAGTTAAAGGCTCCCCAACAGTACTGACAAATTATACAACAAGTATGTAATCAAATAAACTAAATTACAATATATCCGTCACATAAGAGACGAAGCACTCTGATTGGCTTCCCATGCAGTCCCATTAAATATTGACACAACCTTAGTAAATAATCCTAAAAAGAAAAAGAGGTTTTGGAATTGATATATGATGATGAAAAGAATAGCTCTGTTGAACCCAGCGTCTCTGTGTCCACTCCCAGGCAGTGCTGGGGCTGCAGCCATCAGGGATGAGCAGCCTGGCCCAGGCGTCTGCCATGCTGGAAGTCTCTGTCCAGGCCCTGGAGGACACCCAGCAGGAGGGACTGCAGCCAACAGACATGGTGTCCCTCATCCAGCTGCTGTCTCTGGCTGCTGACATCCCCACGCAGCCACTCGCCGATGCCACCAACCACAGCCAGGACAAAATCCAGGAGTTCAGCCAGCACTTCATTAGTGTGGCCGACAGCATCATCAGTGAAGATAATGCCCTCAAGTGGCAGGCCATCAAAGAGGTAGCACATCTACAGTAGCACTGCATATTCTCACTTTTTCTTTAGCCCTGATGCATGTGTGGCTCCTCACTGTAGATGCATGTAGAGTTTGCAAATCTGTGCAGTTTGTGTATTGTATTTTCATCTGACATGAAGTATCATATTATATATATCAGATTTAGAAAGGAAATACATTTTGAAAATAGGCTACTCTAGAGGCATGCAGCAGAATGTATTTGTCCAGCCTTGAACCAGCCATTGCATTAAAGGGTCTCCAGCTCAAGTTTAGTTCAAAGAACACTGTTAAACCCAATTTAAAAATCTATAAAGGAATAGTTTTTGAAATCATGGAGGTACTAGTTATTATGGCACTTTCCAAATGAAAATTATGAGTTTTCAAATGTCATCTTTTTTTAAAAAGTTGAAGAATTTATTAAAAAACACCCTCTCACAACTCTTTGGATACTGCTTAAATTCACTGTCATCAAGGCAATGCAAGTCTGTTTCAGTTCATGTTTTCTGGAAGGTACTGGCACTTTTTTCTAAGCTTTTTGTTGTATGATATATATTTGAGGATAAAACATTGTTACTTGACGAAACTGTTTTGTAAAAGGGGCGCTCCAGCAATTTAATGTTCCACTTCTATGTAGTTGTTGGACTTGCAAGAGACGGATTAAAAAAGAATTGTTAAATTGTTAAAAATTGAAGCAGCAGATGCCACAACATCCTGACTTTTAGTCTCAAGTATGTCAACCCCCCAAAAAACTGAATCCCACATTTCCCATGATGCAACTCTGATAGCATATTTTTGTTAGACCCTCCCATTTTTTGCATAAACCAAGATTCATTACAAAAAAAGAAGAGCAAATTTTTACTGCATGGATTGTGATACCTTACATATGTATTTTATACCAAACAAATGTGTATATACAGTAGTCACTATACATACAGTACATGTACAGGATAGCTACAGACATAGATATACTGCAGTGCTGTCTTCTGCATTTGGACACAAGTTCTCTCCATCCCTGGCAATCTCCTGCAGATATATCCAGACACCCAACATTCATCGCATGTGGCTGGTGGTCAACTTTCCACCTCCATGAGGAAAATAATTCCTCTGTGGGGTTGGAGGTTTTTTTTGGATGTAGATGTAGCAGAATATATCATAACAGTCTAATTTGGTAACAGTTTTTAAATTAGTATATAAATGTACAACATGGAGTGTATGAAAGCAATGAAAAGTGATCCACAGTTTGGTCCACATTTACTGCTATTGTGCCGACTGTCGGAACAGTTCTGAAAGATTGCACCCATGGTAAAGCCTTAAAATATTGCATCAGGGCTATAATCGGTACCATGTCCTGACGCTTGCAGAAATGCAGACGCTTCCATACAGGGCACGAGGGCTCACTGACTGGTTTGATGAGTGTGAAAATGATAGATAGACAGACAGACTTATGCTGCTATTTCAGCTCTAAAGCACTAGGTGGCAGTATGCTTCTATAGATACACTATTATAAGCGTTCATCATCAGCCGGAATGATGAAGTTACCTCAAGAATAGTAGAACAGAGCTGACAAATGCTATAGCCTCCATATATCGTGAAAAACATATTTCAGAGAGGAAATCATGCTCTAACCCGTTCACAGTTGGTAGATTGTGTTCTCTCCAAAATCCATTACCAAGCCTTTTTTTTCGTCACTTCTGCCTCTGGACTATTGATGATGTTCAACTTGATGAAGTTGCCTTATGACAAGTGTTGTGTTTCTCTCAGCACTTGCCTCCCTTCCCCCCAGGCCTCTCAGCACTCCAAGGCCACCTCAGCCCAGACTCAATGGATGAGCAGCACTCTGAAAAACTGTGGCTGTACTCATCTAGAAACCTCCCTCGCTCTGCTCCTAGCTCTGTCTCCAAGGCTCAGCTCTTAGATGGCCGTATTGAATTCAGAATGAGGGGTTTCAAAACAGACAATGGCAAAATCCACGACTGTCCCCTGCATTATAGGCCAATCTGTTGAACCATGTGTGCCATCTTCAGCAAAACTGTGCGTAGACTGTGGCAAACAACAACAACAACTGCGCTGAAAGCATTTTCTTATTGTGTGGCATTTGAATGTACTGCTTTCACTTTGACAACTGTGCTCAGCGAGGGCAGAGTGGGTGTGTGTTGTTGCTGCTGAGATGCCGGTGCTCTGTGCGTTTTAGGTGGTGAACGGCCCCATGGATGTGGTCAGGAGTATTGACTGGATGGTGACCAGCCTGAGCCTTCGCTTGATGGCCGAGACTGATCACCTGACCATTCACAGCCCAAACATCAGTGAGTCACACACACACACACACTGACATATTAAAACGTATGAAACAAATAGAGCGAAGGAATTTGATACAAAAGGATGACACATTCGAGTTAGGTCTGGGTCCATCATTTAAGTCCTTTAGAAAAATGGCTGCACTGAAAGAAATGCCAAATGATATAACAGTTGACCTTTAAGAAGGTCCATTCACCAATAGTAACAAAATAATCACACAGTAACAGAACAGCAGAACAATCATACTAAAACTAGGTAGAAAGGAGTTTTTGACTTAATAAAATAGCAGTTTATAACAAAATATGCTGTATGATAAACCATGGATTTTATATCTGCTTTAATTTCTGCTATTTTTCAATATGTTGCATCAGCTTCATTTCATAATCATAATTGTGGTTGACCAGACACTATGTTTGCTAACAAACAGTCAGACATCTCTGAACAAGATAATCTCCAATGGAGCAAGAAACACGAGCAGTCAGACAGGTCAGTCTAACGTATTTGGTAGAGAAAATGAAGGCGAACAGTAAAATGATTACCCAAACTGTCTGTTGGAAACATCCATCGCACTGCACAGCCTGAGTACAGCCTGGTTTAACTTTGACTTACACGTAGCTGTACATGGACAGTTTTCCTGTGCAATGAGGAATTATAAGCGGCATTTCAGGTGCACTCACTTTCAGTTTGACCACTGCATAAAGTGGATGCTAATCTAGCAAAATTGATGATGATAATTGATATATATTCTGCACACAGAGTTACAGTTTATAGGCACACCTGTACAATGTAATGCATTCCATCTACAACAGTCCTGCAATAAATCATCTGCAAAGCTTCCAATTTTGAGTTTTTGTTGACATAATTAAATAATGAGAATAAATTAATCTCCATGGTCATTTTTGAACCCATAGTTGTTGGTGGTGTTGTATTGAACTGAATTATATTGAAGTGTTCTTATGTTTTGTCCACCGCCATTTACATACAATGAGGTGGGCAGAATTTGAAGCAAAAAAAAATAAAAATATATACCGGTATTTTATTGTTCCTTTTTCTTTTTGATTTTATTTTTTACATATTTTCACTGATCATTATAACCAATATAAATTGCCAACTTTAAAAAAAAAATCTTACACCATCTAAATGGACTTAATGATAAAACATTATTTATCTAAGGAAATGTCTTAATGACTTAGGAAAGTGTATACTTTCTTAACATTCTTTATGCACAGAAATTGAACAGTACTGTAACTCTGTAAATCTGTAAATCTGTTCTTTGTTGTCCTGTCTTTTTCAGAACTTGAGGTGCAGCAGCAGAGGCTGCAGGAAGGATCCAGAGGATCCAGCTTCTGTGGGCCTGAGACAGAGAAAAACACAAACCTAGACTGTATTTCAGTCCCACATCAGAAGATACAGGATCTCCATAACAACGGTGAGAAAATGCTGCAAGAGCCAATCATCTTCCTCCACTTGCACTAACAGCAATCACTTATTCAGACTTATTTATCACAATGCTGAGTGTTTGCAAAGAGAGACACATTTTATTAACCTAAGTTTTGCAAGTGAATGCAGTGGACGATGCACTAACGACAGACTTGTGAATGTGTAGCATGCATTCACCCACTTACACTCCCAAGGTCTTGCAGTGAAGTGCAGATGTAGGCGTGTTGGGTTTTGCAACAACTATTCATCTTGAACAATAAGTGGTCCAAAATGAATTACATTTCTCTTAGTCCTGTTTTATTTGGATGTCTGGTGCAAGCTGAAGAAAGCGATATCTTGCTGTTGTGTTGAATGTGCAGGCTTCCATAAGCTCACGTTGGTCAACACATGGTACGGCTCTCTGCGGCCTCTTTTCAATCCTGAGGAGAACATCACCATGGTTCCTACTGTCACTGATGGCAGCCAGAGGTAACGTACAAGCACAAGTGGAGCTGGAAATTGACTTTTTGTTTTCTTTTCATGTCATTTTCTACTGTACCATCACCACACCTGTCACAGTATAGCATGTTTTTTATGCCAGATATTGCAGTACAGTCTGGAAATAACTTGTGGGCCCAAGGACTACTGAATAAATCATACTTTCATACTAAAAAGTGGTTTTGTCCTCCAAAATAATGATTAGCCTACGCTTTTGGAACACACTTTACAGGACTACACCTCCTGACCTATTTTCATCACAGATAAAGTACAGATGTAACTAATAAAATGATGAATAAAACTAATAGAATGATGGCTACATTCCATTTAGCTGTGCCAGTAAGTCATGCTAATGAGCTAGCATAAATTTCATGCAGATATAATTAATTTTGTTAGTTCCACCTGTCTTTGACAAGTCATTATGTCTGCTCAGACAATGGTCCATAGTCCTGCGATATTGCTAACAGTTTTGCATAGCTCACAGTAAATTGGTGGTTTGCATTTTTGTAAGTATGAAGATACCAGTAGACCTTTTGTTAAATCAAAGTTGGTGATATTTTCACTTACTTTATTAACTTTTTAGCTAGATAGCTTAGAGATCCTCTGCCACTGCCAAGTGTCTGATTTTGTGGAATTTTAGCTTAGTTCAGATTCCTGGCATGTTTCAACAACTTATCATTAAAATAAAGTAATTGTTCAGCTGTTACAAGTTCTTATTTTAGCTTTTAGAATAAAGGTATCAACCTACATAGCCCAGGAATAATGCTAAATTACTCTATGCTAAAGCATCAACATGCACACTGGACAGAGCTAAACTAGAGATGATTTTGGGAACTCATTTAAATATCATTATTATTATTATTATTAATGTTAATGTTATTTTGTCTAATTATTAGCATTTGAGCGGTGGTGGGTGTGGTGAAGTGGTGGGTGGTGAATTCAGGTTCTCTTAGCCTTTTCTGTACTGGAAAAAAAAGCTAGCTTCTTGGGTTTGAAAATGCCTTTTTGCAAACAAGTTAGAAATGTGTTTTCAAAGAATTACTTGCTAATTTATACTACTTGCACATAAAATTAAGATGTTTTTTTTTTCTTTCATGGAGTAAAAGATATTCTACAAATTCTTCCATTTAGAGTCATAGTTTGCTCTTTGTGTCCATTGTTACAATGTATGACTTTGTGTACATAACCAGGTATTTGGGCACCGTCCTGGGCTCTTCTGTCATATCCACCACAGTGCTGGCAGACGACCAGCCGGTTAGCACAGCAGTTCGCTTCAAGCTCCAGCACAAAGTACAGGTGAGCAAAATCTGTCAAAACTGCCCTCTTTAAAATTCTGCTGACATCTCCACCATTTTACCATTCACCATTATATATTCTGTATTTCTTTCAGAATCCCACTGGTACTGTGTATGATCCAGTGTGCGCCTTCTGGGATTTTGATCTCACGTAAGTACCAATGAACAATTTGAAAAGGGTTGGCAATTTGGAGGTCTCAGATTCCTCTATAATACCACAGTTATCTTACCTGTTTCATCAAAAAATGTGATAAATGCTGCAAAACTTTTAGATAGGAGCATATTTTCATTTTTGGCATTCCTGTGTGTATGTAGATATGTAAGTATGTGCTGTTTGTGTCTAACTAGTCTGGATGCTGGAGGGTGGTGGAATACCAAAGGCTGTGAGGTAGTGTCCAAACAATATGGATACACTCTTTGCTACTGCAACCACACCACCAATTTTGCATTGCTGCTGCAGGTTTATGAAGCCCAGGTAACATTCCTCTCTCCATTTATAACTGTGTATTTTGTGTAGGTTTTCATCTACAATATGTGCTGCTATTTACAGCTCATGGTCTGTGTGTGTGTGTGTGTGTGTGTGTGTGTGTGTGTGTGTTCGTGTGTCAGAGGAGCCCGGAGAACGAAAAAGCTCTGCAGGTGCTGACGTTCATTGGCTGTGGAGTGTCTCTGTGTGGCCTCCTCTTCACCTTCATCCTCTTCATCGCTGTAGGGTGAGTCACGAACATCACAGAGTGCACTCTGTAAAGCACAGAGGGTGAAAAGCATTTCATAAAACCCTGCCAGATTCACATCAATAAAAGGGAAAAAACAGAACATTGTGCTCTGTAGATATGTCAACAGCACCACAGTGAAACATTTTTCAAAAATCCTGATAACTACTATGAGATCTTCACTCAAATATTTTATGATATGTGTATTTGCATGCATGGATGTGTGATGTGTGCGTGTGTGTATGTGTGTATGTACCTGTGCAGTGTCCCTAAATCAGACCGTACCACCGTCCATAAGAACCTGATTGTTGCTCTGGGCATCGCTGAGCTGCTGTTGATGTGCAGTGACTGGGCGTCTGCCAATGAGGTGAGACTCCACATATGACATATTTGAAAATGTGAAATGTGTAACAGTAGGTGGAATATTCACAAAATAATTTAAAAAGATATTGTTTCTACATTCTTCACAAAATAAAAATGTACACCTAGCCAATCAAATTTCTCTGGCCACAGTAGACTCAATAGGACACAGTACAATGCAGTCAGAAGACATGATTGGAGGGTTATTATACAATGCTCACTCCCACTGTTCATAAGTTAGTAGAATAACTACTGTATATTGAATGTCAACTTTGAAAGCAACAGGTTCTGAGTTGATTTATATGTGTAACATCATTTCTTCTGTTGAGAACAGGCATCATGTCTTTGAATGAAGGATGTCACATTTTGAGTTTAAAGCCCCCGAAAACTTGGTATAAAATTTTAAAGCTGCTCTAATCAATATTTTTATATAAACAATGGATTAATTGACTATGTGTAATGTGCAAAAGGGTTGTTCGTTGTAGCAAACCTACAGAGAATTATCAGCAACTCTGCAGTTCCTCTCAGCTATACAGAGCTTTTTAGCCTTTTTCAGTTCATTGTTTTGTTCTTACAGCCCGCAACTTTACTGTTTTGGTTCACTCACAGCCTCGTTTTCAGCTGCAGCAGGCTGTTGTTTCAGGAAAAATGCTCTAAAATCCCACTGTCTAAAAATCATTCATAGTCATTATTTATTGAAAGTTGAACACACTCTGCTTCATCAGGATTGCGTAGGTACGGTTTCCTCAGATTTGACTGACGGTGCTTGCAGCATACAGTAAGCAAACAAGCCCATAACTGTCATCATGTTTGATTCAGATGTTGCCTAACTTAGATTTATTGTATGGAAATACCTGACATTACCTTTTTCCAAATGAGCCCTGCCCATACAAAAAAGAAAAGAGAAATGTATAAATCTTTCATGTGAAATAACGGTGTGTTTTGTTAGAACCTGTCGCTCACAGTAAGAAGCTGATTGAGAAAATAGGTATTCTGGTTTACTGAAGGTCCACCCTGTGCCACTGTTTTTTGTAGAAGATAGCCGTGTCATGTTTTGCTGCTAAGTGGTAAATAGTTCCCAGGATATTGTTCTCCGGCTCAAAGTCCTGATCAGACAATGGACAGATTGCTAGGTTTTCCTGAATTTTTACTATGGATATTCCAAGTCTCCAAAGGAGGAATCTGACATTTTTTTGTGACCTATACCTCCTCTGGTGCCAGCATTAGGGCACAAATTTTAATTAAAGAAATATCAACTTTAATTCCAGATCTCTGACTTACCACCCACATCTCTGTTTTTTTTTAATTCAGACTAAACATCAATATGGTCATGAAATCTACTGTGTTTAGGACACAGATTTCTCAGGATTTTTGATCTACTGATGAAGTACTGACTGAAGAAATTGTAAAATCCCTTTCATACAAGAGATGTAACACTGCAGCCCAGCCCACAGACCATCTTTGTTTTTAATCCTGCAGGCAGCATGCTTTGTGGTGACTGCACTACTCCACCTCTTCTTCATGGCCTCCTTCTCCTGGATGCTGGTGGAGGGCCTCCTGCTCTGGAGCAAAGTTGTGTCGGTCAACATCAGCGAGGACCGCAGGATGAAGCTCTACTACATCATTGGCTGGGGTAAAGTTTCAGCTCCCTTCAGTGGGTTGTCAAGTTGGAGTTTGACTTATGACCTGCTTCCTGCATCTATTTGCTTTGTTGTTCTAACATCAGACACTTACAAACTTTGCCTCTCTCACTGTTTGCGCATAATTTAGATGAAAACATAAAAACAAGTGATAATCTTTAAGATTTAAGCTTTTTTTGTCAAATCACGAAGAAGAACAAAAATAAGCACAGGAGAAAACCTTTTAGTAGAATGTAGAACAAAAAAGACAAAAAGGTGTAATAAATTATTCTGTCTACAGTTGCTGTAGCAGTTGCTTGAAGGAGACAGCAATAATCTCACCAAGCGTTAACATTTACTGTTAATGTGTGTTTAGCCGTCCCTGATGACCTCACATGTAAAGTGTACTGAGAATGGAATTTACTTTTGCCTGGTTCAGCTACTGGAGGAATAGGACATGTTGCTGTCCTCTTTCTCTCAGACAGATAGGGAGAGTTCATGTGGGGACACACAGGGTGGGGAGGGCGCAGGCAGGCAGCTTCACATGGGTGCAATGGCTTAATGGTACTTCTGTTTGATTCCATCTGGGAAATAAAATAATCAAAAAAGGACAAGACACTGTCACAAGAAATGCTGAGATTATTTCATTCACATCATGTAAATTGTATACTATTAACCAAAAATTAAAATGTGGCCTACTTTTTCAGAACTAAACTAATATACAGTACAGGTATTGTATAAATAATTAATACCAAAACACAGGTCTGATAACATTTTACTACATTTTATCAGTTTCAGGACTTCATAGAGTTCTGGCCAGTTTTTTAGTACATAATCCACACTTTACATAGAAACTGTGCTGATTGACATGCTATGTTCAGCCAGTTGTAGGTCATAATTAAATCAAATATGAGTACTGGAATATTATGGTACTGTAAGCCGGATGCCAGTTATAATGTTGGTTAAAATTTTGCCAGTTAAGATGACACAGCTGGATCTGAATTCCTATATAGGATGTTTTTTGTAACGGGATTTTTGTTATGATTTCATGCCGAACATGCAATGGTGATATGTTAGTCCAAAGTACAATCACAGAGCTCCAGGCTAAACAGCAGTGATGCAAAGCCTGGAGTGAAACCAAATATATATATATATATATAAAAAAGATATTAACAGCACTTCAGGTATTGAAAAAATCTCAACTTCTCTTAGAGGCTACAAAAAGAAAGAGACTGTGGTAGAATGTTTTCCATTCCATGTGCTCACATTGATTTAAAAAATAAAAATTTTGGAAAGTACTGAGACTGAAAAAGTTCAAAACTTAAAAGCATGAATTGTAGTTCAAACCACTAACTGAATAACATGATATCTATAAATGAACAGATGAAAATTAAGCTTAAAGGGACTATGTGTTACGAACATAAGACTATCATGGACATGACTGGTGGCCAATCACCAGGCATTCTTAGTGATATTGCTTCTGTAAGGTCAGGCTACATTTCCCAGAAATCCCTTTGCTCCTTATTCACTGTTCCCCTTTGGCTTTACTGAAGGTGATTTTGGAGGTGATTTTTTTCCATTGGTCTCAGAATAGCAATATCAGTTTGTCATCTGTCTGTGGTCGGAGCAAAGCTTTACGCCTGGTCAGACTTCTGTAAAACATGTTGTACTATTAATAGTCCCTAGAAGGACATAAGGTGGCCCCATTACCTTTTCCATAGCAATACCATCGGGCCACAATTAGCACACAAGAAATAAGATCTAACTGGCTAATGCCGTAAAATATACTGAGCACATGTATGCTCCCCAGAAGATGAACCCTTTCCAGTTTGGAAACCCCATACCTCTTGCACCATCCACAGGACCAAATGTCACTTCACACAAAAATGATCATATAATTAACAGGGAGATTGTCATGACATTTGCTGCACACATTCTTGTGTGTAATGAACATTGCAGCCTATTGGGGCTGCTAGTGGGGCTTTAGACTTTTAGACTTGTTTGTCCAATCAAATGATGATTTACTGCTGTCAACTTATATCAATGCTTAAACAAACATTATGTGATGGATGTGATGTGATGTGTGATGTTATGCTATACTACAACCTTAACCCATTTTTTTTTTAAAAACATCCTGCAGCTGCAACTGTTCATATTCCCAGATCCATCTGTGAGTGTATGTTATGTCGCATAATGAGCTGAGAACAGTGTGTGAATAAGCACCACAAACACTCAATATTCAGGTGTTCCTCTCAGATCTCCATGCAGATGTGTTGAATGTTCCCGTTCAGACTAAATAGACTAAGAGAACAGAACAGACTAAATAGACACAGCAGCAGTCACTGTTCCATAAATATGTCTTTAAACATGCTGCTGCTTTTGTTGTCACAGCACTACCACAGTTAATTTTCTTTTATCAAATTGTTTTTCAGGACTACCGGTTCTAATAGTTGGTGTAACATTGGCAGTATCAGTGGACAAGTACAAGGCAGATAATCACTGCTGGCTCAATGTGAAGACTGACACGATCTGGGCCTTTGTGGGGCCTGTTATATTTGTCTTGGTGGTAAGTGATCTCCTGCCTTGTGTGTGTGTGTGTGTGTGTGTGTGTGTGTGTGTGCTCACCTGCCTCCTGACCCTCCTTACATTTCTTTGTAACTGACGTCTTTATGGGTAATGCAGTCATGTTTATTAGTGGGCCTTTTTGAACAAACTTTTGCCTTTGAAAAGACCATACTTAAGAAGGGACAATAATAATACAAATTTGGCAATAATCCATATCAAATTTATGACAGCTTGCACTCTGAGCGATACATTCCTGCCCTAACCAACTAGCAACAGGCAGAGAAGAAGAAGACTGATAGCTAGCCAAACATGGATGTAAACAATGGAAGTTTCAAGATATTCAAAAAGGTGGCTTTACAAATGTTCGATGATGAAGGAAATATATTTAACATTTGTTAGGCCTCAAGGATATACACAATGCATTTTAGTATAAATGCAAACATAACTAGGTTTATTTACAAGAATATTCACCACCTTTAAAGAGACACATAGGATGAATGAGATAATCCCTAAATTATCCCAAACATCCCCCAAAATCCCAAACAACACAGAAGATCATAGGAGCAAGCTTCCAGATGAAGATTGAGCATCTACATTTTCCTTATATATTTTCTCTATATTCTATTTTTCCATCTCAGATAGGCCAGGAGCAATGAAACATAAAATAATGTACATTAGCTGAATACTGTTTACTGTGATGTGACTTCCTGCAGCCTGAGGAGGAGGGTAAACTTTTCCTCCGCTACATGTGAGCTTGAGGCCAAGTGGATCTGCAGCAGCACATCTCATGTTTACTGGAGGCCGTGTTGATGCTGTTGTCCTTTGCCTGCAGGTCAATGCAGTTGTGCTGTGTCGGGTTGTCATGGTGACCGTTTCCAGCGCTCGCCGTCGTGCTAAGATGCTCAGTCCAAGCTCAGCATCAAAGATGCAGACCTTTGACCTCACCTGGTGAGATACAATAGCTTCTCTAACTCTCTCTGTCACTCTCTCTCTCCTCCTGCTTTTTGTGCGTTCTCTTTCAAGTGTTTTTCTCGTACGCCCACGCGCTCTCACACACACTCTCTCTCTCTCTCACATACACACATACTTGCTGTTTCGTTTTTGGTCGAGCCAGCCATAGTCAATCGAGACACTGTGAGAGATTGGGAGTTTAGGCTCGGGAGTCTGCTGTGGGAGTTGTAAGGGCTTATCAGCTTAACACCTGGTCCCAACACAACTTATGTGTGTGTGTGTGTGTGTGTGTTTGTGTGTGTGTGTGTGTGTGTGTGTGTGTGTGTGTGCTACATCTTGGGATATGTCTTCACTTAAAACTACATTCTGTTAAATAAATTCTGTTCTTTTATTAAGTACTTTCATGTTATATCTTCTATCTAGCAGTGTTTAGTTCTTCTAGACACTTTACAACATGATCAGTGTCTAAAACATGACATATGAAAGCAACAGTGAAGGTAGAATGGTAACTTTAAAGATTCTGCCATTCTCTGAACAAGCCTAATTACTGAGGACTGTTTGAAGGCCTTTTTGTAACACATGTACATCTTATTTGTTATAGGGCCTTGAAAACACAATTCTGACTTTCCAAGGAATCCATTCGCATTTCTGTCACCACATCTTACAGAAATACTTACTTATGATTGATATGAGTCTCGCCATGTTTTCCTTACATCAACAAATCCCATGAAAAGACTCAAACCAGCAATGCATTAGTCTGACTTTGTATGTACACTGTATGATGTATTTTCTTCCCTACCCTGTCTGTGTCATTCAGCCTCAAACCCATTAATGCCTGCTTAAGTCATAAATCTTTGAAAATGTGTCACAAATATATAGTCTCATCTTTAGAAAAGGCTCAGTAATTTAAAACCTAAAACAGCTGGTCGAGTATTTTTTTTTACCAAACGTTCCTCAAACAGGAGGAAACAGTGCACTTGTTGGAGACCATTTTCAGCAGTGGATTAGTCCACATTTGGCATGTGCGGTATTGTGTCAAAATAAACTGCAGTGTGTGTGATGTGCATGGTAATGAAGGAACATGTCACCCAGTGCAAAAGTGTGAATCACTGATGCGTTTTTAATTAAATTTGTGTTTCTGGACAACAATGGCACAGAGGAATAAGACATATCAGGCTTTGGATACACACACAATACTTGTACATTCATTGTCGGTCTGGGTCTTTTCATGGGATTTGTTGACAATAAGGAAAATATAGACCGCCAGACCTTTAAATCGAGCCATATTTTTGCTTTGTTATTACAAAATTCCTATTTCCTATTACAATTAATCTGCTTCAACTTTGCATACATACAGTATGATTGCCAGTCAGAGGCTGAGCAGCAAGCATAATTTCCCTTTTCATTGTGTCACGTCTGTTTATGTTGCTATGGTTACAGGATGATAGTACAAACATTTCTAGTAATTCTGCTACAGTACAGTTATGTATGCAAGCAACATTTCTAGCAGCATAACCACAGGCACTATGATTCTGCTGAATGATTTCTGATAAACCATATACATATACAGTATGTATGCAGTTTTCTTTAGAGCTACTTTCTACCAAATAAATTGTCCAAATAAACACTGTTTGACAGTGAGGTCCGTGAAGTATCCAGGGTGAGAGGAACATTTATTCAGGGAAGCTATGCTGATGTTGAACTTTTTTAAAGTCATTTCTCAATTCTGTGAGCACCACAAATAAAACTCCATTCACCTCCATTGTATTTGGGTGGAGGCAGAAGTCTCAGAGATAGATATCTCAAAACCTGGTAATTTAGGTGAAATTGAATCACTTCCCGTGATTAGCTGATTCACCCTGACGATACATCTGCAGCATAACATCTTCTAAATCTTCCTCATATTGTGCTTAGAATAGAATGTGAGGATTATACCTAAATTGAAGACAATCTATGTGCAGTGTCTATTAGGGACATTCTTCTTTCAGTATTTTGAGTACTAATATGCTTTTCCAGAGGTTAATACACAGGTCAGTACACTAGAATTAGAAGGTATTACATATGTCTTACGGCTGTGGAAAGACTTGGATCTCTTTTCATATTCAGCCAAAAAGTCCTTCAACCCAACATGCAGCAGCTCTCTTCCATCCAGATTTTCTTTTTGCACATTTGTCATAGCCTGATGGAAATGCTATAACGCCATTCCCCTTCTCGCTGTGTCTCTTCATTCCCTCACACACAGACTAAAAGTAGATGTTTGTGCCAGCTCTAGAGTGTTACATGAATTCAGGAGATTAGAGGGAAAACGACTTTCAAAAATAAAAGGGAAGAGAGGGAAGTGGGTGCTGGCTTTGTCCTTGCAGACACAGTACAGTCTGAAAACTCAATTTCTCTACCCAGGTGCAGCAGTGTGACAACAATAGTGGTTCGAACAAAGGCAACCTTTTCCGCCTTGCCCCATGAAATGGTTATTGGCCGTATAAGCACCAAGATCATTGAAAGGATGATTGCAAAGGAACAGGAGTATGACTGTAGTAGGCGGTAAAATCTATAGCTGTGCAGATGCTTGATGAGGATTCAAAGAGAAAATATTTGAGAATAAAATGTCATTGAAATACCTTGAAAACTCCACTCTGCTGGCTCCTTGTGTCGGTCTATACTCGTGTTTTCTGAAATGGTTGACAAAGAGAAGGTACTGTAGTAGTACTGTACACAATGTCAAAGTTTTGTTCCACCGGTCTGTTAGAACTCATTCTCATGCATCTGTATTTGAGAGTACATGTGTGTAGTTCATGCACATATTGTATGTGCATTTATGGTTCATGTATGTGCATTCTGTGTATGTTTGCAGGGCTGTGACCCGTCCAGTTCTCATCCTGCTGCCAGTGCTGGGCCTGACCTGGCTGTGTGGAGTGCTGGTCCATTTGTCTGTAGTAGTCGCCTATGTCTTCATCGCTCTCAATGCCTTCCAGGTAAACAAAGACCAGAGAGCAGAGGTAGTTTGGCTGTTTAGTTTGAGTAGTTTGAGCTTTATAGATAAATATTATATAGTGCAACTTCCTTCTGTTGGTTAAAGATGGGTGGGGTAACGTTACGTAACCCACCATAGCAGACACGATTTTGAGAAGTGATACCTCCGCCTTGGACATCCAGTCCAACGATTACAGTGGCACTAGCAGCTCCTACTGGTTGCATGGGGGTGCATAGCTTAATATCCCTTGTAGTTGACCCGAAAAGCTCCTCACTAGCAGGTGAAAAGACACGACGGGCGGCTCCATGTGTCACGGAGGTAGCTCACGTCTGACTTCACCCTCCTCAAGTCAACAGTGGGGTTAGTAGTGACCGAAGTTTCAATATCAAGTGTTTCGTCTTTTGGGGAGCATGAGTGTTCACATTTTATTCATTCAGCTTCAAAATGATGCCTTTCTCATATGTTCACTCATGAGCATGGTTCAATGGCCTTTACAGCTTATGACAGAAATGAGAATATGGAGACCTGTGGGCCTGTGTGCATACATGTGTGTCATAGCTTTGTATTTATGACACGTGTTTATGTGTCACTACTACAATATTAATATTGTGTATGTCTTTATATGGACCTTTTTTGCACACATGCAATGTCTTTATCTGCGCATCTGCAGTTGTAACATTATAACTATGACTGTGTATTCATGCACCTTCGTGTGTCTGTGTGTGTGTGTGTGTGTGTGTGTGTGTGGGAGAAGGCAGTCAGGCCTTTGAACGACAAGCCATACCACATCAACCTCCAGCTCTCCTCCCCTGATAACACAACAGTTACTTCCTCTCTCAGACACTTTTCCCTCACTTCAACCTTTTACCATACACTGTACTTTCTTATACTGTTCTTTCTGTACATCAGCCTCTCTCCTTGTCTTTTCTTACCCCACCCACCCCTCGGTGCTCGTCCCCGGTCTTTAATTAATAAAAATGAGCTAGCCCCTGGGTGACCCCTGGAGAGCTGCTAGTTAATTTAGATTTACTGCCGGTGTCCAGCTGAGGGCAGATAACACTACAGTAGGAGTTCTTTCCCATGTAGGCAGGAGGATGATGCCGAGCCAGCCCATCTTCTTCTTCTTACCAAAAAAAAAATTTTTTTCACTGGGCTACTTCAACAGTCTATAGAAGCAAAGTATGACGGACAGAGTGTGAAGGCCAAGAACCAAGAAAGTAGAGTGATAGCTGGTAGGGCAAAACAGGTTTCAATTCACTAAACCCTCTAGTCCCAGTATCTGAAATTATTTGTCACCAGATCATCCACTCCTGCCTCCTTCCACTAGATTTCTGTGTCAACAATTATTTGGGCAGATTTATTCTGATGTGACGAAGATCCAAGTAGTCATTGATAGTCTGATTTATTAGACATAATTATAGATTTAAAATTATTAGGCATACTGTTGGTAATGGTGTGGTGCAGGTTAAACACAAGTATATACACTACAGAATGGCTGCTTTATTTCTGTCACTGACTGATTATACGCAATAACCAAAGTTAAAATAATTAAATCTTTTCATGAATTGTCCATAATAGGACTGTTTCATTATAATTCTGTTTCAATGCTACAGAGCAGAGTCTACTTGAGCTCTACCTCATTCACATCACTGCTTAAATCACATAATGCATGTAAACATAGCTGCTCATGCATATATCTGCTCCAAAATAGCAGACTCACTAGGCCCTGGATTAATGTGATCTGTCTTGACAACAGCGGCAAGAACCAATCAGCTTATCTCCTGTTCTACCCAATCAGCAACTCCCCTCTTAGTTTTTCCTGTCCTCATTGTATACATCTATGTATACCTTTATATTCAGTGTGTGAATTTTTAGATCAGTTTGATGAGACTGACCTCACCAGAAAAACGACAGCATCAGTTGTTGGTCAAACACTCAAATTGACCTATGTTCTGTTGTGGTCATGTGAATAATGACAAAGGTGGAATTAGCGTGATGCACCGGAAAAACCTCTTGGGGAGGAGGTCGGGGTGAATGGTTTGGTGTACAGAGTGTCTGGCTTTGACACAGGAGAACAGCCAACATTGGGTTTTTTTAACAATGACCACAAGCTTCCTCTGTGCTTAACAAAGTAGTTTTAGATGCCTAAACTGAACCAAGCCTTAATCATAGAGGTGGCAGATCAGAAAAAGCTCAATGAGTCACTTTTGTAAAAGTCATGTGTGTTCTGGAAGGCACAGACAAATGATGTAATCCTAAAGATAGGGGCGCCAGATCATAAAATGCTCATATGGGTTGTTGTAGAAGGCAGAAGCTCTTCCTGTTTTGTAGATCTGCGGTTCGATCCCCGGCTTCCCCCAGCCCGCATGTCAAAATGTCCTTGGGCAAGATACTGAACCCCAAATTGCTCCCGAAGGCTGTGCCATCGGTGTGCGTGAATGATTAGTTTCTTTCTGATGAGCAGTTGGCACCTTGCCTCGTAGCCTCTGCCATCAGTGTATGAATGTGTGTGAATGGGGTGAAAGACATGTAGTGTAAAGCGCTTTGAGTGGTCAGAAGACTAGAAAGGCGCTATACAAGTACAGTCCATTTACAATTTACCATTTGGAAGACTTGTTGAGTCTGAGTCAAATTGACTTTTAGTGTTCCTTTTAGGAGCAGAGATTTTGATTTAAACCACAAGAGGCAGCTAAAGGCGCCTGTATGCCCCAACAGAAGTGCTTGTCAGCTGGTCGAACAGCCTCTGAAACCCCCTTACCCCAAACTTTTCCAATTTTGGAACTGGGGGAGGTGAGGAGTGTTCAACCATGTTTTGAACTTTCTGAAAGCACCAAGCTGACATTTACACCCACTGAAAAAGTACGCAGGGTTTGAACTTCCCTCTTAAGCTCTCTTTTTTCATTGCATCTATTGCTATAACTTTTAATGTGTGCAAACACCTTCCAGGAGAGACTGTCTGAAAATGTGCACCGTTATCCGAGTATTTAAAGGATCATCACGTCTCCCCCCTCTCTATGATGGCAGGCTTTTCACGCTGCCTTCTAAGTGTGGCCGCTAGGAACATTTACAAACACTTCTGACGTGGTCGGATGACAAACTAGCTATTTTCAAGCAAAATGTGGCCTTAAGAGGTGTTTGTGATACTACTACTACCGCAGTGGATAATTTATGGTTAGCGAAGGGATCGCATTTTTATAGTACTCCCACTCCTTCAGTATATCACAGCACGTACAGGAGGTTAACAAACTGCAATCTTAGAGAAAACACTCTTCTCACAAAATTACATTTCTGGTACAGATTTTCTCTGTAATAGTAAGACAAGAGACATCCAATTTGGATCCAGTTCAGCTAAGAGCTGAGTGCCACACCCTGCTGAATCCAACTGAAGCTGGTGCCAAAAGGGAGTAGAAAACCACACATATTGAGAGCATGAAGAGGTATTTGGCAATACATGGTTCTCTCTTTGTTGGTAAAGAGAAAAGCAGAGTTTGACACAGATGACAGAGTGGAGTACTAAATGGACTTGATGAAAATATTTTCAATAAAAGCTGCATGAATGGAGTTTATTCTTCTCCACTTTCCACCTTTCACATGTGCTTCGTAATGTGTCTCTCTCCCCTCCACAGGGCTTGTATATCTTCTTAGTGTATGCTGTTTACAACAGTGAGGTAAGGAGGCATTCAGTCCATTGTCAGTGCGGCTGTCTGTCGCCACAGCAGCAGAATATCAGAATGTATCTTTGTATGGTATGAGGCTGCCAGCCTTTTGGACAAACCAGTGGGTGTAAACGCTGCTTCTCATTTAGGTGAGGAATGCCATAAAGAGGATCAAAGAAAAGAGGAAGGCCTTATCTTTCACGGTGAGTGAGTAAAAAGCACACAACAGTGATTAGGGCCTCATTTATTAAACAGTGCGTAGGATCCATGCTAAAAATGTACATGCGCACAAAAGCCGAAAATGACGTGCGGCAAAAAATAATCAGATATATAAAACCATGCGAATGCACAATGCAGAAAATGTTCCCTTTATAAATCACAGTCCACCTGGAAATGTGCGCACGTGGATCAGCCTCATATCCCACCCACATTCAACCATAAATGATCAATGCAAAGCACTTCATGAATACATTCAAAAACTATATGAAAACTAAATCGTACTTGGTGTTACATGTACACTATTAGAAGATATCATTAAAAACTACTGACGTTCTGTTCTATAATTCTTTAATGCTATTTGATGTTATCTTGGATTTCTACAACCGATGATGATAATTTCATCAGTTAGCCTAGTTAACGTGGTTGAGGTGGAAAGGACCAGCCTGTATGTTCACGTTTAATGTCGGCGAGCCAGACTCCTGCCACTTGCCACATCTGACATCACAGCATTTCAGCAGCTCCACAACTGACCGTGAGTGTCAGTAGCATACAGTCCGGCCCTCTCCTCTGCGCTCCGGGGTGGGGAATGAGACGGCGACACAGCGCTGATGAAATATTGAGCGGAATTTGATTTGAGTTATCTTCTATCTTTTACAGTTGAAAGGTGCTTATGCAATAGTCATGGCTCACTAGCACAAGCACAAATAACACTGTTGGTTTGAATGTTTATGATAAAGTGGATCTATAAGTGGGCCTAACGTGTGATATGAAGGGAAATGAAATGTGTGAGGGGCATCATTAGCCTTTAATGACTCCTCTCACGTTTGATTTCGAAAAACATTTCTGGCTTCACTTCACCACCTCACCATCTGCGTCGCCAGATTCCCCTGTCTCCAAAATGTTTGCACGCACAGGTCAGAGTTTCCGTACAGGTGTGCACATTCTGCCGTCAAGCTTGTTTTTATTGAGGTCCCGTTTTGGTTATAAATTAGGCTGATCCATCAGTAAAGGATGGAAAATAAATTCCCTCTTTACCAATGTTTATTTTCCTGGAACCCTGACTTTGCTTTTGTGTGTGGTATTATTTTAGTATAGTAGTAGTGGAGTAGACTAGTACACAAATTGTACTTTATGATAAAATCATCACTTTGCAGGGTTTGGGTTGTGATGTATTTTCAGAACTGTTCCCAGCCAACCAGCTTCCTACCTTCCCAGAGAGCCCCTATTACCTCCTGGGGGCGCAGTCCACCGACCCCCTCCAGCCCTGAGACCAGTGAGACCTCTGGACCCCCTAGCTCCACCTCCATGTCATTGGTCATTAAGAACGGTAGGCTGCATGACCTGAGGCTGGTGTGTGTTTGTGTGTTTCATGTTCTTATATCCCGGTGGGGACTTTTGTCAGAAATTGAGGTCCCCACGGGTAGAGACTGCTTTTTGAGGGTTAAGACTTGGTTTTACGGCACATGTTACAATTAGGTTGTGATGGTTAAGGTTAGGGTAAGGGGCTAGGGAAAGCATTATGATAAATGACTGTCCCCCCCGGGGATAGTGAAACAAACATGTGTTTGTGTGTGTGTGTGTGTGTGTGTGTGTGTGTGTGTGTCTTTACTTAAATATTACTTATGAGGCACAGAATACAAGGGAATGGAAATGTAGCCTATATAAATAGTCTCACGGCAGTTACGTGGACATGAATTGTCCATTTTGTTCGCGACACTCAGCACACTTTCAAACTATGTATTTCAACTTGAAGTGTCTTTCATGGCAGCACCACGTTTCTTCCAGTGCCACATTGACACAATCTCTGACTCAGGTAATGTTTACAGTGACTGAGCGATCATTGAACTTTCAACTAATTGTCAGTTGTTCTGTAAAGCAAACAACAAGTAGCCAGAGGTGTAGCTAGGAATTCTTGGTTCCTGGGGCTCATAATGCCCCCCACCCCCCATACATATAGCTAGGCAGTGTTTTTATATTAAGATAATAATATTTATAATATTTATAATTTTATAATAATAAAATGTCAAAAAGTTCTGAGTGTAAAAAACGTCCTGTGGAAAGGTCAGGGGGGGTCACCAAAAACCTAAGAATCCATCCTCCATATTATAGGTCATTGAGGGTGAATGATGGTCTTCGCTGATGTCATTTGATCTTTATTTCAATGTGATAGTCAGTGACATGTCCACCACTGCTGTGAATGAGACTCTCACTCCTTCACTGCACTTTGTGACTAAAATAAGTGAATGATGAGTGATGACGATAGACATCAGATGGCAGATGATGCCATTTCACTTCATATTTCAGTCTATCTCATCAGCAGCAATCTGTCCTGCAGAGACAAGGCTATAATTAAATGACATTAATTGTTTAGAAATAGAAGGGCAAATAAAGATCTTTATACAGAAGGAACCAAAAGACTTTATATTGAAAATTCTCACAATGTTCTTGCATTTTTGTTCCCCTGTGTTTATTTTATAAAGCTTTCTTTGTATTGTACTTTGTCTTGCTTGTATGTCTTTGTCTTACATGTCTTGGCCTTGCATAAACAAATGTGTTGGTCCTGAAAGAGAAATAATAACTTTAAATACAAATAGGTGTTTTGTGTTTCAGAGAGCTTCAGAAAGGAGAGCTTTGTGAGTTTCTCTTTCAAACCAGCATCAGGAAATCAAGTAAGAAGCACGCATGCATTATCAGGCATGACACTGTTGTCATATATCATGCTGTTTAAATATGACTGAGTATTGTGTATGTCTTTTCAATTAAAACAGGTGGTCCAGCTGACTGGGTTCAAGCCATCAGGTACAACTCTGACATCACTTGATACTGTTCTCGAATCATTTAAGAGTTGGTATTAGTTGAAATTAAGATAACGAAAATGCTATTGATCACACACTAAAGTCTCACGGCATCAGAAGTACAAGAACAGATGAATAGTATAGATAGTAACATAAATAGTAACCAGGGGTGGAAGTAACAAATTACATTTACTCTTGTTACTGTAACAAAGTTGTGTTTGAGTACTTTGTATAAAAATCAATAATTTTACTTAAGAACGTTTTATCATGCATTGTACTTCACTACATTTCAAGTCGCTGATAAACTGTGTGAGAATGGAACAGAAGAAAGGAGGCAAAAAAGAAGCTGCTGGTGTGTCGGCGGCCGCAGGAGGGTAGAGCTCCAGAGAGCGCCATGTCCACAGAGGGGACACTGGAAAACATACATGTTCAATGTGTGCGTTCAGTGTCAGGGGGGTGTGTGGGGGATGCGGTCGCACCCGTGCCGTAGTTAGTGAACATGACAAAAATGCAGAACAATGCAATAAAATTAAGGATCACATCATTATGGGTTATGGCTAGCAAGACACAAAGACAGAGTAAGAATCCACATTTACTAAGGTCAGAAGCAGGCAAGAGTCAAAACCAGAGAGACAGGCAAACTTATCAAGGTGGAGTTCAGGCAGAGAATAATCAATCTGAGGGCCAGGCAAGGGCTTGTCAGGCAAGGAACAAATGCTGGAAAGCTAGGCTGATACAAACTGGCAGGGACTGAGCGGAGATGGGCCGGTATTATGTACTGCCAGGCTGATTAGGGAAATGGAGAGCGGGTGAGTGCGTGGGGGGAGAAGGTCAGGTGAGGGAAATGGTGGGAAAGGGATTAGGCAGGATCTGTAATGACAGGGAGACGTAGTAAATGGCAGAGCGAGCAAAGCAGGCAACATAATGAATATTAAGAACTGGCTGAAGTCGTGACAACAGATCCACGCCGGGTCTGGCTAAATGCTAAATGCTAGAATGCTGAAGTTGGATACTCCAGCTGTGACTTCTGCATTCACTGAGGAACTTATACTTTCAGAGAGGTGTGTGAAGACTTTCTGCTGTTTCTGACAATAATCCCTGTCCCAGAGCGCTTATTCAGCTTAAAGTTTTTGAAAACTTTAAGGAGCGCAGTGGATCACAGATGCTGGCGTCCACTGACTTTTTATTTATTGTCAGTCATTTTTGTTTGATTGTCTTTGAGTTTTTCTGGCTAATTCTAGTTTATACAGAGGAAGGCATCAATCAGTTGTATGCACAGGCTCCAAAGTGTAGCAATGGAATTTGTTGTTGGTTTGGACATCGGGGCTCAGTGGCGTTGATCTTGTTCCACATTGACATTTAATGCAATTTATTTTGTAATTTAATTTACACACACACACACACACATTTTAAAAATGTAACGCAGTAATGTTTACTCAGAAACGTAACCACTACACAGTAACTATCTCCCCCCAGTAACTCCCCCTGAAATGAATCCAGGGGTAACTAAATCTTATATGAGAGAAGGACTATAATCAAACACACAGGACTGAGACAACTAGTAAAACTTGGAATTAGAGAGAAAGAAATCAACTGTCCAGTTAAATCCCAACAAGTCACATGTTTTGAGTACTTTGAAGAATTTTACTGTAAGCATTGATTTTTAAGTGTGAATCCTGAAGTGTGGGCCTGGGTCGTATGGTGGGTGCTCCATACTGTAGTAGGTGTCTGACCCTGTGGTGAAGACAGATTTAAGAGGCTGCACTGATCTCTCACTGCTGATGTGTAATAGAGCTTTGAAGGCAAATAAATCAATCACTACATTTATTCACTGAAATAAGCTTGGCCAATGTCACCGTCTATACATTTCTGAAAATGACTGGGTATTGTTCGCCACCTATAAGTTTCAAATCTCAGCATCCACGTGTTACTGCTCCTTCATGGTTTCCCATGTTAGGGATGCATTGAGCTCTACCTGCTCGCTCTTTGTCTGATTTTAAAGTACACTACATATGGAAGCAGCCTTGAGAAAAGAAAAGCAGAAAGAAAAATATGTATTTGCATTTATTCTCATTGAAATTCCTCATTTGAGTTGACTGAATGAACTGACTCAGATTTCTGTCAGTTATTATTGTTACTGTTAGCAGAAGTGTTCTATAATGGTGGTTTAGTGTGGATGATGGTCTGAACGCTGACTATTTTTGTTTGTTCTTAAGTTTCACTTATACATAAAATGGGAGAAAACAGAATAGTTGTAATGTTTCAGTCATTTTTAAAGGCACTGAGTATTTGTAGAAAGAATCATCTATTGATGATTTCAATCTAAACAAGCTTCCTAAAATCTTTGCTTTGCGGATAGATGTGAGTGAGGAGTGCGTGGGTCAGAGCACAGCCACTGATAACACAGTAGCTGTAAGGAAAGATTCTCATATGATACAAAGAACTGACCGCAGGAGAGAGCAAAAGGGGTTAATTCTGCCTAGATTGTCTCCATTTACCTGTACAGTGTACAGCATTAAGCCTGTGTGAAAACTTCCCTAGTGTCTTTTGTTGATTTGAATGTGCAGGCCGTACACCACAGATGGTCCCCATATTTCCAAAGTCACTGTCAATGGCTCTAAATTGCCTGGCAGTAGGGAGAAGGAAGTTTGTAATAGATTCATTAAATGTTTAGCTGTCTGTGAAGAACGCCTGATGGATTGTGTTTGAGTGCTGCTTGGTGTTCATTGTCGACTGTCGAGACAAAGGAGAAGTTCATTCCCTTAATCAGGAACGGACAGGGCTCGCTATTCACACTATCAGCCATTAACCACTCCAACACCTGCTCTCTCTCACTCTGCCTTTCATTTCCCCCCTTTCGTGTTTTCTCTTTTGTACACAAACACACTAGCACTCCTGTAATGCAAAAACATTAAACATCAGATCGAGCTGGGAGTCGTAGCTAATGCCTTTCACTTTATTTCACCGCAGGTTGTTGAACTGCAAATGGAGTGGATCCTGATACTCAGTTAGAGTAAACATGCCTCACACTGAAAGAAGGGAGAACTGGACACACACACACAGATCCCACCTGAAGAAGCGCACGGCCACGACACACACACACACACACACACACACACACACACACAGTGTGGAGGAAAATAAGCATGAAGGAAGGATGAAGAAGTGAGCTCACCTTCTCTCACTCTGTCACTGGTTCTCAGGTCAGATCAATGTTCCCTTAACTACTCACTTTTTTTAACACATGGTATTTGTTGTGTGTTTCTTTATCGCCAACAAACAAAGTTTCAGGGGATGTAGCTGAATCTCTGGCAGCCATATTGGAACAATTAGAGTAATGGATTTCTGATCATGGATTCACCATTTAAACTAATGTCCACACATCAATATCTCTGGAAGAAAGTAACAATTTGGTCTAAAAAATGTTCTATTTATCCCTTGTTGCCTGATAGTAGTGTGAGCAGGTGAACTGACCTCTTCAAGGCACAAATGAGTGCCTTTGTTTTGGAAGCTAAAGCTAAAGACAAGAGGGTCAGTTCATCCAAATCACAAATCTGTTTTAATCACTAAGGTTTTGATTACAATGGAGCGGATCGTTTTGTGTGTGGTGGTGCTCCTTGCATCAGAAAATGGCATTCAAAAAACAGTAATATGTCTTTTTATCAGGAGCTTGTACAATAGAGTAGAGATACTTGCATGAAAACTGTAGACAGTCGTTTCTGTGAATAATTCTGCGCAATCAGGACAATTCTGTTCACCTCCATTGTAGTGGGGTGGAGGCAGAAATCTCAGCAGCAGTTATCTGAAAACTTCAGTTAAACTAAACTGTCTGCCCTGACATAAGGGAAGCAACTCTTGTCATCCCTTTTAATTTCCATAAAACTCGTGTGCTATCTTAAATTACATGCACTAATGATCTCTTCAGCCCATATGTGTAACTAATATTAATTTATGCTGGGCTTCATGCTCACTCTTCTGTCCTCGTGTTTCGTGTAAATAGCTCTACAGTTCAATAGTAATTCCAGCTTACCAGAATGAACAAAGACCTATGGCCCCAATAAGCCAATATCGTGTGGGTCTTATAAGTTAGCAAACATTTTCTTCATGGACCACCAAGTTTGATAATGCCTTGCTGGAAAGTGTGTTACTGTTGTAAATAGATGATTACATAAAGCATTGTACTATTGCAGCTCAACAGGCATGGAGCTGTAAAACACAGCAGTATGTCGCTGTGAGTGTAAAACAGATGTTTGCGTAAACATCCCAGAGATATTCTGAAGACTTTAGAAGCAGGAGGCACATGTTCCGTTGCCTTCAGTTCAGTACCTAATGACTCTAACCGCTCTTAAACCTATCTACAGTATTTACTCTCAAACTACTGTGGGCTTCAGACACTGCACAGTTGTCTTATTTCTCCTTGTTCTGTAGCAGCAGCCATTTTAACTCGTATCTTTCCTACAGCAGGATGCACTATAAGCTAAAGGCTTAAGCTGTTCGAACATGCTGACTGTGTGCGACTCTGCTAGGCTTGTAGACCAGGAATCACGATGTAGTCGCTGATGTATGTTTTAAAATAAGAATCGCAATTCTTGATGTTAGCTGCTGTACTCCAAATGTCTGCTACGGTCTAAAATGTGTTCTCTCTGTTGTGTTGTTAGACATCATGGTGCATTCTTCAACACGATCTACATGTTCTACATTTACACATTTTTGAACAAATCAGTTTCCCTCTGAAGACTTTTGTTCCACCATGAAAGTAATCAATCCTTAAAATAGGAAAATATAATAATAAATATTTTATACTGCAAAATTATAAATGTCACAGTAAGATTGACTTTCAAGTAAAGATTTGTTTCTAAAACTGATGTTTAATGTTTTAGAATATTACTGATGTGAATGATGTTTCTAAAGTGTTACAAGTCAGACAAGGCTAAGTATCAGCCAAACTATAATTGCTGTATTGAATCTATATATATATGAGCTCTGTATAATTTGTGCAAAACTGATGAATGTTATGCAATAATAGCCGACACACAAGTGGAGCTTTATTTCACTGATTTTTATTGGTTTGATGCTATTACAATAAAATATATTTAAAGAAAACAAAATGTTTTGGTCACTTTCTCTTTTGGGAGAAAAACACTTCAGTTTAAGACGGGACGGACTGTCAACTCACAGGAAAATAAAAAGTGAACTAAGAGCAAAAACAAAGGCTATATCAAGAGAATCAGTTCCACAACAGTAGCGATTTGACCTCAACATAAAGCGGAGAACTTTTTTGGTTGAAATGTATCTTCATCTTGCAGTAGATATTCACTTCACAACATAAATATACTGTACAGAGTGATAACACACAGCTGCCTCAACTGTAAAACAAAGGTGTGTGTGTGTGCTTTCAGGCAGACATTAAGTTAAGGCAGGTGGAGTGATTGTCTACAATACCTTGAAATGGCGGACGCTGCCACATCAATGGACGAACAAGGAATGATTTTAAATGTCCACAGTGAGAAAGTTGAGCTGCACAATATTACAAACACTGCTTTGACTGTGTCTTTGTTTTTCAGTTGGTCCTGGTGACAGTGAATAGCAGTTACATTGTCATCATCGCTGAGAGTCACGTGCTTTTAAAAGGGCGTGTCACTTCTAATAAATCTGGGAGTCCAGTTTGGGACAAAATACATTAGTGTTACTTTTCAACACAGAGTGCCACAGATAAAACACTGACTGCTAAATATACACAGTACAGTGTTTTTGACCCATAGTTCAGGTTTTTGATACTGTGTATGGGGCGGAGTTGTTGCAGTGTTGGCTACTGGTTGTCTGATAATATATTTTGTTTAAAAATGTATACAATACGCAGGACTATGTCAGTTATTTATCTTATCAGTGGAGAGTTTTAGTGACCCATGATGGTTACACTCATCAACCTGACAAGAACAAAAGTCTGGATTAAACACTAATTTACGTATTTATTTAATTTTTTATAGAGGACATAAATTGGTCAAATTTGAAAATAAATCATTATGTGTATTAAATACTGTCTCTCCTAGACTGGGTCCAGAACTCTGAATCACAGCAGCCATCTCTCATTTTTAAACTGATTCAAAAAGGTCTGGTGTTGTGCTCACTGACGACTAATTCTGCCGGTTTAAGAAACAACATCAACCAATCAGAGGTAAGGGGTTTAAGATTATAGATGTCATCTTCCTACATAGCTAGCTAGCTACCTAGCTACATCCATGAAAAATAAAATTGACTGAGGCAACAGTACAAGTGGTTGTTGTAAGTCGACTTGCAGAAATTTAAATTGACACATTTCTTCGGAAATTTACTGCTCCTAGCAAAAACGCTCCTGAAGCTTCCGCGTTGACTAAAAATGATGTCGACAGGACAGATAAGTCGCTCACTACTGATTGGTCAGGGTAAAACAAAACAAAATAATTCCGTCTTCCAGACAGAAATTTGCTAAAGTTAACATGATTTCAGACTGAATTGTCTTATATGTTTATACACTACTAATTTGCAACAGCAAATATAAAAGAAATGTAATGCTACCTGAACTATGTGTTTTGTCAACGTATTTTTTATTTAAACCATTTTTAAATAAATGTATTTGCAAAGTTGCAAGATGTTCATACTATCGGCAAAACAATTGAAGAAATTAGCTTATTTTACAAATATTGGGGGGGGGACAAATTTCCATTTTTCATATATTGGGGTGGGACGTGACCCCGTCTTCTGCGGCGATTACACACTTGTCATCTTGCTGGTGTAAATACTCACTAGAGCACCAAATGTGTAAAAATCAGCTCCTGTTTGAGTAACATTAGATAAAAACTAAAGTGACCAGCTGTTATAGGAAATTACTGAATCTTTTTTAAAATCCAACTATATCTTTGTGAGCTGTTAGTAAAGATTTACGTCTTCAGTTGGAACCAGTGGGCTTGAGGCTGACTGCCACAGACGATAAGAAAAAATTAAGCATTAACATTATTTACAGAAAGTATTCATTAGGATAATGTTAGAATTTTCATTATAAACCATCTCTACAGCAGCTTCAGTGCAAAACACATCAGTATCGGCCTTCTCGCACTTAGATCAGTCGATCTCTAGTCCACATACAGTACAGTGTGTTGAAAAGTCACACAAATGTGAGCGTGAACATGACACCTTCATTTTCCCTCCCTGTGTTGTCTCTGTATGGCACCTTGGTGAAAACTGAAGGACAGACACTTACAGATACAGATCCTTTTGCTTTTCACATTTACTTAAAAGAAAGAAACTGCTGTCTTTGTCATTCATCTCTCCCTTATCATTTGCACATTGATGTGTCTTTTTTCGCTCCTCTCTGCTCTGGCTTTCTTTTATTTTTTCACCCACAAAGCATCACTGTGTACAGTTTTTCTCTCTTTCTCATTCGCATTTTCTGTTTTCTTGGTAAGGGTTTGATGAATAACTGAATAAAATGGTTTTCTTAGCATGTCTGGCTTTGATATAGCAATATATTAACATCTAAATAGATTAAAACAACTTTCATATTTAGGTTTTTTGTAAGGTTGGTGGCAAAAAGAACAAGTGCAGCGATACGAGCAGTGCTAGACTGGTCTGAAGAGACTACAGTGTGTTGTGTTATGCTGAAGTCTGTCTTCATCTAAAAAAAAAATTATAATAATAATCTAGGAACAGTGGTTGGTGACCTTGGAATCATAAAGTTGCATCTGACATTTGGATAAAAAAGACACATTTTTAACACTTAAATCTGATTTCTGAAAAGAGACTATAAAATCTGCCATAATAAGTGCACATTGGCTCACCCAGCAAGCATTCGGCAACAGACGTTTCCATGCAAACAGTCCCATCCTGTGAGGTGACGGTTCAACATCAGCCCACGCCGCACTAGATCTCACAATAAAATTCCTATCAAAGTGGCTTTGTAATGATATCCGAAAGATATTTAGGTTCGGATGTTTCAAAATAATGCAGGCAGCATCTATGGACAGACATCTCAACAGTCATCCCGACACCATGTTTTCATGACTGTTCAGCACTGGTGCAGGCTGGAGCCTCTTTCTCTGAGTCTAAATGTTTGCTGGGCAGCTCTGTGGGACGTAGAAAATCTTGTCGGTGATGTTGTGTTCATGTGATATTTGGTCAAAGAATATATTATGTAACTCTACAGGCAGATCTAATTTTAGATTTTTGAAAACAGGGTAAAAATCCATTAACATTAACATTCAAAATCTTAAAACTACCTTGAGTACAGATGGAGCTTTATAATTCCAAACTCTAAAGAATATTTTCTCCTCTCTAACTCAAACAAAATCCCTCCCAAAGATGACTCAATATGAACCTGTCTATCTTTATTAGATTTTTTCATCTCACTCACACTTTCCCTCCCACACACACACACAGTCTCACCTAGAGAAACAACACATGACGGTGGAGCATCCTGCGTGCGTCCCTCACACACACGCTCGCTTGGCATGCAGCATCTCAATGAGCAGGTTGTTGCAGGGCACCTCTCCGCTCAGATGCATGTAACACAGGTAGTCCTCGGCCTGCGTGCTTAGGGAGCGCAGCTCCGGCAGCCGCACCACCAGCTGGCTGAACTTTTCCTGGAACTGAGGGTAGGTGGACAGGGTGTACTCCAGCAGAGCCCCATTCACCTGCTCCTGGACGCCCTCCACGAATGCCTGGTCCTCCAGCAGCTTCACATCTGCGCACACACACACATGCAGAGGACAAACACGGATCATGACTCAGTGAGGGGAAATATGAATCTGCTGACATGTGACATGTGGATATAGTAGTATATAAACCACTTAAACATCACTGACTGGGCCAGTCATAAAAACTCATGCTGTGCATTCAAACATTTTTAAAACCCACAGAACTTGCCATGCCAGAATTTCCAAACATACCAAATATGTCAGGCTGAATTTTGGAGAAATGTGAATGAAATGATGCACAAAACACCTTGAGTATATATTTTATTTTATGTATAAGGCAGCCATAAAATCCAGGAGTGTAAACATCATATAGCTACAATTAAGAGCTGGAACAAGATGATACAGAATATACTTATATGATACAGCCAGAAAGATGTTGAATGTGATGATTTTTCCAAACTTAAATCTAATTTGGAGGAGATAAAAGTGTAAAACTGGATTTTAAGAGGTTAAAATCCATTGTAGAAAAGATAAAGGAGCAAGACAAGATGATGTGTCATTTTATTTTGTCTTTTTTCATAGTTCTATATTGTACTTTACTTTTTTATCAACCTGCTTTAATGCATATTTTGAATTTCCACAAAAAATTAATGGCGTTTGGTATAGTTGAAAATATGCTTAAATATCATGTAAATGTATAGATGCAGCTGTCATTTACATGAAAACCCCACAAAATTAACAATAAATTGGGAGCATTAATTCAATGGTGTGACTTACCAAGAAACTCACTTCAACTAAGCCTTTTAATAATGTAATCTTGTTGAAATATTTGCATATTGAAAATATGTGCATAACACTTAACAATTCCTATTTTGAGTATGAAAGTTCATTCTGCACTTGGAAATAGTAGTTTGACAGAATAAGCTTATCTCGAGGTTAACTTACTGTACTAGGTTTTGTTCTGGAGCTTTCAACTTACAGTCTTCATCAGGGAATGGAGTTTTATACTTAGGTTTTATACTCTCCATGACAACTGAGCAAACTCCATGCAGTGGTGAGGACTGTGAGATGCTGTTGAAAGGAAAAAGGCTGGTAAGTGGACCTTGAGTTAGGATCAGTTTCTAGAAGATTCCTGGGTTGTTTTGCAGATTCTTATAACAATTTGCTTAAAATGTGCACATTTAGATGGAAACTAGTTAGCTTTTGGCCGGTATGGGTTTTTGAAGGCTTAAACAGATAATATATTCACACTCAAGCTGCTCAAAATCAATATTCACTATAAAATTTGACCATTTTCATTCAGAGTAATTATTTCAATTTGTTCTATTATGTTAGTGTTTTAATGTTATATAAGTAAATATTAAAGTTATTTCAGAAAATTAGAAAGAAGAAATAAAGCAGTCTGAATGTTGTATGCAACCTATCCATTTATGGTGTAAATGCTAGCTACTAGGTTTTATGTAGATGCTGTATCTATATGTATGAAATAAGGTGAGTGCATGGAGTGTGGGTGGTGTGTGTGTGTGAGAGAGAGACAATAGCCAAGCGCTCCGGTGGACCGGCATTCAGGATCAGCTGAGCCCATCTTGGAGAATCCATTCACACAGTAATTAAATGTTTTGAATCGATGTTCTGAATCATCTTTTCAAACTGCTTAAGGGCAATTAAATTACCCCCGACAAACCTGACTCTGAAGATGAGGGAGAGTGCGAGCAAAGAAGCCACAGGCAAAGACAGCAAATATTTTATGCCTATGACAAGTGCTCTCACCATTCAAAAGCTCTTTGTTCCCCGCTTTGCCAGCGCTAAACAGCAAACACTTCTGGGAATCTGGGCAAGCCACATCTATGCTCTCTCCATCTGCACAAGCCGCTACATGAATGTCAGTCCTGCGATCTAATGATAGACCCATCCATTACGCTTCTTTTGAATGCCATTAGTGGACAATGGAGGAGTATGTCTTTGTTAATAATGGTTTTTGTCAACCCTAGAAATTTAATTAAGTGAATTTATTGGAAGGAAAAAGGCCAGTTTGGAAAACACTTGTAACCTTACAGATAAATAGGTACTGCAGATGATCTGCAATTGTGACATTTTCATTAAAATGTCAGTGTTGCTATTCAAATTCCGCCAAAGAACAGCATCAGTATGGCCCTGCAGCCCCACAGAGTTGATAGATTTTTACATCAAAACCTGCTATTCTTTTGAAAACACACAGGCTACACATGTAAGCTCGAGCCTTTAAAAACATTTATTTGCAAATAGGTCAATCAAGGATGAATCACTCTTACTTGAAATATTAATGTTTAAAGGAAGATACTCTATACTGTATATGAAATAATACTATCGTTTCCTGTTTGAGCTGTTTTAGCATGACAAACCTGATATCACCTTATGGTAAACCTTACAATAAGTCAGATAGAAGCTATGATGACAACATCTCTTTTCTTAAAAGATCATTTTTTCCAGATAATGATCACTGACTAGAAGTCATCATTTTTCATTTAACACTTTGTCTCTGGCCACACTGTTTGCACATTCATCACAGTGATGAAGGGCAAACATGACGCTGACTCACTGGGGTTGAACAGGAGGAGGAATTTCAGACAGGCGATCTCTCTGCGGTCCACCTGCAGCGCCCGCAGCCTCGCCGCCAGCTCCTGACCTCTCTGGACCAGACTGGACAGAGTCGCCTCAGCTTGGGACAGGATGAACGACAGCTCGACCTGAAAACACATGCTACTGGTTATTAAGTCTCTTATATTCATGAGACTCAGGTGCAAGCCCTCTCAAGTGAAGCACTTTAATATTCAAACCCCAAACTTGCCTTCTTTGGAGGCCTTGAATAGTTTTGCTATGTTTTCTCCCCTACTGTATTTCCAGATATAATAGTAGGGAAAATTTAGTTTATCACTCAATATCAGTAGAGGAGTAGAGTAGAGATGTGTTTAGAGCATGTAGTGTGTTAAAGTATGGGGGTATATGATTATGCTTCTAATAATTCCAAAAGGATATTTCTCACTTTTTCAAAATTAAGGCTACTTCATTTTGAAACAAAACTCATCATATTTATATTGTTTAATGGTTGTAGAGAAAAATACAGTATTCCAATGTCAAGTAGGTACATATACCTGTACTGTATTCTAAATACACAGAAAAACAACAGAAAACCACAGTGTGGCATTTCATTACCACCTATACTCTTTAGTATATGGGGAAAAGAGAATTTGTTCATGTTAATTAATAATAACTTTATTAAATTAAATTTTTATATGATTCATTCATTGGTCAATATTTAAAACCTGAAACACATTATATGATGATTATTAATATTTTACAGTATGTGAACAGTCCATGTTTGCTGTGTGGTGATTTGACTAATGTATTAATTTAGGAAAATGCAAAATAGAGACACAAAACTGATCTGACTGAAAACTAAATTATTTTCCAGACCTGGCCTCATGATGTTGTAATAAAGCAGGTTATTATCATGTCAGCAGATAATGTGCTTTAGTGCTGCATATACCCAAACAAATGTTCAATTAAAGCACCAACCAGTTGATATAGTTCGGAAAAAGCTTTGGGGGGCCCCTGGAGTTCTGGGGGCTTCAGGCAGTTGTCCACATTGCAATCCAACTTTGCTCATAAGGCACGCATGATGTTGACCTAAATGTGTTCATTAGGTCATCAGCAAAATCTTATTATTATTAGCCTATTTAACATTACATTAAAACTTACATTACATTATTAAATGTAGATTCTGATTCTGATAAATAATGGTCTTCTGGAATAAATTTACCTCATTCAAACCATTTAACAAGCTCTAGGAAGGCCACTTTAGCTTAAGACTGATATGCTGATACAGTGGTTTATCATGTAGCAAATGAGTCAGCCACTGTCAGTCCACCTCTTTTACAATAGAGTCTCCTCATGAACCACTAACATTTGATTCTGTGCACATATTAATTTTAATGCATTCCAGAGTTCCTTCCACTGAATAGGTGTGGTGGGTCACCATGCCTTTCAGAGCTACTCACCCTAAAAGTATTTTACTTTCATCTGTTTCAGAGGCTGATAAAACACAGAGTTCTGGAGGAAGTTGTAGGCATGAAAATAGCCAAATTTAAAGATATTTTGAGTTTTGTACATTGGCCGAAAAAAAAAAAAAAAGTTTCCTTCATTAATTTCGTTTTAAAGCCTGTCCAATTGATAGATCAAGCAAATCCAATACACATTGGACTCCACACTGGAACCACAGTCCAAAGATTTGAAAAGGAGCCCCTCTTTAACCACATTTTGAATGAAGTGCAGCGCAAGTGAATGAAGCAGACTGTGCATTGGGCTGATGGGAAGTTGTGTGAGGGAGTTGTTACCTCCTGGCCGGTCACCAGCAGGATACTGTCTTCCTGTCCATGTTGCACTTGTCTGAAAATGTGATCCAGGACCAGAAGTTCAGACCAGCAGTTATGGAGCAGCTTCATTTGATCTCCCACCTCCAGGAAACACACACACACACACACACACACACAGACAGAGAGGCAGACAAAGAAAGAGACAGAGAGACAAAAAAAAACATTATATTAAAGCACATCAGTCTGAGGTTCACTCTGTTCATACATGTACACGTATAGTAGCTTTTTTCGTTTTCTTTGTTGTTTAAACACTAAAAATCCTGATCAATATTCTTTTAAACCTGTAAATAGTCCTGATTATTCTTCTATTACTATCTCCCACATCCTCAATTTTCATCTTGAATGAAAGAAATCAATATCCTCTTTTTCAAAGTATTTTTCATTTGTATTTCCTATCATTTTGTGTTGTGTTTATTATGGTCTATGGAAACATCTCACATGGCTGAATTCCTTCTACTGTATGTGCAAAGTCACTCTGCCATTAAATTTGATTGTGATTTAAAATGAACTTAAAAATACTATCTACCCTGCTGTCTTGCTATTAATCCAGAGACAAATCTCACTGAAATATGTGACAAAAACAGATAAAGTGAAACATAAGGGGACCATAAAAACAAAGGGGTTGGTGTTATTTGTCTGTGAGTGTGTGTGTAAGCTGATGTCGTGTTTGTGCTATTTCCGTGTCCCGTGTTGTGTATTTACGAGCATCGTCTTAGAGCTCTTCAACCTGCTCACCTCACCCACACCCATTTACCCTAACCCCCCCAACCTCTCCAGTCACATCTGCTGTGCTCTGGGGGATGGGTGTGTGCGTTTTCACATTGAGCCCCCCCTCGCTGCAATATTGTCTGTAAAGTGAAGGACATAGCAGTCAGTAATTCTGCAGCCGCAGCTGCTAATAGGCCCAGACACACATTCATCTGACACAGAGCTGACAGAATTACTGTCCATCTGAATGAAACTATATATCTGTCGCAGAGGAGAGGGTCCAATCTTGTTGGCCACACACTCATCTGGACTAGTGCAGTGGTGGGGGTCTGGGTGTACAGTGATAAAGGAGGGGGTTAAGGAAGCAAGAGGTCTTGGTGACCTCCTGCGCTTCCTCTCCAAGAGGAGTTGGACACTCAGCTGCAGCCAAAAAATCACTCTGTAAAACCCCTCAAACATGCTGAATGTGGAGAGAAGCACTTTATTTTATCTCCCACATGGATTCTCAATGTTTTCGTCTGTCCATGTTAGTGTGGTACTGGGTTAGACTGATATACCTGTCAAGTGTCATGTTTTACCTGTGAGAGCCACATTTTATCTCACAGGCATGAAATAATAATCTCTCCGATTGTCACAGAAAATAAAAACTTTGAATTGTAATCCTGGTTCAGAGATAAAATGTCAACAAACTGCATGGCTGCTGACGGCGCTGTCAGCTGGCCAGCAGTAGAGGAAAAGCTACGAGAGTAATGTTCGTCAAATGTTTTTCTGGAGTTGTTCAGATGACCTCACAAACACGATGGTAGCAGAGCAGAGGCGCTCGTGGTGAAAGCAGAGAGTAAAGAAAGTATTGAGTGTTGGTGCTGAGCACTTTTTTAAAAGGTTTTCACCATTATTTTTTTTTAATTTCCCATCACCCCTCTTTCCATTTGCTTGCTTTGTTAACAGGTATGGGTTTATGCCAGTGTTGACCTTTAAAATCCAGGAAAGCCATGAATTGCTTTTCATATTATTATTCCCGAACAATTAACGAACTCTATCTTGGCAACAATTTTGCATTTCATTACATAGACGTGTTAGACCAATGAACACTATTTGGCCTCAAAGTTAACCATTGCCGCCACACTGTCCAATGAATTTGGCAAATAGGGCAGCTTTTATAATCTTTTTACTGCTATTTCAGGATTTTTGAAAAACCTTTAAAGGGGAACTATTATGCTTTTCCTTATTTTCTGTTATATATCTAATGTAACAATGTCAGAAGTTCATATTAAGCTTGGCCAAAGATCCAAATAATGAGGTAAATGTGTGTGAAAGTAATCCCTGTAAGCAAAGAGCTCAGACTGTTCTGAATACTAGGTTTCCAGCATTTTTTTCTACTTTCGAGCCTGCTTGACGTGACATCTGCTCATGATCTGCTAGCTTGCACACAAAGTACAAGGACGCGCCCATCCACCCGCTCAGTCTTGACCGCTCTTCTCATAGCGCTAAAACAAAGTGTGGAGATAGGTCTGGCTATCTGAGACTACGCTGCTCAGGACTACTCTTCAAGTATTTGGAAGGTTGTTCAGTATATCTTTTAGAGAGTGCTTTTTCGGTTGTGAAGGAAAGTTGGTTACACTTTATTTGATTGGAGTTATTTGGAGTCCGCCTACAGATAGTATATATTTAGAGTATTTGTAACATTCAGCAGCTTATTAGTTGAGATTCAACAATTCAACTGTTTCACAAATACATTTTCGAGGTTTGGTTAGGTTTAGGCACAAAAAACATCTTGGTTAGGGTATGTTCATGAATTGTCACATACAGTCTATTGTTAATCTGTTTAACATCTACAGACAAAGCAAAAACAGTTTAAATGTTACAAATACTCTATATATACTATCTGTAGGCGGTCCATCCAAAGTGTAACCGGAAAGTTGCTGCTAAAGTAACCACTAACTACTGCTAACCGTAGCTACCGTTAGCCGTGCAATTAGCTCTATTAGCTAGCTGACTCTGCCTGGACTGGGAGCTCGGAGCCTGGGCCAGAAAACCTCCTCCTTCCGGCAGTCCAAAGCTCCAGTGCTAGTGGTGTGAACACCAACACTCACTAAGCTAAAAGGACAATTAGCTGCATGGCTAGCTGAGCTAACTAATGGCAGCTACAATAGCAGCAATTAGCTACTTTAAAGCTATCTGTCCACTAGAAAATATTTCCTCCATAAAATATGATCCAGTTTCACCAAAACCAGTGAATAAAGTCATAAAAGTTGTGTGTTGTTGTACAGTAAGCAGTGAGGCCTGGCCCCCAGAAACACAGCAATGCAATGATGCGGCGTACAGGCTCACAGCACTGGGTGTATAAAGACAACTGGATACAGTGACTCACAAGCCCCTCGGCAAGCTTCCAGGAAGATGGCCAATCAGAAGAAAGTTGGCTTTAAGGGAGGGGGGCCTTAAAGAGACAGGAGCTAAAATGGCTTGTTTCAGACAGAGGATGACCAAAGGGTCTGAATTAAGGGCCAGTATAAGATGAATAAAAATATTTTTAACTGTGAATCATGCAAAGCTACCCTGAGCATAATAGGTCCCCTTTAAACCTTAGCAAGACAACAAAACAGTTTTTAACCATTTTTTACATGTGTAGTGAAGTTAAAGATATCACAAATGCAGCAGCTTGAACCATTCTTATATAGTAATAATTATCAAGACTTCACTCCCTACAATACTCTGTGCTTCTTACTAGTTGGCCTTATTTATTGTGTTTGGTGCTATACTTATGGTGGGTTAATATAATTTAGAAATGGACTGCAGAATTGTTCACATTATGGTTACTTTGTTGTTCCTGTTACTGACAGTTTCAATCCACTATCTTCCACAGATGGCTGATGAATATCAGTATTACATTTTGAGCAACAGAGGCTAATGTTGTTATGGACATTTCATATCAGCAGAAAACTCTGGCATTGGCAACTGTGGCACATATATATTATATTAGTATCAACCTTTAAAAATCATTCTATCAATCACAACTATTTAAATCCAACAAGTCTGGATTAAGCCTGCTTTGAGTGGAAATACAGTACCAGACAAGACATCTTTATATACTCATCATGCTTACCAATCAAATCAATTATTTATATTTTGAGGAATTTTCAGTTAAGGCTAAATATGTGCATCAAGTGAGATCTGCAGTGGTGTGACAGTTTTTAAACCATGCACAAGACGTGCCTCCTTTCTAACTGTGTAGCTGTGTTGTCAGTGGGAGTAGTGTTCAAATCTGCTGTACTGAGGCTCTGAGTGCTGCAAAGCTGTCTTCAGCCTGGAGGAACCAGTGGCAATTTTCAGCATTTGGCTAGGTAACAGCAGATATAGAAGCAATGTTTGAAGGTGCATAGTGAACCGCTTTAAATAGTCCACACAAATAATACACAAACATACAACATACTCTGGTAGCCTCAGGACAAGCTGTGGGCAAACTAGCTATTACATAGACCAACTCAAAACAAACTTAACCTGTGCTGCACCTCATCAACAAATCTCTTGGGTTGAGCATCAGAAATACATGACAGGAGAAAATGCAACAGTGATGCACCTCCCTGAATCTATAAGACAGTTTCCATTCAGCCAATCCACAGTTTATCTTAAGTAACTGCTAATCCATAAAATATTAGAATGACACTGGGAAGGATAAAATGTAACATCATGGGGTCCACAGAAAAAATGAAGACTTCATATCTAAAAAAAAAGGGAAAATATTACAACCCGAAGTTCATCATTTAACATGTCTTAGATATAGAGGAAACATATCAATATTTTGTAACCTTGAGTCCATTAAAAAGTGTAGTATTTTAACTGTTTCTCCAATTTCAAATAGTGTATCTGTATTTTGTAGTTCGGAGTAGACATCTATTATATATATTTTTGAGCAAAACTCTTCAAAATCTTCTTGGACATGTCACTTTTGAACTGACTGTCTCCAGTATACTGCCTCTTATAGCTGAACATTTATGATGTTCATTGTGTGCACTACCTTAGCAACATCTTCCATGTTCAACAAGTGAATGGAAGGTCAAACAAAAGACAGGACAAATGCAACCTCTGGGGAACTGCAGCAATCAATAGCTTCCATTCTGCTCACAATTTAATAACAATGTAGACAAGCGCAGAGCAGAGATACAGTGGAGAGTCGACATTTCCCCGTTATCGTCTGCATGGAATGTAATTATCCAGTCCAGGGAAACAGCTCTTTCTGTGCAAGGCTTTTTTGGCAAAATATGCACAGCGTTGTTCTCACTGTCCATGTTGGCTGTTCACTGTATATAAAAATGGTCTGACTATCAACAGAAATGCATCAGATGTGTATAACACGAGGCTCTGAGGAGGCAAAAGAAGGCTGCACAGTTGTTATGGTGAGAAACACTGTCATGTTACAAAAAAGAACTGCAAAATTGGAAAGCTGCATATATGACATTTTTCACAATATGCTGCCACATCCTGCCTATTTTTTCCTATCAGGGTATTTATTTGATGGTACAAGCCATTAATGCAAATGAAAAGATCACTTTATTTTGAAATGAGAAACACTGCACAGTTTTTCCTATCTCTTAAGTAATAAACCTACATTTTGATTGTAGATGTCTATTTTCTGGCATCTGAGAATGGCAAATGTTTTCCCCCAGCTAAGATACCATCACGTTCATTTATTTACAGTTCCTCACACACAAATTATCACCTTTTTGCTTTTAAGTGCCTCAAACAACTCACAATACACAGTGAAATCATTCAGTAAGTCTATCAGAACTGAAGAAGAAATTTCAAATGTTTACAATATTAGAGTGATAAGTAAATTAATACTGTTGGCTGGATCAATGAATTTTATTTCTTTTATGTCTAACCAGCTAAAAATTACATTTATATATATACTTCTGCAAATTCATTTGCAACAGCATGATGAGGAAACTTTATTAATGAACATCTTGGCCAAGTCTTGCTGAACTTATCTGCAAAATGTTTCATTTGTTTTCGAACATTATCCACCCTTACAATACAACGTCTGCTCGTAGCAACTAGCATTATTAAAAGTTTTTCATGGTTATGTTTAGGCACTCACAGCTCCTGGTTAAGGTTAGGCAAAGGTAGTCTTAGGTTAATACAAAAAGAGTCAACAATGACTTTTGAGACAGGATGTGTTTACTGTATTGACATTTAACTTAAAATTACAATCCTTCACTAAACCAACATGCTTTTGTTGCCTAAACCTAACTATGTGAGACACGTACCCTGGTCTCATGTGTCCTGCGGATAATCTTGGCAGCAATTATGTTTCCCTCTAAACATAACTGGCAAACCAAATTGGTAGTGAGAATAATTGTTCCAACAAAGAAAAGACAGAAAAGAAAGATGTATTATGCCCACGACATAATAAAGACCTCAACAACAATGAGGGTAATAGTGTATTATAATATTGTCAGTAATTGTACAGTGGGTTGAGAAAAGAGTGCATACACAGACAACTGTTCATTACTGATTACCCTAATTACCACTACAGATGGATGTGTTTAGTTGTTGGTTCAGGTATTTGTACGTGTGTGAGATTTAATGTATTAAGAGGGGAAAGGGATCCCCTGAGAATGCATATGAGCAAGGTTCAGATCGTCAATGTCATCAATGTTGCAACTATACTGTACATGACAAAATGAAAACAAAAAGTACAAATACGTTAAACAACATGATGACAAGGCTGTAACATGCATGTAATAGCAGGTATTACTGTGTTTTAATGCATCACCTTCTTTGCATCAAAGGATTTCTCAAATTAAAACATTGACCCCCTCAGGTGGGTGTTTTTGACAGAAAATGTTAAATCACTACTGTAAATATATTTTGGAAACAAGTCAAGCATATTTGACATTTATGTGCATAAAGAATCTGTATAATTTGGGGAGGATTCAATAGTAATGTGTTATATATAAATATATATATTTTTATGTAAGAACACCTCTGTGCTTCTCTCCTGTATCAGTAATGAAGAGGAGCATTTCAGCCAAGTATCCCTCCAACACATGCAGTATAAAGATACCTTGTTGTTGTTAGTCTGAGAAGATGCAACAAATCCCATCAGTACCACAATGTGGTCTTTGTTTCTGAAACAAGGAAGGTACAAAAGTAACAACAAAAAAGACTAATCCTTCTGGATGTTCTCAGAAACTAAGAATTCAAGCCCCATTATTGGTCATTTTCATACTTTGGGTTTGGTATTTGTATTCATTGACAGCAGATTAAATGTTGTGAAATCAGGTGTAAGTTCCATTTATTCAACAGATCATCATCATTACAGGAACACAAAATGCCAGGATGCACTGATGTTTAACGCTTATATGTTGCACCAAATACTTTGCTGTATTAGTGGTGTTGTGTGAATGACCATATCATTTTAAAATTAGCACAGATGATGGCTGCTGCCTTTACTGCATCTTGTCCGAGTAAATTATCTAGTTAAAGTGTTGGTGTACCAAAATTACAAAAAACATCGTTTCTCACACACCTCTAGTAATATCTAGCCGTGCAAAGAGTTTTGGTTGTATTTGCCCAGAACCTGAGATATCCATCTCTGAGATTTCTGCATCTCTTGAATTTCTATCTTTGATAATCAAGCTGTGTCAACAGTTTTTATAGGAATGTGTTGTGGAGTTGTGGAGAAACGGAGATACTGTTTCTGGAAAGAGATGTTGCTGTTGAATTTACAAACCAAATGGAATTTAGCTTGAGAAAATCAAGATAATGAGCAAGAATATTAACCAGCAGTGGAAGACTGTGCAGCTCTTAGTGACCATATGTCCAAGCCTGTGGCAGTCCCGGGAACAAATGTCATCAAGTCAATGAGAGTGAAGCAGGAAAGGAGCAGACCTGCTCTGAATGTACCAGAGTAAATAAACTGGATTTGATCAAAAGACAGGAAGGAAGCTCACAAAATCCCACCAAGGCCAGAATCAACCTTTTGTTGCTAGTTAAACTGTTTAATTGGTTGAATCAGTTTGACCATGGCTTGTTGACAGATGTTTGTTTGTCAGCACAGACAGATTATATCATGACTCACAGAGAAAGGTAATATTTTCTTCATTGTTGTGTAACCGGCCTGATTTGTCAGAAAAGAATTATAATCCTCCATTTTCACTTGGAGCAGTTGGTGTAGTCAGCCATATTGTCAGCAGCAGAACAGTTAACCACAACAGCAATATTGATTTCTCCAGCATGGGACTTCAATTTGACTGTGTTACTAAATCATCTAAACTGTCCAATACTACAGTGTGTCTGTGGCACAGCTCACAAAGACAATCACAGTGCAGGAGATGATGGAGTGAGACACTGATGTATGTCCAACCATTATCCTCAGAGGTGTGTTTGTCTGTGTGTGTGTGTGTGTGCGTGTTAGTGTGTGTGTGTGTGTGTGTGTGTGTGTGTGTGTGTGTGTGTGTGCAGGTATTACTAATGTTGTGGGGACATAAATCTGTTTACAAAGGCCCCATAATGTAAATCATTAAATTTTAGAGTGAAGACTTGTTTTAAGGTTAGTGTAAGGTTAGGGTTAGGAAACATGACTGTGTGTGTGTGTGTGTGTGTGTGTGTGTGTGTGTGTGTGTGTGTGTGTGTGTGTGTGTGGTCTGATCAGCTACTGTTCAGCACTGAGGAAACACACAGAACACCAGCCAGGAATAATTACCCTTACAAGGCTGAAAGTATTCCACCACACTACTAAAAGACTTCAGACTCATTCCTCATTACTGTAACTTTGTATTTTTAGAGCTGGATCATTACATTAAAGATTATGCTGAGTTGTCTGTAACAGTACATTAAGCAACAGTTGCCATGAATAAAAAGGAAGATAAGGAAAACAATACAAATATCTATTTTTGTACATTTCGATTAAACATTATTAAACACAGTGTGGGCTTACATGTTAATGTGGAACACCAGAACATAGAACCTACATCAAGCACATAAAATGGTTATGATGCAACAGAATTCAATAATATGTGATACAGCAATTTCATAAAGCTTAATTTATTTTATGCTTCACTTCATAAAGTAAATAGAGACTATTCTAGTGCTTAAAAATATCAAATCAGATGTAACATTTACATGAATTACCTCAAACAGGTTTCTAGTCTCTGCAAGTTGATTTTCATAACACTGTTGCCAACTGTTTCGGCTGCGAGTCTATTCAGAGTGGATTGCGAGTGAATTGTGAGCGAATTGTGGGTGTATGAGTCAACTTCATCAACTTTGAACGTATTCATGTATTTTTTCATACTGAAAAGGCATGTCAGCCTGTGAACTGTGTTAATACAGAACTAAAACAAGCCACCTCATCTTAAAAACAACCTTTCTTATTCCTTTTTAGCAAAGCAAATGTTATGTAACTATGCTCTTCATATTTTAGCGCTATTAACATGTTGTGTTGTATGAGAAAAAGGGGTTTTGATCTTCTTGAATCTTGTAAATTCCTAAAGAGATGGACACACATAATTGTCAGGCCAATTACAGTTGTGATATGGATATCACGACTTATGAGACCAATTTGGACCAGGTCCGTTCTAGTCTGTTCTAGCAGACTGGCTCAGGGAGAGAATTAGAATGTGGCATTCAAGGATTCTAATCTTTCTAATCAGACATATGTGATTTTATGACTGAAATCAGGACCACTGATGTCACAATGTGAGCAGGAGAAATAGTGAAAGGAAATAACAACCGGAATTAAACAAATAGAACAATTGTGCAGTAAAATGAGAAAGGATTATTTTATAAAATCTGGGTCTGTATTGCCCTCTTCTTTCCATACAACTTTTCATCCATTTGTAATTTTCTCCCTCTATCTTATCTGTGAAGTGCAGCATAAATGAGTAACGCAAATTATTTTTTGCTGGATTCCCATGTCTATGTTTGTAGACAGACATACAGATTTAGGTAGGTGTGGCAGCAATTTCATTCTTATTTGACCAAAATAGAATTTTGAAAATAGGACTGTCCCTTTTTATAGGATATAATAAAAACTTTTATAGATTGTGTAGAATCTGTATAAACCAGGGTTAATGGAAGGGAGACAAACCAAAGCTGCGTTGTAACTTTGTGATAAAGACAGTTATAAAGGCTGGAGTTTTGCATAAAATAAATTGTGGAGTGCAGCTGCAAAATGTGACATTCTCCACCATTCAGAGTGTGTGCATGCGTGCCTGTGTGAGAATGAGTATAGAAGAAAGGGCTTGGGACTCACCCTGAGCTCCTTGAAGAAGATGCAGCTCCGAGCCCACTCCACTATGGAGAAGAGAGTCTGGTCTGTCATGCGACACATGAGGCTGAAGGTGCTGGGCTTGTCCAGCCGGCCCCGGCCGCTCTGCTCCTGCTGCAGATGAGCAACGATCTTATTCTGCACCATCAGCTCATCTGGATCGCAGCGCAGCAGCTCCAGCACCAGCGGCGGCAGGCTGGGCGGCTGCGGCGAGGCTGAGGGGTACATGTCTGGGTAGGGGTATCCTGTCAGAGATTCCGGGGAGCTGGTGTAGTCGGGACACTCTGCTTTAATTGCCCTGCCGGGGAAGGCTGTGTACTGGTACTGAGTGGTGAGGGGCACGTGGGACTGCATGGCCATGCCCAGGGATGGGGGTCCATAGAGGTTGGCCTCGTAGTCTGTTGGGGTGATGGAGCTCGGGGTGGAGGGGAGTAGACTTTTGGAGATGGTGGGCAGGCTGTGCAGGGTGCCGGTGAAGCCGTAGTCAGTCTGCAGAGGAGAGGCCGGCGGAGGAGCTGCGCTCTCCAGCTTGAGCCCGTTGGATCGTATCAAAGCCTTCTTCTGCTGCTTCAAGGCCCTGTCTCTCTTGTACATGGGGCCAAATTTATTCCTCCCCCCACGCATGCGGTCTGCGCGCACCGCTGTCACACAACAGACAAGAGGTGAAAAACAGATTTACAAATGAAACACTGACTCTAGTGAATTATGCACTGCACTGCCAAGATCCCCTTTGCAAAACTCCTTGATGAGCATTGAACTGTAACAGCAGAGAGCAAAATCATAACTCGCATTTCACCAGTATCCCAAACCATTCCTACAGAGTAAATAACACACATGCTGGTCATTTTTGCTTCCCTTTTTAGGGCTGAGAAGAATCCCCAGAGTCTGTGCAGCACTCCTTCTTGTAGCCTAAATAGAGCTTTTGATTTAAAACAGGGGAGTCTCCAGAGTTTTATCAGTAAGTCAAGAATGTGTCCTTTTTCTGCTACGGAAGCAGGTGCTTTCCTGCATTGCTGTCTGGGAATTAATCCCATCCAATGTGTGTAGGAAACAACATGAGAGCCACCAGCCCACAAATCTAGGAATATTTTAAGGGTTTTTGCCATAGTAATCAAAAGATAAAATTGTAAAATTATTTTTATACACACACAATAAGTGTCAACAGTCAAATTATTAGAATTATTGTTGAAATTAAAATACCATGGAAATCACAATGAGAAATGTGTAAAAAAGGAAAAATATATCAAAAACAACAATTGTCTTTATTTCACCCAAATAATAGCATAAATATAGTGATAACATTATTATTATTATTATTATTATTATTATTATTATTATTATTATTGTTGTTGTTGTTGTTGTTGTGAAAACACGAACTCATATATTTATATATTTTAACAATGGGTTGTGTACAGTAAACTGTACCTTCTAGCCGCATCCCGACGCTGAGGCACTTTTGGAAGCGACAGAAAGGACATCTCTTCCTCTGGGTTTTGTCTATTTTACACTCCTGGTTTTCCGCACATGTGTACCTCTTGTTGTTCTGCACTGTCCTCTTGAAGAATCCCTGAAAAACAGACGACACACTATAAGGAGACGGCGGGTTGAGAGTACACGGCATTTAACACTTTAGGATGCAAACTTACGCCCTCGAAATAAAACAATGACTGTTTTCCAATATTTGTATTGCATAATTAACACTCGATAATGGCATATTGTGCCTTATATGCAAGTGCTTAGGGACTAGACTATATCTCAGCTAAAGTGAGTAAATGTAATGCTGCATTTTTCTTTCTTACTTTCATAGCTTAAGTAAAGTAAAAATAGCCTACATATAAAATACCAAGAAATCTCAAAATGTTAAAACTCGCAATATTTGAATTAATCCTGGAGAAGTTCACTTTAAACTTTGGTGTGATAGTTTATTATATCGGCCATAATGACAGTATAAGCCTAACATGTTTTGGTGTTTTGGACTATTAGCAATAGCTAATTCGATTCCTTTAAGGTTCAGTGAAAATGCCGCAACGTTTTCATTACCTGCATGTTCGTATTTCCCTTAAAAATTCGATGTGTTACCTTGCAGCTCTCGCAGGTGAGCAGACCGTAGTGGTATCCAGACACCTTGTCTCCGCACACAGGACACAGCTCTTCCAGGTCATCATCATATGTGTATTCCATAACCTTCAAAGTCACACCTGGTACATACACACGAGGACCAACGCACACATGCATCCACCAAAGACAACGTGGCACAGTAAGTGTACGATGCAAATATCCCATCTGTCGGTAATTTGTAAAGAACAATCCGAAAATTAAAAAAAGCGCAGCCCACGTATAGCCTACTTCAACGTGAATTATAAAAGGATGGCATTTAATTTGATCGTGTTTCAGATGTCTGACATCAGTTCGAAGGACTTGGGATGTCCGACTTTTCTTCTATTATTCAAACAATCTGCCGTGTGCTGTTTTTTTTTTTTGTTTTTTTTACTTAAATTACTTTTCTCAGTAATTTGCCTTCATTTTAATGCATTTTAACCTATGTGAAATAGTTTCAGTGCTACAGAGTTGTTTTTTCACATTTAATGCAATTTCATAAGACACAAAAATAAAAAAGGCAATAAGAAAAGAAAATAAGAAAATGCTTTTAAATAAACTTCCACTGACATTTATTTTAAAATGTCTTAGATCTTTAAAAAAAATGAATTATTATATTTACATAGCCTAATATATACATGCAATAGGCCTATAAATATACTGTAGCTTTAGACTATTTCAGAATAACGTGTGCTAATTAAATTAAAGCACATACGTTGCCCAAAACACAGGCCTATCTTAAATATAGGCCTATCAATCTAAATGTAAAGTAAAAGTTTACTATAGCCTACATTATCTGTGTTGATGTAGGATATTTTCTGTGTAGGTCTACATCATGAAAGTGGTTATTTTTTCAATAACCTCCCTCAGTTTTACGAGTTTGGATTGTAGCAAATATTTAGCAGGCATCGTTAAAAGATAGGCTATATAGGCCTATAGGCTAGCCTATTATATGGGATGATAAAGCCATGTAAAATCTGTCATAGCCTATAAGTAGATACAACTATAAAAATAAAAAGGAAGCTATATAACCTATAGTCTCCACTCGTTTATCCACTTGAGCTAACAACCACCAATATCGCCATAAATGTACCTATAACGTTTTTTTCTCTCTTAAAACCCCTTTTTATCATATCCATCAGTTTGAAACCGCCCCATATATTCATACATTTACTTTATACTGTTGATTTATGACATCATATTATGGTGGCCAAACTATTCTTCAAAGTAAAATATGGCTAAAGTCAATTTAGATGGTTTTAAACTCCACTGAATCTACCGCATTAGCACACACCATGTATCTTGATCAAACATTTTGGTTCTAGACTCTTCTAGCGACTAGACTGTGTGTAAGTTGATATTATTAGTATAGCTTAAAGGCACCAACCTGATGGGATGAGGTGACAAATGATGCCTATATCAGTGAGTGTAAAAACAATTAAACACTCGCTGCTCACTCAGTAGGCTACGTTTAGCCTATAAATATGATGAAAAAAAAGCAAGCATTAGCAAATCCTTATTGTCGAGCTAGCTGGGTTCGGTTCCATGTCCCGTCGACGGAGCGGTGAAAGTGAAACAGCCTCCGTGAAACGGTCGGCGTGTAAAATATAATATTATTCTACTGCCGACAACACGCCATATTGAAAAAGAAAGATTTTAATTGGTTTGAATTGAATAACGGGGAGAACGTGAGTAACCAGCGGCAGACGTGTGGGAGGCGAAACAGAGGCGTCACGCGCCCCCGTGAAGCAGTCAGCTACATGGGGTCTCTGACGGAGTGGTGCCGCGCGCCATCAGCAACACAGGTGTATATAGACATCACACCAAAACTTAAATAATTATCATTATTATTATAGGCCTGCGGGTTTTTTACATTCTTAAATTACTAACCTATTTTTCATGCGTTTTTTACATTCTTAAATTACTAACCTATTTTTCATTGTATTTTTGCTGTTACTTGTAGTCGCTACACTAGCCTATTGGGATTTCAAGATATTCTGCTGCAGGCCTAATAGGCACAGACAAAACGTTTTAAGTTGAATCAATTAATTATTCTAATGTGTTATTTTATATTTTATGTTTGTTAATTGTTATCACTAACATTTCATAATTTCTGGTAGGCTTTAATCAAAAAAAAAAAGTTTAAATAGGTCTACTTTGAAAAGTGCCATTCTGATATAAGTTGGGTTTCTGGTTCAGTTAATTGCCGTTCTATAATGGGGCTAAAACTTTGCTTCGCTATAACAAAAATGCTGTTATTTCCTTTACATTACAATTATTCAATTTAACTACAGGTTAGGGATCTCTGGATGCTCTGGAATTATTGTGTGCTGATTCGGGCCATTGAGCCTTTCTTTCAACATGTAGCCTATATGAATTCATTGAGTTTAAACTGGTTTCTTGACTCGAATAAAAAAATAAACTGTCGCATCTATTATGGACATGCAAGCTGTGAATGCAGAACGCAGACTGTAGAATAGTAGACAGACTTACCGTGAGCCTTGTCTCCCAACATTTGAACAGCCGACAGCAGCCAGTCACTGATGATTGTCTTATAGCGTAATTAAAACCTGAATGTAGGTGTTGCTGCAGCCTTGCATGGGCTGCTGAGGAGGACAAAATAAAAAAGACCAATAGGACCAATCCGGATGGTCACTGTCTGTAATAATGTTGGTTTAAGAGTCAGTAGGGCCAGTAGTGCGTGTGTGATGATGACCATTGAAGATCTCAGAGTGAAACTCCTTCACTCCACTCGCTCTTTACTGCGCTTCCCGTGTCCCAAAAGTTATACTGCCGTGATGCCATTGGTGGACGCTGAGTCACGTGACGGATGCTTCTTGCCTCCTCAGTGAAAATGCCTGGACAGGAGAGCAGAGCGGTGCTGGAGGAGTTACACTTACTATGCAGACGCACAAGAACCGTCAAAATGATTAAAAAGCGGTTATAGACTATTTGATAGGGGGGGGGAAATACAGCCCTAAATTAGAATACAGCTAAAGTTTTAGAGGAGATTTGCATAGACTAACATTTGCTTTTCAAATTACTTTTAAAGCGAGATGACTTACTGCTGAATACAGCCGACCGGATACAGATGGTTTTAATACGGTATCATAAGAAAGTTCTGCCACATCAAGTGTCGGCCTATATAGCATACAAATGCAGATGTATTCAATTATTATCATTATTATTATTATTATTACTACTACTATTATTAACATTTACTGGGCTATATATTACATATTATGCTAATTAGGCGTTGAACATCTATATTTTTGTTTGGTATTTCAATAAATAGCCCTAACAGAAATATGCTGAATATAATCATATATTATTTTTACACTGGCTATTGAATGTAGGCTGTGCTATTCTGTAGATTTCTATATTTATCTGCACTGCTTGACTGTATACATGTGGAGTAGTCCAAGCACATACAGTATGTTTCAGCAGAATGAAATTGGCATTAATATTAATTGACTCTGACAGGACATTTTGCTTAGTAAGTGCTATGGAAAGTCAAACTGTCTATTGTTAGCTGAGACAGGAAGCAGTGGGTGGCTGCTGAGGATCCGTCAGACTGCTGAGGGTCATTGTGCGGAACAAACACGAACAAAGATGATGGTCCTCAACTAAAGACCACTGCACAATTTTAAAGACAGGAAACACAGAGGACTGAAGTAAACACAAAACATTCACATCCATTCACTGTCTTTGATTACTGTCACTTTCTGGACTGTCATCTGGGTTCAGTCTCTGCAGTAAAGTGAAGGTTTCTCTATCAGCAGGCTCCTCTTCCTCAAGAATTTTGGACTATCACTCTTGGTAAAATTTTCCAGACCCCTGACTGTCCTTGAGGAGGTGGGGTCCAATAAATGTTAATTTAGCTTTCCTGCAATTCAGTTTACCAGAATTGTCCCAATTAGACAATGTATAAGAATGACAGTTGCATTCTTTTCTCAGAGTTAAGACAGTTGTGTAAGTCAAAACGTAAAATCTTATTGGATATATAACCCTTTCATAACCTCAAAATGCTTTGATCACATCTTACGCACACACATCTTGATACCAATGGACCCTTAAATTACTGTAAATAATATCTCACTTACATCTCACCAAGCTTAGACGATTGGCCTCTTCATTATAGCTTTAATTAAATCCTGTAATTAATATTGTAAGAGCAGATTGAGGAGCATATGCAGTTAAACATGAGAAAGAATTTAAATAGATGCTATGATCACATAGACATTCTACACATGGTTTTGAACAGAATATATATATTTGTAGAACCATGTACAGATGTATAATCTTTTTTGTATATGGTTGAAAAAATGAGTCCAAATTTTTTATTGTCGTTGTTGTTGTTTTCATTGATGATCATGTTTTTGAGGGGCCATGAGTCTCTCCACAGCAGCATAGCTTACTTATGCCTTTGGCAGACTACATACAGTAAGTGGCATGTGGCATCATTACCAATAACCATAGGTATAGTAAGGTTAGTTGGGTATAGTAAGGTCATACTTAATACTCAATAATGAGTGTACATTTTAAATACAATAATGCCCTGTCAATCATCAGCCATTGCTACACTTTCCCCATTCATAACTCTTTATTACATGTTTTGGTAGTAAATGATAGTAGTAGGTGTAGGAACTTTGTAACAGGTTAATGCAAAGATAAGTGAACCCCCCATGCTCTGTCCCTGTCAAAGTTGCCCCTCCTCTGAAAAAACTTGCACAGCACATCTCTGCTATTAGACTGTTTGCTCAGCAGAAGGTGCATACAGGGTGATAGGTTCTATCTATCAATCTGTTTCACCCCTGACCTCCAAGAGTCACTGCAAGGTCCTCGATTAGCCTATATCTGCTCATCCGACTATTAGGCCAGAAAACAAGCTAGGCTGACTGGAGCAGGAGGCCCCTGCTGAGCCGGGCCCTCTGTCACTGGGGCCAAGAAATATGGCCTATCTGCTGTTTGTCTCTGGCACGATTTTGTTTTGCAAGTGTGCTGTGGCTACAGGTCAGCGGAGCCCCAGCATCAGACAAGCTCTGTCTCTGTCTCCCAGATATATTTGTACAATAAATAAAGGGGAAGGGCTAAGGCTTGGCTTGTGTTTTGACTTCATTTATATTTTGTTCATTTTGTACCCCCACACGACAACCATTTTGTGCTTGAGTGGCAGGATATTTGTGGATAAAAGAAGATAGTGCTGCAATCACTCTGGGTGAAAGCTACAGGAGGATGAGTTTCTATGTTGTGCAAAACTTGAAGATAATTTGTAACATTTTAGAATCTGAGCTTGTTGATCCATTGTTGATCAGCTGCCTTCTTCTCTGCTGTGAAGAATACAGTGTTACATGAGTTGGTTGCTGGTAAAAAATAATCAACTAAATTATTAAGAAACACAATCTATTGAATATTACACTTATCAGAGGCACAGCTTCCACAACAATTTTAAATAAGTGAAATCAGTTTAATTTATAAAAAAAATTCTCAGAGGCTGAGATGATATGAAGGCAAAAATATTTTCAGTGGCCAAAATCTCACAATTTGGGGGGTTGTCTGACCATCATTACATGTGACACTTTTTAATGCAACTTTGTTGTATGGTGCAAAACTTAAATTAGAATTACACTGTGAATCACCTATTGAAACACTGAAACAAATGGCCTTGTGTAATCTAAAAAAAGTTGCTGGTGCAGATATCATGGAGAATTAACACAGAACTCTGCAGCTCTATGGAGCTTTTTAGCCTTTTTTCATTGTTTTAGGTTTTGCCCTGCACATTACTGTTCTGTCTCACTGCTTTCGACAATTGCCATAGGCTGTCAATTCCAGCCAAATGTTGATAAAATTATTGTCCTCAGCACCACACAACAGACAGACCTGGGTCATAATCGCAAGGTTGGTGGTCCTCCTGTCCACATGCTAAAGTGTGTTGCGACACAACTGATGTGTTTACACTTGCTCAATACGACGCGCAACAAACTCAACACTTTTCAACAGACAACTTTGTTCTGACCCACTGTGAGTGGACATCCAGTCTGAGTTGGGTTGCTTAGTAACGGACCAAAACTGTCATATTTTTAACTCCTCCTGATGAGCAGGTTGGCACCTTGCATCTGCCATCAGTGTATGAATGTAAAGAACTACAAATTAGATACCCAGTATTTGTAAAAAGTTTAGTTTTTTTGCCATCACTGCCTTAATGATATCTCTTTTTTTTCTCTGACACCACAAAAACACAGCTGTATACATATCGTACATTTTTACATTGTAATTAAAATGATCTCAAATACTAAAATACAAACAAAATACAAATATAAAAAAATCCAAAAATAAATACTGTTTTAAATATAAGTTTCATTTACCGGATGACTTAAAGGTGCCCTGTGGAGTAAACAAGCAAAAATGATGTATCCAGTCAGTGTTTCTCACCAAAATGCATTGTTATCCTTGAGGCATGACAAGGACGACTGTCACCAACTGTCGATAAGCGGAATAGCGTGAAACTATACCAGGTGCCTTTAAAATGTATTAATCTGTGGAAAATTTAGAGCTACCAATCTGTGGAAATTCAGTATTGATGCAACTACTGAGCAACTATACTGTAAATGAAAATGAAACAGTAAAGTAAGCAGGGACAGGTTCATTAGTTCCAAGCACGCAAGGACAGAATTGTGAGTGTAACAGATGTTTTGTTCCTACCAGTGAAATCATAGCTCAGTGAAATCAAATCGTAGATTTGAGCAAGAAGTATGGCTTCCTTAGCGCTAGCTTCAAAGCTCCTTGCTCTGTTTTGGCAGTTTGTGCCTCTTCTATGCAAACTACAGTTTATAGGTTTTGACCTTCGAGTGAAGTGTCATCCTGTTAGACCCTGCCCGCTATGCAGTTTCAGGCTACTTCCCAGCACGGTCCATAGGCTTTCTAAATTGCCAGGCGTCACAGTAAAATATACAGTATGACCTCCAAGGTTGATTTATTCTTTTGCAAAAACTGTTGTGTGACACTGTCGACAGCACAGTTGACAGCATTGTTAGCAATGCATATTGTCACTATTGTATTGTTACTATTGTTACTATCATTGTAAAAATGTTTCTGTACAACCTATTTCGAATAAAGCATGCACAAAATCAGGGCTTGTGATATGAATCTGTCCCTGTGCACTCTCAAATTTTGACCTTTTTTGGCTTAACGTAATCATTTTGACACTAATAATCTTCCATACAATCACCTCATATAATTTAAATCATTACCAAATATCAGTGATCCCATCATTGGCCTTACCAATGAAAATATCTTCAAATCTATAAGAAAGGCCTGTTTGATACTGTGATACACAGTCACAACCATTATATTTAACTAATTGGTTAATCTATACCACAGAGGAGAGCTGTGTGAACAGGTGAGAGTGCCAGCGCTTCATGTTCCACAATAAGAAGAATAGTGAGATTTTGTACTAAACAGCCTGCATTCAGTGTCCTCATGTCTGTCCTTGACCAAGCCGGGAGCAAGCACAACAACCCACTTAGAAAAGGGAAATTAAATAGAATGCCTACAATAGAATGGAGAGAAAGCAGACATGGCAGGGGTTTTCCTCAGTGTCATCCTACAAGGTCAAAACAAAAAAGCCCTTATCTATCTCTCTGATCCCTATAACACACAGCTTCTTAAAATTTACTCAAGAAAATGAATCCAGCCTTGGAAATTACAGCATTTTTATTAATCCATCAACTGACTGGCATTAACATTGCATGTGGATTGATGGAAGAGGATAATAAATCATCGCTGTTAACTTGTCTGATTGACTCACGCCCCCTGCTGGTATATTTTAACCACTGACTGACACTGTGGTGTCTTTTTTAATTATTGAACCACAAGGTATTACAATGTTTATCATTAATAGTAGTAGTCTCCCAAGTAGACAATAAGTAAGCAAGCGTGGGAACTCTTCAGAGAAGCATTTATCAAATGCTGTTTCCCCTAAAGAGACCCCAGTCTCATACAAGTAACAAGCAATTTGACACTATCTAGAGTGACAGACACACTGAAACTACACTGCAAAACTATATGTACACTTGAACGTTACATCCATATGTGATAATTGCATGTGTCGTTCCAAAACAATAGGCATTAATGTACTGCTATAACAGCTTCCAGTCTTCTGGTTTCCACCAGAAGTTGGTGCTCCCATTCAGGCACAAGAGCATTAGTGAGATCCAACACTGATGAAAGGTGTTGGATGGGGCTGAGGTCAGGGCTCTGCACAGGCCAGGTAAGTTCCTCCACACCAAATTGGATAAAGCATCAGTATTTCCCCAATTCCATACTACATACTAACTGTATAAACAGTGAAACCCAACTTGGGGTACTTCTACACTTGGCAGGGGTAGGTAAAAAAATTGTTGAGTAGCTAAGCTAATTCGAAAAAATATCTAAACTAAACAGCTAAATAGAATAGCAGATTGTTATGATGCTGATCTTTAGTAAATGTATTGTCACAATAACCAATTCGCTACCAGCTACAAGCTAACTGCACCTGAACATCAGTGTTGCCATTGAGCGTGAAATCAAGTTAGTAAGCAAACAGAGAAGTTGAAACATTTAGCTAAAATTAATTTATATATATTAACTGTTGAAATTGTTAGCTAAAAGTAATGAACAAGTAATAAACAATATAAGAACTGCCACTCCAAGTGGTAGTAGTAAGAGTACAAACTTGACCAAACTGAACTAATCAGGTGTTATAGGTGTTAGTGTTAAATAACATCCACTTTAAGATCAATTGAAAGGAACACATTTGGACGGGTGGTGTTGATGAAGATGTACTTGAGTTCATCTGACAAGACTGTGGGGGTATGTCAGACAAACCACTGGTATACAGTAGATACTATATAGTAATTGTCTTAGTATATGGCTTTTGCAGTTTGTATACAAAAATCAATGTACTTTAACTGCAAACTTGGAATGTCACTGCCGAATAAACTTCACAAATAGCATCACCATGAGTGTAATAGTAACATTTGTTTTCTGGGGAGTTCACATATTAGTTTTTAGTTGTTTGCCGCTGTGAGCTGCTCCTCCATTCCCTTTAAGCATTGCATTCTGAGAGAATAGTGTACATCAACGCCACCATTTATTCATATAACCAATCGCACACACACACACAGCAGAATTTAAGAAACACTTTGCCACAGAAGTCATTCTCAATTGAGAATGACTTCCGGAAACAGTCATTCTGAAAACAGTGTCCAGACGACTACGACTGAAACCTTTTCCACCACTGACATGGATCGTGATATGGCGCAGGAGTTTAAAACTCTTCATCCTCCAGCTTCTGGGAGACTCGGTAAGTATCCTGGAAAATACCTGCAAACATTAATGAAATTAACATTCTCATTTATAGAAAGTAACAACAGCAGCACAGAGCCAGTGATGTCTCTTTCAGGACCAGGAGTGGAAAGAGAAAGACTGGTGCTGATGGAGGTACACCACAGAAGAGGAAGAGGGTCTCTGAGTCTGGCTCTGGAAGCATGGGGGCCAGAAAAAGAAACGATGAGGGCACAAGGAAGAGGCAGAGGAGCTCTGAGCCTGAACCCTCGGAGGACGGCGTCAGGGTGAAGAGGACAAAGAGGAAAGTCACAGAAAAAGAGACAGCTTGTCTCTAAACTGGACCAGAGACATGAGGACGCCACCTCATCCACAGTGAAGGCTGCAAACACCTGAAAGAAGACCACATCCACCTCAGAGGAAACCAGCAGACAGGAGTTTGAGGCTAAATACAAGCAGCTGAATCCACTGGGTGAGGGAAGCCACGGATTGGTCTACGCTGGTTACAGAAGAGCTGATCATTTCCCTGTGGCAATAAAACACATTCCCAGGGACAATGTCATCTGTGAAGGCATCACTCAGAATAGGAGGACACTCCCTCTTGAGGTGGCTGTCATGATAAAGATGGCCAGTGGAGCAGCAGGATCAGTAGGGAAATCCCTACTGGATTATGATGATCTGGATCAGGAGCTCATCCTGGTCCTGGAACGTCCATTCCCCTCCGCTGACCTCCTTAAATACATCGAGGTCAAAGAAGGGTCCCTGCAGGAGGAGGAGGCCAGGCTTCTGAAGCAGCTGGGAGACATCTTGATTGAAACCAGCTCTGATGTCCCACGTTTGAGGCTGATTGATTTTGGCCTCAGCTGCTTCACAAAGAAGGCCTCATCATACAGGATCTTCTGTGGTACCTCAGCCAACATCCCACAGCTTATTTTAACCCAAACCACGATCTTTACCTAACCCTAAACCAAACCATAGCGTTGTCACATCATAAAACTGATACATTTTTGTATGTATGTATTGGCACAGACAAATGATGTAGTCCTATCTATAGGGGCATCAGATCAGAAAAGACTTGTATGTGTCATTGTGGAGGGCATGGAAATTAAATGGCATATTTTGTTGTTTAATGTTTTTAAATAGCTTTCATGAAACGGGGCCCCTGGTTAGCATCACTAGCATCAGGTGAGGTACGCGATTCTGGAGAAATCCAATACCATGACAAATAACATGTATATAGATATAGATATATATCTATGATACGATATAGAGTAAACAATGACACAGCAAGTAATGTAACTAACGTTAGCCATTTTGTGGGTTAGCTTAGCTAGGTTGTGGGTTAGCAAACTGTTGCTACAGTTGCTGCTGCGAAGCTAACAGCCAGAGAGGACGAGACGGTTTCCCAGAGCCAGCACACCAGCTCCAGACTCTTTTTTATTGCTATATAAATAAAACTGAATTGAATTGAAATTGAATTATAGCAAACATCACAACAACAGCATATCTTGGCAAACTAGAAAGGAAGCTGAATGTCCGTGGGCAAGTCATTTAACGTTACCTGACACACAAATCATGGCTGGAATAGTGCTGTGTGGCTCGGTCTGAGCCACTTTGTTTCTCATTTACAGAGCCAGGGCTGTGTACAAGCACCAGTTTTTTTTTCAGCGTACACACAGAATGGACAGCTAGCGGACTGTGAGGAGATATTCGCTGAATTTGACAAAAAGACAAGTATGGGATTAGAATCGCATACCCCACCTTTAAAATGAAATGAGCAAATGAGTGAGTTATTAGTAATTAAATACATAGATTCAAAGAAAGTATTTTTTTAAGTTTAAAACCGATTTTTCAATAATCAGATAAGCAGTGGTAAATACATAAATACAACAATAATCAAACCAGCAAATAAATAAGCTCTATAAATATGAGACATTTCTTCAGATGTTTATTATATGCAATGACTTAAGAGCATTTCAACAGTAACATTTTTAATGCGGCAGAGATTTCACTCTAATTTGAATGTGATGTATTTATCTGGGAGGCATTTACAACCTAAAAATAGCCATTCTTTTATAAACAACATTTTAAAATGTCTTTTTCAATATTCTGTTAGAAAGTCATTACCAGGACAGTGAATGCCAAATGAATAACAGCGCAAAAACATCATCTTAGCGGTGTACGCTGTGCGATGAGGAGCTGTACAGCATTGATGCAGGGGTGGGCGTTTGTGTGTGTGCATGTGTGTGTGTGTGTGTATGGGGGGGGGGGTACATAATAAATCACCACCTCTTCTTGCCCTTGACAAGGTTCCTGATTTTGAACAGCCCCTATTCTTGACAGTGCTCCTTTCAGAACTTGGCTTTTGTGTTCTCTTAACAATAGGAAAACGTTATTGGTTAAGGCTAAACTCAACTGCAACCTTGCTCGTTCTTAAATATATCTCCTGTGTAGTAATCCATCACAGTGAGCAGCTCTTGAATGAACCACTTGGTTTGCGCTAATTCACTTGTGAAACAGCTCGTCTGTGCTCAGTGCTTGGAAACATATTGTTTATGAAGGAACTAATGAATGTAACTCATAGCTTGACTCAAGCAAAAAGAGCAAATTCTTGTTTATTTCAGACACTTCATTCTATAACTCAGTGTCACTACAGAGCTGATTATTCGCTAGACCCTGAGAGCAAAAGCCCATCTGACAGCATGACTGACTGACGCCATTTATTATATTTAGCCAGTAGGTCTACCACATAATATTTTCATATATCATTCTGATGCTCTCTGAGGAGACTTCTTCCAAATAAATGGTTCATTCATTTTCTTTGATATTTTGTCTATATTAAAAGATAAATAAACTAAAGTACATAAACTCTATTTAACCAGGAAAGGGCCTCTCTTTTACAGGAGTGTCCTTATCAAGACAGCAGAACCATGAAAAAAAAAACCCCACAGAGGTTTAAAAACATACAAAACAGACTTACAATGAATTAGATAACATATATGAATAATCAAGATTCACAAAGCACATGAGAGCAAATGGAGGAAACTGATAAAATAAAAGCAATAAATAGAACAAGTAATATAAAAACAGAAATACAATGGATTAAAATACGTTATACATAATACATAAAATGGATAAATAAAATCCTAAAACAGATGACACTGTTAATCACAATAAATCCTACATTTCAAGTAATTCAAATAAGTAGTTATAGCTAGATGGCTTGCCTCCAATTCAAAGAGAATGGCTCTAATAGCTTGCATGTCCAACTGAAGCATCAGAAGGAGCTGCATACACAGATAAGGCTGGTGTTATGTTATGTTTTTCATACTGTCAACAAATTGTATGAAAAGACCAAAACCAACAATGTGTTGGTCCATCTCTCAATGCTGTCTGACCTCCCTACCCTATATATGGCTCTCAGCCCTAAGTCTAGCGATTCCTACTGACAAGGATGGATTGGCCATCTGGAGCAGCGGGAGCCTTCCCAATGGGCCGGTTTATATGAGACAGGCTGATATAAAGAGAAAAAAAAAACACAGAGGGCTTAGTGGTGGTGACTGATTCTGTCAATTTCTCAGTTTTCTACACTGGTGTCATTAGAAATTCTAATATGCTAACTAACCTAAAATTAAATTATGTTGCTCCTGTACTGCCTAATTGAATTTCTACTCTGTACTAATACTTGTAGTTAGTATATAGTGAGTGGAACATGAAAAAACAAACACCTTTACAATGTAATGTAAAGCAAATGGCACTGCAGTAAATCCTAGTTACCTTATTATTATTATTATTATTTTAGAATGAAGACCATTTTTTAACCCCAGTGTTTAATCCCTGCCTACTGAAAAGGTAAATCTTTAAAAACGGCTTACAAATATATAGTTTAATCTTTTTTAAAGTCTCAGTGATTTCCTGAAACAACTGGTCACTGTATTTTTTAGCAAACATTACTCAAATAACGTGCATCTGTTTGGGACTATTCTGTTACGGATTAATCCACATTTGGTGCTCTAGTGAGTATTTCCATGCAGCAGCGTATTGCTGCCACATATTTCTGGCAGCAGGACAGTGTATGTGGGATTGAGTCAAAATAAAGTGTGTGTGTTCATGGTAAATGAAGGAATATGTCACCAAGTCAGCTCACTGATGTGTTTTTAATACTTTTTGGAAAACAATGGAGCTCTATGGCTCAGAGGAATAAGATACACTTTGGATACACACACAATATTTGTTAGTAGGATACATAAATTTGTTGGTTTGGGTCTTTTCATGGGATTCATTGACAAGAAGAAAAAAAGAGAATATCAGCTGACTTATACAAGTCAGATCAGATATGGACTCATTGAGAGTAGCACAGCAGGCCAACTGAAGTCAATACACACATTTTTCACACAAACTTCTTTCAGCACCTGTCTATATTAATGTTTACACTCTGAAACAAATTGCACGTTTGCAGACATCTTACAGTGCAAATATTACCATAAACCATGCCAAACACTCTATCCAAACCCCCTTCAAATTATCCTTGACCCACACTCCCCTCTGAGAATTTGGAGAGAGATCTTAAAAGTTTTTTCATACATTTCATAACAACTGAAATTGGGAAGCAAAACTGACTTCTTTTGGTTTCTTTAAATCTCTTTTCCTCACCAGATAATTGCTGGTCTTATCACTATTTATGTTGAACATGAATTTATTGCATTATGAACGTGGTGCTGGGAGATTTTATTATCTGGACACCAGATGTTGAAGTGTAGATTTATGCCAGAATCACATTCATTTTCAAGGCCACAGCAGGCTGGTTGGTAATTAGCTGTCATAAAAGAGGCCTTTACAAAACCACAGAAATCAGACTGAAGAACGAGCAAAACACCGAGGAGAGAAAGGCAACTCAGAATGCATTTACAAAACACAGTGGCAAAATGTGAACTAAATCAAAATTAATTGAGTCTCTTTCCTGTCTATTCCAATCAATATTTACTTATCAATCTATAAATAAATTCAGTGCGGTCAGGGGGCTTGCGTTGGTACACTTCCCCTCAGTTATTATGTAGTCAGTGAGTGCATTCATAGGATTTCTGTGGACCTATAACACAGTGATAGCACAGTAGGGAGAGCGGGGCATCTTGTCACACAGTTATCACACTGGTTATATCTCTAGCACCAGAGGGCACAATCTCAAAAATCTAACAGTTGCATGTGCAACTCACTGTTCTGAAGTCATTTTGCTCTTGACGTGCAGTATATGTCACTGTAATCTGAGGTGAGAACAATTTTCATATTTTTCAACCATAAAAGTAAAAAAACGAAACTGCACTATTTATGTAATAAAACTTAGATAAGTAAGTATGTTCAATTATTTTTGCAAACAATAGAGGAGCGAAAAGGTGTGTTTTGATACCTAAACCAAAGTCCTGTACTAAAGCTAGCTTGTGGTATAGCTAGCAATAGCACACATGTCACTCTGGGGCAAGCTGTCTCAGTGCTTTTGTTACATTATCCAGCCGCAGCTCTGCAGAAGCCAACTTTGCAAGCTGAAAAAGTTGGTGGTTGCTATGCAACGTATATACAACATGTTGATATACTGTAATTAAATTGTTATAAATGATGTGGCCTCAAAATGGTCAAAATACACAGGAGGGTGCATAATAAGCCTTTAATTATATTGATAAAATATCTTTTTTGAATTGGAACTGAAAAAAGTCATAGTTCAGGATGGATTATATGTTCTTTGTCATTTGCTATTCATTTGCACTTGATTTTCTAGTAAGAGTGCATTTTGGTCTGCATAGACTTGTCTGTCAATCTATCTGCCCACGGTAGAGTATTTGTTTATTTGTTATTTGTTTGTTTATTATTTATTTATGTTTGTTTATTTACTTACATGGGTTGTTCCTGTTTATTCATATACTGACACTGATGAAGCCCTGGTATTATATTAGAAATCGAAGTGAAAACAAAAAGTGTGACAAGTTGTTAAAGTTAGCAACACCAGCGACCATAGTCAAATGTATTCCTGGGGCCAGAGCGGGCTAATAACTTTTGAACTCCTATTACTGGACTACACGCCATTAGGCAAAAACTCCTACGCTAGATGTCTATCTGATAGTGCTATAAATTTAAGGAAGTGATTCCATCTGCATTTATTTCAGTACCATGTCTCAATATAACAGAGGACTCCTGTGCTAATTTCAGTCCCTCCCAAATTGACCATCTTGTTGATAGTGATAGATAATAAAACAAAGAAGGTTAGCTCCATCGTATAACCCCCAAACCTGCACATTAAAACAAACATTGTGAAAACTTGAAAGGAAATGGCATTTCACCAATCTGGAAGAATCTCGTTTAGTCTGGCAAGATAGTCTTAAAACATATAGGAAAGCCCTCCGTAATGCCAGAACAGCCTACTACTAGGAAAATAAAAACAACCCCAGGTTTCTTTTCAGTACTGTAGCCAGGCTGACAGAAGACTCACTGCTCTATTGAGCCATGTAGTCCTACAGCCCTCAGTAGTAACGACTTCACGAGCTTCTTTAATGATTAAAGTTTAATTATTAGAGACACAATTCATCATGTCCTGCCCTCAACCGGTACGGATTTTATCTTCAAATACAGGAACCTTAGAAAAAGCTGTAAAACCTGATATATATTTAGACTGCTTTTCTTCTCTCAACCTTCTTCAACTAACTTTAACGATTTCTTCATCTAAGCTATCAACCTGTCTCTTAGACCCCATTCCAACTAGGCTGCTTAAGACATTTTACCTTAGTTAGCACTTCTTTACTGGATATGATCAATCTGTCTTTATTAACAGTCTATGTACCACAGTCTTTTAAAGTAGATGTAATTAAACCTCTTCTTAAAAGCCTACTCTTGATCCAGGGGTTTTAGCCAACTATAGACCTATATCTCCCCTTACTCTCTAAGATCCTTGAGAAAGCAGCCGCCAATCAGTTGTGTGACTTTTTAAATAACAATAGTTTATTTGAGAATTTTCAGTCAGGATTTAGAGTCGTAGCACAGAAAGAGCACTGGTGAAAATTACAAATGACCTTCTAATTGCATCAGACAATGGACTTGTCTCTACTTGTTAGATCTTAGATCTCAACACGATTGACCATCACATCCTATTACAGAGACTGGAACATTTAATTGGCATTAAAGGACCGCACTAATCTGGTTTAAATCCTATCTATCAGATCGATCTTAGTTTGTACATGTTAACGGTGAATCCTTCAAACACGCCAGTGTTAGTCACGGAGTTCCACAAGGTTCTGTGCTTGGACCGATTCTGTTCACCTTATACAGTGGTGTGAAAAAGTGTTTTTCCCCTTCCTGATTTTTTTTTTTTTGCATGTTTGTCACACTTAAATGTTTCAGATCATCAAATAAATTTAATACTAGTCAAAGATAACACAAGTAAACACAAAATGCAGTTTTTAAGTTTTTAAATGAAGGTTGTTATTATTAAGGGAAAACAAAATCCAAACCTACATGGCCCTGTGTGAAATAGTGATTGCCCCCTAAACCTAATAACCGGTTGGGCCACCCTTAGCAGCAAGAACTGCAATCAAGCGTTTGCGATAACTTGCAAAGAGTCTTTTACAGCGCTGTGGAGGAATTTTGGCCCATGCTTCCTTTAGGCAATATTATCAGGAAACACTCCATAAACTTTCATTGTTACGTGGATGATACCCAATTATAGCTATCGATCAAGCCAGATGAAACTAATCAGTTAGCTAAACTTCAAGCATGCCTTAAGGACATAAAAACCTGGATGACCTGCAATTTTCTGATGTTAAACTCTGACAAAACTGAAGTTATTCTACTTGGCTCCAAACACCTCCGAGACACGTTATCTAAAGATATAGTTACTCTAGATGGCATTGCCCTGGCCTCCAGCAACACTGTAAGGAATCTCGGAGTTATCTTTGATCAGGATTTGTCCTTTAACGCCCACATGAAACAAACTTCAAGGACTGCCTTCTTTCACCTACATAACATTGCCAAAATCAGGTACATTCTGTCTCAAAATGATCCAGAAAACTTGTCCATGCATTTGTTACTTCTAGGCTGGATTATTGCAATTCATTATTATCAGGCTGTCAGAATAAGTCTCTCCAGTTGATCCAGAATGCTGCGGCACGCGTACTGACAAGAACTAGGAAAAGAGATCATATTTCTCCAATATTAGCTTCTCTGCACTGGCTCCCTGTAAAATCCAGAATAGAATTTAAAATCCTTCGCCTCACCTACAAAGCTTTTAATGGTCAGGCACCATCGTATCTTAGAGAGCCCATAGTACCTTATAACCTCACCAGAACACTACGTTCCCAGAATGCAGGGTTACTTGTGGTTTCTAGAGTCTACAAAAATAGAATGGGAGATGGGAATGGGAAATTATTTTAGTAATATTAATATTACTACTACCATTACATTAATATTTCAAAAATTCTATGTGGAATTGCATTGTGCTACTGTATTCTCTTTTACGTCCTGCTCTCTCTCGCTCTCACTCTCTCACTCTCTCACTCTCTCGCTCTCTCTCTCTCTCTTGCTCTGTCACCCCAACCAACAGTGGCAGATGGCCACGCACCCTGAAGTTTTTTCTTGTCGCCAAAGTGCTTGCTCATGGTGGGAATTGTTGGGTCTCTGTAAATAATATTATAAAGAGTATGGTCTAGACCTGCTCTATAGGAAAAGCACTATGAATTGCGCTAACTATATAAATAAATATTTATATAGTACAATATATAATAATGTATATATTTGCTTATCCAGACAACCAGTGTAGCTTTAACAGAAGGTCCTTATATACTCCAAAACGGACACAGACAGTGCACATGTTTACACATTACAGTCAGTGCATACCTGTACTATAGCCAGCTGTCAGCTAGCTATAGCCCTCACTGTGTATCTTTACTGAGTGTCTTTGCTGGCTATAGTCCTTTGAGCACATGTTCTGTGACTACTAACCTTGCAAATTAATCACATCCTTAACAGATCCTGACACTATCATTATAATTCAGCTCAAGTTCAAAGTTTGGTGGCCAGTGCTATCCTGTATGCTGCTGCATGCTGGGGCAGCAGGTTGAGGGTAGCGGACACCAACAGACCCAACAAACTGATCCGTAAGGCCAGTGACATTGTGGGGGTGGAGCTCGACTCTCTAGCGGTGGTGTCAGAGAGGAGGATGCTGGCCAAACTACATGCCATCTTGGACAGTGTCTCCCACCCACTCCATGACGTGCAGGTCAAACGAAGGAGTACCTTTAGCGGAAGTCTCATCCCCCCAAAAAGCACCACAGAGCGTTACAGGAAGTCATTCCTGCCTGTGGCCTTCAAACTCTTTAACTCCTCCCTCTAAGTGTTAGTCTGCATGACCCTAAGTCATTAAACTGGACATTGATCATTACATCTCTGCAATACTTGACATAATTGTGCAATATTCTGTGTTAATACTGTGCAATATTCTCTTTTCAGTTTAAAATTCCCTATTTATTGATATTGATATTTATTCATACCTCTATTACTGCTGTGCAATATCCTCCGTCTCATTATAATCTTAATAAGCTACACTTAACTTGACAGTTCATGCACTATTACCTTATACCATATTATTATCATCAACCGGTAAACCCACTTCGTACTTCACACTTATTTTATTTTATTTTATACTTATACCCACTTGGTACTTAATTTATTTTCTAACCTGTATTATAGTGTATTATATTTTTTGCTCGGTACTTCTATTCTTGTGTGCAGTGATAGTGAGCTGCTGTAACAAAGGAGCTGCTGTAGCAAAAGAGTTTCCCCTCAGGGATCAATAAAGTATTTGTGATTCTGATCTGATTCTGATTCTGAATGCAAAAAGTTGATGAGTTGTTATGTAGGGTAACACTTATTCTACCCTTACTACCAAATTATGCTACATTAGACAACACATTTGCCAACATGGGCCTATGATAGCTTAATTAGACAACACAGGCTATAATTAGATGAATTTAACGCCATGTTATATCAGACATACCCCTTATATTAGTCGCACACCTATTAATACTTCCGGGGGGGTAACACCAAGCGGAAGTGGGTAGAGGGGAGTTTGGTTGTACTGTATGTATAAATATATATATTTATTATATATGATATTTATTGGGTCTTTATTAGGTTTATATTGGGGTGTGTAAACTCCCCTCTACCCACTTCCCGCTTGTTGTTACCCTCCCGGAACTAATAGTCGGTGTGCGAGCCCCTGGAGTGTTCTTTTGCCTGAACACCCTAGGGCAGGGGTAAGTTTGTGCATGAATTTACTATTACAATTTGTTTAGCATGAGTCTTATACTCCTCAATTAAGAAATATTTTGAGTCAGTGCACATTATTTGCTCGAAGTGGAACAGCCCAGCATCCCCGCTGTGAAACACCAGACTCAAGCAAACTGCAATACACAAACCATCAAACAATGAGTACATTTGTTAAAATACCACGTGTTTATTTAACCTGTGTAATCTGTAACATGTAATCCATGTTTGCCTAGTAATACTATTTTGGCTACCATTAACTAGAGATCTAGTAACAGCAACCCGTCGTTACACCAATATTGCTTTAATGTGTGGTTAGGGTTAGACAGCCTATATGATTTCACTGTAGTTCACGGTACAGTTCTGTTGTAATGTCGCATATTAGCATCTGAGAAAGTCTAATAAGATCTAACAGTGAGAAATAAAGATGGATTTCACTTAAGTTCACAGTACAGTTCTGTAGCAGATAGCAGGCTTGGTGGAGTCTTTTTTTAAAAGAGGAAATGTAAAAATTTTCATGAGCTGGATCACTGCAGGAGCCATAAAGACGTAGAGGGAGAGAGCACTTTCAGGAGCACAGAGGAAATGGCAGAAGAGGCATCAGAGAAATGTGAGGGAACAAGGTTATCCCCCTCTGGAAGTGTGTCAGTTGGCGAGGGGTGAGGAATGGCGGGGCTGTTCTCCCGTTATCAGCGTTGAGGTCGCAGTGGGTCAGGGTCAAGGGGAACAAGATGAGAGGGAGAGGGGAGGGAGGAGGGGCGGAGGAGATGGGGGAGTGCGGAGGGAGGAGGACCACACCTGGTGAAGGCACGCTTCAGGAGAGTGGTGGAGCACACGCTCTGCTAACACGATCCAGGAGAAGCCACAGTGGAAGAGTTAAGAGTTTAGGCTGCACAGCCAGTTCTAGCCTTGACATGTGTCCTGACTGACGTAAATACAGTAACCAAACTAATGTGTGTTTGTACAATGGGGGGTTGTTTGTGATTTTTCGGGTGAACGTTTCATCTGCAGAGTAGAATGTTGCGAGATGAAGTTTTGAAACATCTTATTATTTGATCTGATTTGATTTATTTGATGAAACTTAATTATTTGATGAAAGTGGTTGAAGATAAAAAAAAGAGGACTGTTATCATATTCAATATCTACAATACTTTATTTCCCATCTCTGTAAAAAAATTATAATTAGAAAGGTAATCCCATTATTCACAGCACCATTCAAATATGAGAACAGGTTAAAACCACTTTTAATGGCTCAGTATTATCTTTTTTAACTCCTATTTCAGCAAATCCATAATTTTCTTCCTACACTTCAGATTTCTCAAGTGGAAAAACCTGGGGCTAAAAACAATTGGTGATTTACATTAAATTTATACTAAATACTAAATTTGCAGAATAATAATATCGTTTTGAAATGAAGTATATAACACAGCTTTATTTCATCAATATTGCAGAAATAATTACTACTACTTCACCTTAACAGTTTATAGAAAAACATTTTAAGATTTATATTCCATTTTGGATGCATGACTCAAAAATAAAGATTATTTACAGCTGTAATCCAATTGGTACACTCCTTCAACATCACATATCCGTTTAACCAAAGTTAAACATAAAAGTTATTGCATCTTTTCTTACTTGATATGAGTCATGCACAGGCACACTGGTATATTTTCATCATGCAGTACAAAATATTCTTCAAACAACTCAACAGGCTGAATCATCTCTTTTGGACAATTCACAGATATGATGTCAGAACTGTTCCATTTGTGAGACACAAGTGACGCAGAACATTTCCGTAACCGAAGCAAGGTAGTTTGTTGAAATAACAAGCAATAGTATTGACACAGATGCTTCTCAGCATGTACGCTACTGCAGAGAAAATGAATGAACACCAAAACATTAAAGGGGTAAACATTCTTTGAATGTACAAGCGTTGTGTGACTACAAATACTGCTTCATGGACGTTGTTGTCAAGTGGCCGGGTAGTGTGCACGACGCATGCATATTTGCCAACTCAAAACTGAGCGGTGACCTGAAAGATGGGATGATTCCCTCCTGCCTTAAATAATTGGTGGAGGGGAAAGCTGCTGTCCCTGTGGTTTTTCTGGGTGATCCAGCTTATCCCCCGATGCCGTACCTCATGAAGGAATACCCCAATGGCGGAGTTACCCCACAGGGGCAGTACTATGGGCTACCACTTTGCACGGCACGCATGGTGATCGAATGTTAATTCGGACGTTTGAAGGCACAGTTTGAGGCTTTGAGGAGGGCGATGTACATAAACATGGATGACCTTCCTTTTGTTATCTATGCTTGTTTTGTTCTGCGCAATTATTGTGAAGTTCACAAAGAAACTGTAAACGCACAAAGCATAAATGCTGCTCTCTTTCCTCACCGAGGGGAAACGAGTGAGACATGTTGACCAAATTTCTTGACCCATAATGTAGTAAAACTTGTAACTGTTCATTTTTTAACCACTGTAATGCCTACATTCTGGTGTTCAGAGTTTAAGAGTGTGTGATCCCCACAGCTTTACAGTGAGTTCCAGACCACTGAACCATTGCTGGTAGCAGTCACCGGAGCTGAGCTAATTGTCGATGGTCAGTAAATACCTTCAAACAGTAGCCTGGCTGCCTTTTAAACCACAATGTCTTGCGGTCTATTTCTAGACAGAAGATGTGACGTGTGAGTGTGAAGGCTTTGGAGTTGTTTAAAAGCACCTTTGGCAGAGCTGAGCAGAGTAACGGAAAGGATGTGACGACTAACAAATTACTTTTCAATGAGTAACTAGTAAAGTAATGTAATTACTTTTCAATGAGTAAAATGCAATGAGCAATTGATTTTTTCAATTTTTCAACTTGCCCAATACTGGTTATGATGATGATATCAGTATACCTTCACTGAAAGTTTCATACCGTCACATATTCTTAGTTAGATGGGATCATAGACTGTATATAAAGATGGACGACGCGTCTCCACCTCCTCCCACTAAACAAAAATGAAGCCAAAATATCCCAGATATGGGAGCTACCATCTTGCGCTGGTGATGTAATTTGGAACCAGAGTCTGCGCAGTAGTGATCGGGGTTGGAGCCGAAGTATTGAGGTCCCGCCCATACACCCTGCTGACTCAATCGCCTCAGCTGTCAATCATGACGTGAAACCCCCATTTTATAGCATCAAATAACTAATTAGAACCAAACTTATCAGGAAATGAACACTTGAACATACATCAGCCTGATAAGAACTACCTAAAATGACAGAAACCATCTCTGGGAAAAATGTATTTGATGTGTACTTTGATTTTTTAGTTTGGCCCATGTCCCATCCGCTAACATGGAGGGGGTGGGGTTTATGACCTATACTGCAGCCAGCCACCAGGGGGCGATCAAGATGTTTTGGCTTCACTTTTGGGGAGCTGTCATGTCGTCCATCTTTATATACAGTCAATGACTGGGATCAGTGATGAAGGGAAGGGTAACCCATGCAACCAAATTAAATGGATAATGTTTCAGGCTGGCACACTGTCAATCTTGAAGGAAAAGTCTGGTTTATTATAAATTGGGTTGTTTTGGAGAACATGGCAACATTGCTAAAAGCAAGTGTGATGGTTAACTGTGCAAACTGATGCACAAAGACAGTTTTGAAGTGTAACTAAATTAAGTTGACTGACTTCTATTGGTTACTGTGGTACCATATACATCATCATTGCATTCATTATTCACATTTGTAGTTACAATACATCTATGATTGTGATCAAAGCAGTGGTCCCACTGTGAGTTTGAGGTCCAGCTAGACTCTTATCGCTGTGTAGGAAACATCTACTTGTTTTATCAAAGAGAGGATGCTGGACTTTAGGTACAGATAACACAATCGCAGTGGTTGGCATTTGTGAAGGGCAGCGTCTGTTGCCTTGTGCCAAGGTGAGACCAGAAACACCAACACATCAGGCAAATAAACACCCTTCACACTGATAATAACATGTCTCTTCTGCTGTGAGATGACTATCTCCCAACGGATAGTGAGGCTCAGGTCCTGCACTCTTATATAATCATGTACGAAATCCATCCTCCAAGCCCCCCAGCCCCACCTCAGTGGTGTTGTTGTGCCCAGGGGGATCCGCAGCCTTGACTGGCTGTGATCTGATTAGAGGCTTGTTGGGGGGGGGTTAGGACGGCCTGTCAAAAGCCACTCTGTCAGCCTTGAGGAGATAAAGTGATGCCTCCTGGACCTCCGGCCTGCTCCGCACTCATGATGCAATCAGCAGCCCCGCTGACAACCATCACTCACTGACATTTATATGTGCGTGTGAGCGTGTGTAGGGAGGGTGACTGTTTAGGCTTAGACTGATGTATAATTTTAGCAATGCACAGAGATGATATTGGTATTATATTAAAGGAACCTGCCAACATTTAGAGAAATATGCATCTTTGCTGTCAAAGTCAGATGATAAGGATGATATAATTTCCATCTCTGTGCTATGGCAGAAATATAGGCAGTGCAGCCCGTACAGCTGCCTGTCCATGGGTCCGTCACAGTATTACGGGTGCAATCCCCCCCTCTTCCAAAATTATGTGGACATTGGACTTATGAGGGCTTAATTGATCCAGTCTGCTTGGAGAAAGCAGTTTGGGGGGGGTTCAGATTGGCCATCATGCCAACCTGTTATAATTTCTTTGTTGGTGGCTCAAGTCGGTATTGGCCTTTCATGTCCATCCATCCATCCATTTTCTACCGCTTGGTCCCCGTTAGGGGGTCGCGGGTGACTGGAGCCTATCCCAGTGACTTCGGGCCTTAGGCAGGGCACACCCTGGACAGTGGCCAACTTCGTCAGGGCGAACACAGACACAGACAAGGACAGACAACCATTCACTCACACATTCATTCAATACGGGCAATTTAGAGTTATCAATTAACCTACACATGCATGTCTTTGGACGGTGGGAGGAAGCCGGAGAACCCGGAGAGAACCCACGGTAACACGGGGAGGACATGCAGACTCCACCCAGAGAGATTGTGTGATGTTGGTCGGCCTTTCATGTATTTTTAAGAATTACATGTATTCTTTTGAAAGTTGTGAATCAAAGGTAAAGAAAATAGTACTACTGTTTGAGTTTTGTTTGTGTTTTCTCAGCAATCTGTTTGGTCCTCCAGCCCTGTGGAGAAACCTTTAATATTCCTTTAATTTTCTAACAATATTTCAATAGTTTTAAGGTTGTTTTCTGTGCTTGCTACACAGCTTCACTATCTTTCTGGACTGACTAGGAATCATTTTGGTTAATAAACATCTTTATAATTGAATTTACTACATTAAATCCCTGTGAAAGTCTGCTTTGAACCATGTAGTCCAAATATCCTGTAGCCTCACAAAAAAAAATTTATTAATATATGTATATGCTAAAGCACAAAATGAGCATAATAAGGGTCTTAAGCCATGGTCCCGCTTTAATACTTAATCTCTGAGGATTCCTGTGTCAAAATTTAGTTTTAATGCCTTCGTAATTTCAAAACCCACCTGCCAGCACTTCTAAAGATGACAAATTAACACATTAGATCTTGTGTAATCTATACAAAGACCACAGTATAAAAACAACAAGTTGTGGTTTTTTTAGGGTTATGTGGTGAACAATTTCTTGGGCCGGCACAGTGACTTCCTGGACACTTCCAAGTCACTGTGTCTGAATATGAAAGTGGAATCGATCTTCTCATCTAACTCTCGGCAACAAAACAAATAAGCGCATTTTTTCCAAAAGTCGAACTATTTCTTTAATAGGGGCCCAGCAGCTCATTTTTGCCCTGGGGGCCCCCGATATTAGGTTAATATGACCATACTTACAACTCCAAAGCTGTTTCATTTATAATATGTTGTATCTTGCAAGACTCACCAACGCATCCAGAAAGTTGCGTGCAGTCACTGTGCTCAGCTGTTGTTGGTCAAGAAATAGCTCCAATAGCTCAATAGCATGTGTGTAAGCAGCAAGTAATTGAACTTTAAATCATTCCTCACAGTAATAAAGTCATATCAGTCTCTGTAGTAAACAGTTTCCCAGCATGTCTATTGATGCTATCATTAGAGTCAGTTTGAATAAATAATCTAATCTGAAAGCAAAGACTGTGATATTATTTGAATAGCATTTATTTATTAAGTGTCACTGTAAAGCAAGCATTAATAAATCCTAGCCTTGATTGTGGATTGCAAGTGAAAACTATCAGATACACTGCCTCATTACTTTCAATCCGCCATTTCCTTTCTCTCTCTACTGTGACTATATAATGAAGGAGAAATTCCAAAAAAAAAAAAAAAATCTTGAATAACTTAACAGAACCAACTGGATACTTTCTGCCTCCAGAGCAGCTGTAGCATACAACATTTGTCACCTAACCTTAACATAGTGTTTTAGTATATTTTGATTGTCTTCTCCTAATTATGACTCACTGACTATGAGAGCCCTTTGCATGAGACATCAACTAATGAGATAAGAAAATTTCACCGAGTGTTGTTCATTATTTTTCTCCTCATGAAAAGACCAAAATCAACAATGCATTAGTCCCAACAATTTCTGACTTCCCTGTCTGTGGCACAAAGACTCACTGTAGTTTTTAACAAACATTACTAAAACTGGAGTAAATGTTCATGCATTTGTTGGGGACCATTTTCAACAGCGGATGCTGTGGGACTGAGTCAAAATAAACTACAGTGTGTGTTTGTGGTAATGAAGGAACATGTCACCCAGTGCGACAGCGTGGCTCATTGATGTGTGGAACAATGGAGCTATATGGCACAGAGGAATAAGATACAAACACAATACTTCATAGGATCAATTTACTGTTGGTATGGCAGCCTTTTACTTTAATGACAAAAAGTAAAGTATTGGAAATGGCAGATATGGGCTTCCATAGAATCTGTTGATAAATTGACAAAACTGCCAAGTGCACCTCTTTTGTTTGGATGAATTCTAAATATGATGTATGTACCCCAAATAGGAATATATAGAAATAGGAATTTCAAATGATAAAAAGCAAGTAAATTCAGATAAAACAAATAGTATCATATCAGGGAACACTGTGTTATTTAAAGTAAAGCAGCTACAGATTACTTTTGCGAGCAATGTGTTTACTGTTTTTCTGTATTAAAAATATTCATAATTATTTGTGTATTGTGTGCATTTTATGAAACAACAGCAGCCAAGCCATTATACTATATATATTAGCAATAGTTTCTCAGCGTTGACCAATCGAGATAAAAAGCATTTTTAGCTATGTTGCCATGACTTCTAATATATGATCTGATACGGCATGTTTAAAACAGATCACTGCTCAACAGGCTGAACACAGTTTTTGTGTTTATTTTAACGATAGTATCTCACTGTGAAAAACACATTAGAGTGTGCTGAGCAACAGGTCAGGGACAAACACATCCAAACTGCATTCCACACAGCTTTTAAGTTGTCTAGTTATCCCTCAAAAAGCTCAGTATCACTGACTTAATTGACTATCATCACATCATTTCCTATGATCACCTTACCTCTGTGCAGAAAAGTAAAAGATGGGCAGGAAAATGGCAGACAATAGATGTACACTTGCATAACGTTCACATTTATTTGGTTTCAAGTCCTAACACATTCTAAACATGCTTTTAACACGTAATGGATCACATTCTTCACAGGTAGTTAAAATAACAAGAGCAGACAAGAGATTTCTGAAGAGAAAAAACATAAAGGCGTTTCAATTGTCTGTTCACAGGTGATGACAGTGTGTAAATCTATTTCTTCCCTGAGATATGTCAAGATTTTTCTACTCTTTTACTTCCCCCCCAAACTCTTCTCATCTTGTGCTCCTGTACAACAGAGTTCTAACAGCGGTGAGGGCGTCGCCGCTCATCAGCCAACTTAAAGCTCGACAGCTGGTCCAATTATTCCACAATGGTTGTGATGACACTTTCTAAGATCTGGGGAATTGGTGACACCTGTAGACAATTACAACAGGAGTCCAAGACAAGCAACATGAGCAGTCAGATGACGAGATTTTAAATAAATCTGTAGAAAAAAAATGAAAGTGAAAGGCCCTGAAATGTCTGTTATAACCATCCACTGCTTTGTGGATGCACATGTGCACATCTACAGAAAGCACAGCAGGTCAAAGTTCAATCACAAACTATTTCTGCAGGATTTAATGGATGTTTAAAGTTAACATTTGGGGTAATTACTAATGTTAGCTCTGGTTTTTACTTCCAAATAAGTTGGTTTAACTGTGGACTGTGGCCCAGATCTCTGCAATTAAGTCACATTGAGTAAAATGTATCATCATCAAGACCCAGGATGTAAGTTTAAAGGCAGAACTGTTTCTAAGATTTCCCCTATTGTTGAGCGTCATAAGTAAGGCTGGCAGCTTCTAATCAAAAGCCATGAGTCCAACCCCAGTGATAACACTGCAGTAGTCTGTCTGTGGTCGCGTGCCACAGCGTCAGGGTCACATGAGTGAGCGAAAGCATGTAAACACAAAGAGATGTCAGTTTGACCACAATTACGTTCTCCGATTGATAATCGATCACAAGCTGCATTGACAGTGTCAGATATGATAGCAGTTCCATTGTTATCATTTCATGTTACCTTGAACAGCCTTACCAATGAACAACAATCATGGCGCACAATGAGAAAAAACACACACTGCCATATCATGATGCGGTGAATATAGTGTACACAGCAAACCATTCACAAGATAACAAGACATATTCCAAAAAGGTCAACACAGGAAAATAAAGCACTAGTTAACTGCAGCAAGAATGCATCACGTGAATGCTTAATCAGTACACTGACATTCACATTACGCTGTCATTGACATTCTTTCATCTTTGGTATTGGATTCACGATAACAGGGCAGAAGTGAAATAAAAGATGACGCTAATTTAACATGAAAGGAATCCAAAAAAAAATAAAAAATGGAGGAAGAGGATCCCTGAAAAGAGAGATTCAGGGTGTTTGGTGTGTAACATACTATACAGCCAGAGGTCAGAGAAAATAAAAGCTGCTGACAGCAGGCAAGTCTGAGGTAGAGAGGATTATGAGGTAACATGTTTATGCATTAAAAAGAAGAAGAAGAAAACAGGTATCAGCGCTTGATATAAATCTGAGAGGTCACTGAGTGAGATAAGAGACACAAAATAACAGAACATTGGTGCAATGAAACCAATAAATAAGACAACAAAATCACCTATTTGAAAGTTAGCAACATGATGACAAATAAAGAGGTAGTTTCAGTACAGAAATTGCAAATGACATATCCCTTGTCTGCAAAAAAAAAAAAAATACAAATACAGAAAATAAAAAGAACACTTGTGTATCACAATATGTTAGGACAGTTAGGAAGTCAGAGAGGTGGCAGTAAGGTAGCCGTGGTGAGTTTTTATTTTATGTTGATGAGCAGAGGCCGGTATTGATATTATTTGCTGCTACATTAAAGGAAAAATCCCCCTTCAGATCCTCTTCCACTGTCAGATCTCAGCAGTCTGTGATGTTCGGTGCATTCCTGGAGATACTTTGAGCTGAAGTGACTTTGTTGTTGGTCACCCTGAACCTTTCTCTTCTACTTCTGCTACGGTTAGAAGTATCCTACATTTCCCAGACTGTTTCTGTACAGATATGTGGGATTTTTAAACATCAGTGCAAATGGCAGCTATTTACCTTCTGACACTAACATATGACAGCTATTTATTTAGATATACTTTCTTTTTAGAAAAATTTACTATGAAACTCAATTGTAGCTGTATCTCAGCAGAGGTAAATCATTTTAGGGGGATTTGTCTTTTAATGCTACATCACATCACTCAGACTTCTTACATAAAAGTACATATCCCTGAGATTATGTGGTTTAAAGGGTCAGTTCACCAAAATAAAAATAAAAACATTTTCTCACTTACCTCTAGTTGTATCTAGTCATGCATGCAATTATGGTTTCATAATGATGGTGCTCACAGTATTAACAAATTACATTTAACATTTTTTACAGAAACAGTGTTACTCGAAATAGTGCGCAGAACACGTTATGGACAGTTTTGATAGGGACTATTTGTTTGGTGGAAAGTAGTTCCAGTGAGAACACAGTCACAGTGAGGGCTATAGAAAATAACCAGGACACTTTTTTTCTGGAAAGACACATAGATTTTGACTTTTATTTAATGTCATTTTGGATAATGTGGACACCACAAACTAAAATCCATTCACCTCCCTTGATTTCGAGGGACAGATATCTTAAAACCTGGACAAATAAAACCAAAATTATCTGAATGGCTAGATAACTCTAGAGGTAAGTGAGAAAATATTGTATGTTTTTTGTAATTTAGGTGAAATTACCCTTTAACCTCAGAAGCCTGTGTGATGAATGATGCACTTAGCTGCTCTGAGAATCTGAGAATCTGAGTTTTGAACCACAGATGGCTCCAAAATATTACATTTGCATTGTAAAATGATTCAAATAATACTTAAAAGGCGTCAGTATTGTCCATGTAAAACATGGCTGATATCACCTGAGTAATACCTTTTTTCATAAACCACTGTGGACAAGGGAGAGTTATTAAAAATCTTATGTCAACAAATAAAGTCAAGAATTCAATCAAAGTTTAGAAAATGATAGGGGTTGTCTTCACTCCAAAAAAAGGGAGGTGGGGGGGGACAATGAATGTGTGAAAACAAGAAAAACCCAAAACATTCACAATAACTACAAAGGTACATGAAAATGTATAAAAATCAAAAGATGAAAAGAGGCTAACTGAAACATTTGAAAGAGAACACTGCATTGGACTTGTGTTGTTGTTAAGGCTGCACACAGAGAGGTGGATGTAAACAGGAGAGAGAAGCTGCAACATTCTGAAGATGCCACCGCCTCTCCCTCCATCCATCACCAATGCCAAGAGAAAAGTCCACCCTGCATGCCTCACCTTAAAACTACATCCACTTTCACTGAATGAGGGGGGGGGGGACCTTGAGGGAAATAAAGTGGAAAAGAAAAACACTTTCCTACAAAGGACCTACAATGTCCTAGAACCTATGTCAACTAATACTACAAGTACATCAGCATGGTCACTGAGGAACTCCTGAATGCAATACATAACACTCACTTTACCCTGTTAAGATCCAGGTCAGCAGGGACCTGAGAGAGAGGAACACACTGGGTGGGCAGTGGCCGAGGTCAAGGGTCAAGGTCTCCGAACCTCACCGTCGTGTGCAAAAAAGAGAGTCGTTGCGAGGACTGCATTTTGTCTGCATTTCAAATTGTTCGTACATCATGAAACAGCTAAAACCTTGAGGATTCCAAGAAGACACTTCAAGCCGTTTGAAATGATCATCTCCTACTTCAAAAATAAAGACCATTTTCTATGGCTTTTTTAAACAATGTGCATATCTGTCACAGAGGGTATGCAAGCCAGAGGTAAGTCACCTAAAGTCTCACCTAAACCTAGTCTGGATTCATTGAGACATGGCCCGGATCAATCACACTGAATCCACTCCTAGCCAGGTTAAAGTGATAATCTGCAAACTTTGTCTCAGCCAGTTCTTATTGATTTGTTGGTCTGTGGGCCAACCTTACCCATTAAAACCCTGAGGACCACACCTGAACCATGTCTCGGGTCCACACTTTCGAGTGCCCCTTGGATCTGGATCAGGTCCAACTTAAACTGCTGCTGGTCTTGGGTCTGTGCAAAATTTTGATTGGACCTGACAAGACCTAAAAACAGCGTAAGTTACTCTAAAACTGACATGAACTGGCCAGTGGAACTTTAGAATGGACCAGTTGGTTGTCAACCGGGGGTTTTCCCAACTGGTTTGAAGCTGAATAAGCTTCACACAGGCTACACACAGGCTAGCGCTCTACACTGGCTTCAAATGAAGTGGAGGCAGCAAACACTGAGTGTTAAGCACTTTTTATTGACTCGGCTCCTGTTCTGACTTGGATCCAGTAGTTGTTCCATTTTGGTTCTAGTAGGTCACGTATACATTTTTTTGACCCATGAAGATCTCTCACTGTTCAAAACACCAAGCATTGTGTTTCTGGTTTTTGGTTTGTTCTGAATAAATTAAGGAGCGCAAGATTTCACAGACTACCCCTTTAACCAAACATAGCCAGTACCGTGGACCTTAAATTTAGGTGATAGTGTGTTGAGAGCAGGCTACAATGCATCAAGTTCCTGGCACTGAAGGCAGCAGAGCCCAAAAAACGAGCCATCTGACGAGAGGCAGAGGGAAAAACAAAGACTGGGAATCACATCTGCTCTATGCATACATGTGTGCGCAAGCATGTGTGCAAGTTTAGCAGCATTTAGAATGAAATCCGGCAACATACTTGTCTGTCCAGCAGAGGGTTCTCCCCTCTGACACAGATTGATTAATTTCTTATCCTGGCCCTTCATTGATAAGAAATCTTCTTTTTTTTTTTTTTGGTGGAGCTATCAGCTCCTTCCCCATCAATGGGTGTTTGAAAAAAGCATTGCATAACACTTTGGTCAAGGAAAACAAAAGAAAAACATTAAAACTAAAACAGCAAACCTAGCTATCCTCCCCTTCCCCTGCAATAAAGCCTTAAATCCCCAGTCTATGATTGTAAAAAATACCCGTATGCTCCTTTTTCAATGAAGATCCCACAGATCCAACAACTGTCACCTTAACTCATGGAATGTTAAATTGACAAGACCGCCTCCCATAAGCAGGACGTCTGAGAGTCCATGCAGATAAAGTAGCTCAATTTTGCTAATTCATTTTGCATTTTCAGTGTAATAAAACACTGTTTTTCAATCTTTCATTTATGCAGCTGCTTTGAACATTCAGTCTCTGATTGAGGTGCCAAAGCATCCACAGGGATTTGGTTTTAGACTGGGCAACTCTTCATTTAACAGCAAGAAAAGGTACCTGAAAATAGCAACAACATCTTCCTGAGGTAGTCTCAAAACACTCGTCACATGTGTCTATCCGCCCCCGTCTGAATAAAATAAACTCTTTTAAAGTCTAGCTCTAACAATAGCAACACTGACACATTGAGCAAACTGGATACACACTTGTAAACTCCAAAGACCAATGCATCTACGAGCATTTGTTTTGTACAGAAGCATGTGCACAGTGTAAATCAGCATACATTCAGCTCTGTCGTGTAATAAATATATAAAGAAAAAAGTTACAAAAAACAAACTAGCTGCTTGTCACATTCACAAGGGGGGAGACCAGTCCCTTGACTCGGGGGTTGGGTCTAGTTTCCAGAGGAGGTGGTCACGCAGGGCGACAGGCCGGTCCTGTAGCTGGTCAGGCTGGATTTGCAGGAGTGCAAGACTGCTTTGAACAAGAGGGGGAGCTGCTCCAGAGGAACATTCACCAGCTTCCCTGCAAAAAAAAAACACAACATGCAGCACTTAAGCTCAGGATTAGTTTAGCTTCTCTTTAATGGATATTTTCACAGCATTAATTCCATCAGTATTAATGATGTGAGTCATATCATAGTCACCACTCTGCTGTTTTCAGATTCTCTTATTAACAGAACTACTGTTTTCATCCACTACTTAGTTTTAATCATTTCTACTTCTCTGTTTTTTTGCTCGGTGTTGAGTTGCTGTCAGTGAAACAGTGTCCTTTAAAGTGGTAAACTCGGAGCAGCAGAGTGGTGAGTATGACATGACTCTGTTGTTGTACTAATGGAATTAGTCCTGTGGAAATGTTATAATGAATGTGTCAAGATAACATGTGAACATGGTGGAAGTATGGCGTTTGCATTAACAGCAAACATCATCAACAGCAAATCAAAATGGGAGCAGATCAGACATTAGGGAGGCTTCTTCCTAAGGTATGTTAAGATATCCTTACAAAACTAATTATATTAGAACAAATTGCATCTCTAATCTAAAATAAAGGCCGTGTTCTCTAAGCAGGTGAGGTAAATAAAGGCTATTTGAGAACTTATGGTAAACACAAGCCGCAGTAAGTCATTTCACAGATGAATTTTGTAATTGGTCATTGGCTGACTGATGGAGCCACTTTTTTGCTAAGTAACATTGGACAATGAAACAAGAATACGTTTCTAAAGTTACCAGCATCTAAAGGCAGCAGTGTTCACTACACCATTAAAAACTGCCCATTGTACTATACAGTACTTAGAGGCCTTACCTGCGATGCAGCGGATCTCCGGGAGACACATCATGATCTCAGGGAAGCGTTTGGGCTGGTGCGGGTACTTATATTCAGTGTAGTCCTGACACACATACCAGTAGCGCTTGTTCAGCTGCTCGAGCTGGGAGATGTTGGACAGTCCTCTGATATCTGCAGAGATACAAATGAAATGAGAGTCATGTGGGGGATACAGTAAGGGCCAAGAAACGTTTGGACTAGTAATAGCAGAGCTTGCGTCCTTACCTTGGTTGAGGAAGTTGATGGCTTTCATACAGGCATACTCCTCATTACTGATCTTCAATTGGTGAAACTTGCGAAACAGATATATCAGCCTCTCCATTACCTCCATGCCGTCCTCGCTGAAGCTGAAGAATCAGACACAGACACACAGACTTGTCAATTATGCTGGAAAAATATAGTGGTAAATAATATATATAATAATATAACAAATATTGTCCCCAGAGGATCCCTAAAGGTTTGTATCATTTGAAGCTATATCCTCCAAACAAAATAGAAGATAGACTGAGTTTTAGTAGGTTTACTGTACACATGCTCACATTTAAATCCAGTGTGATGAAATAAAAAAAAGCACATCAAATAATATATAAATCCTCAAGCCCCATTATCTTAAGCTTCTATGCTTCAATGAACAAGACAAAAATTAGGAAGGGAATACGTCAGATCTACTGAAAGTGCTTAACAAATGTCTAATCCCACAGCTTTTTGAAGGAGTTAGAAAGATTCACAAAGTTTAATTCCACTCATCAAACCTCAATTCCCTGTCTTTGTGGCTCTCACTGTTCCAATTTCTCTCACAAACTTTAGTGCTGCCACTGTAAATCAGATATTCACTCCTTAACTACAGGCAAATTGACCGAAACAGCAGAACAGCACCATATATTAGGAGAATGTCTGTCATGAGGTCAGATAATTCCGGTCTGATTTACACAAAGCCAAACCCCTCACATCCTTTTCTACCTAGCTTGGAACATGCATGTATTGCACATGCCAGACGGTGCTAGCCACAGCTCTGTCCTGAGGAGTCCTCCCGTTCACGGACCACTTCACTGGCCCTAATCCAACAACAATACTTTCCCTGCTGCGATAGGGAAAAATATCAAACCCTTTTAGAGATACTGAGCTCATAGAGTGGAACGTCTTGCCTTTGTAGAGGATTGTTGTTGCCGTGGGGAATTAATTACATTTCATTCCTGATATCAGAATCAGAAGTACTTTATTGATCCCCGAGGGGAAACTCTTTTGTTACAGCAGCTCGCCTTTACGTCAGTGCACACAGGAATAGAAGTACTAGCAAAAAAATATAATACACTATAATACAGGTCAGAAAATAAAATAAATTAAGTACCAAGTGGGTATAAGTATAAAATAAAATCCACCTAAAAATATCCACCTTTATTCTTACTGAAATATTGAATTGGCGAGGCTCCCGGTGGTGAAATGTAACGTTTAATATCTTGTCTATGTTAAAAGTGCCACAGCCTCCACAAAAGAGAGGTAGGAGGCAATATGAGTCACTGTAGGTGAGATATTACCAACACATACTGTATGAATGAGGGTAATTTCTTCAGTCATTCTTCTGATATGCAGGGCTCAACAATAAGGATTACCCGATTGCCCGGGGCAAGTAAAATGCCAGGTCGGGCAAGTAAATCTGCAACCTGATCGGGCAAGTGGTAAAAAATAATTAAACACATGTATTTTTCTGGAGCTGATGATGGACGTAGCTATCTCTGTTGAGAGTTGCACATACCGATCGGGCACTCGTGAGTAGGGATGGGTACTGAAACCCGGTATTAAACGGGCCCCGGGGCTAAATCATCCAAGACCGTAATATTTTCATAGTCATGCGGCCGAATGTCTCTACAGCAAAGTGCGACACATTTCTCGATTGTATCTTGTTTAATATGTGCAGGAAGAAGTGCTTTCTCTTTAAAGTGGAGCTTACTTTGACCGGGTATGTCGCCTATACCCAGAGGTGCCAGATCAATACTTTTGCACATTTGTAGCAACTGACAAAGTCCAATTCGTTCCCATGTTTGTCAGTAACAACTGAGAAATTTGTCCATATGTCACACTTGCCTTGCTTTGCTTTGCTTTTGTATTGTAATGACCTGCTTTGATCATCTTTTCAACTTCATTTGTTGACTCCATCCTTCTAGTTAGCTCTAAATCCCGCAGTTTATTTTTTGACCCCCACTCACACCCGCAGCAAAGTTTAAACCACCCGCTCGCGCGAGATTTACGTTGGGTCCCGCAGTGTCCCAATCCCAGTGCAGTCCTCTAACAGGGTGGTTAGAGTTGCTACACTGTTTTTATCACCTGAATAATTGTAATGTCATACATTATTTAAAGGATAATTCCAGTTCATTTTTCATAGTTTGGGCCATCAATCCTATCTAAAACTAAAAAATAAATTGCAATGACCTTGCAATAAAACCATCGACGGTAGCTCTAACCAAACTCTCTGACCCCTCTTTCCTCTCCAAGTCCTTGCCACTCACCCCTGCAGCTCGTCGTCAGACGGCGTGTACTTGGCGGTGACGTTGGCCAGGTCTCCAAAGATCTGGGCGCTGTAGATGGTGAGGCATGAGAGTAGGATGAGCTCCTGCCAGGTAGAGCTGAGCAGGCAGGTGTAGTCCTCTATGGAGAGCTCGCAGAAGAACGGCAACTTCTTGATCCAGGAGATCTGACGGAAGAGCAGCTCGTCTGCCAGGCGACACAGCAGGGCAAACAGCTCCACCTGTGTCACTTTGTACCTGGGACACACAAAAAGACAAAGGATTAGGGTAAGGAGCGGTATATGACCAAAATATCGGCTTTTTGTTTTAAACCAGATCTGGTATGTTCACTCTGGATCACATCTTCAATGCTAAAGTGATGCACACATTGTTAAACCACCACACTAATACCCAGGGGTTGAAATAATGCCTGCCAATCGGCCAGGTAAGGGTAAAAATACTGTGACAGGCGTTATTGTCAAGTTATTAGCCAACATGGTGGATGCTGCCTCGAATTTAAAATATCACTGCATTTGTTTTCAGTGGGATTAGGCTACAATTCTCCTTGAATATCGTGTAATTTGAAGAAAAACGTTTTGGCTAGTGGGAATGCAGAGCTGCTAGTCTATTAGCCATTTTGGCTGTGATACAAAAAACTAAATGTTGTTCATGGAAAAGTACTGCTAGGGATTGCCCGTCTATGTGACAGGATAGAGAAGAGGAAAAGTTATTCTACGTCTTCTGTAATGATGTGTACCAGTAGGTGGCTCCCGTTTCCTGCCCTGACCGTTTTCTTGTCCCATCACATGATTGTTAATGAACCGGCTGCATATTACACATATGTAGTGAAAACATTTTTGACACTTATTCCAAAGATTTACATTGAGCCCAGTCTGCTTAGCCTTCATGGGCAGAATCACTGACAGAGACAAAATACTAGCAGACCAGATGAATTCAAAGGTAAAGGACCTTTGAATTCATCCTGTCTGCTGGTATGTCTGCTGGTTATCATTTATTAAAAACATTTAGCAGAATTTAGCTGAGTAATAAATGAAGACATTACTGTGTGTTTAGAAGCATTTTTCTTAATGAAATTAACAGACCAGTTTTATTTAAAAGAAACCATCAAACAGCCAAATGATGTGAACAATGCAGTGTTGAAAAAAATACAAATTGCTCCAAGTCTGTGCAAACAGTTTGTATTTAATGGGCTAAAAACCACTGGTACGGTCCTTTAAATCACTAATCACATGACACAACCTAAAGCTTTCGATCAGCATATACTGTATTTACTGTGGAAGTCTGTGTTGTAACTACAGAATGGGTAAGTGTATATAGTATTTTGTGTATGTATTGACTCACCCGTCTTCTATGAGCATAGGGGTTGCCAGGGGGGCCAGGTCTTCAGCAGCCACCAGCTGCAGCACCAGTGGGTTGGACTGTGGGTAGAGGCTGCGGGGCTGGGGGGCCAGCAGGCCAGACTGGGCGGCATAGCTGAACAGATGAGGCAGGAGCTGGTAGTGTGTGGACATGGAGGTGTTGATGTACTGGTCTCTGAGGGCCGCCGTGTAGCCGTTAATTTCCACAGAGCGACTGGAAGCACAAAAAGGTCAAAGGTTACTCACACTTGGCCATATAGGGGACATTTTACATTTTTTTTTATATTAAAGGAATAGTCTGATGTTTTGGGAAATACACATTACACATTTACACTTGTTTACCATCTTAGATTAGAAGTTTGATGCATTTTATATCTGTGTGTCCAGTACAGAGCGAGGCTAATAATTTCCCCCTGCTTCCAGTGTTTGTGGTAAGCTAGGCTAAACATGTCCCAGACCTACTATATCTCTGTACTGGACATACAGACTATTCCTTTAAAATTCATACCTTTAACCTTTCTCTAGGGAAGCATGGTGGAGCTCCATTCTCTTTCCCATAAAAAAATCTTTCTAATTGTTTTAGAAACTTGTAGACAAAACTTTGCATTTAAAGCTGTAACTGCATACCAAAGCCTACGCTGCACATGCATTCTGTCATTGTTGTTCATTTATGCTCGGTTTTAATTTGATAACACAAGTATTCCTCTAAATAGCTATCAGGCTGTGTGGCTGCGGAGATAAACCTAATGTTTGTTCAAAATGAGACTAAAATAAATACCGTCATGCGAGTACCTAGACAGTATTTGTCCTTGATGAGTGTAAATAGACAATGCGCTCCATAGCAAGAACAGCAGATAGTGCAGCGAGTTCTTTGTGTTTGCTATCATCACCAAGCCTGAGGAGCTGCATATTCAGGCATTCTTCGGCTGATGAATACCTAAACTAAAGTCTGGGTGAGATGGGAACGAGGTGTTAGACTGTCAGGGCCGGCTCATTATCTCAATGGTGGGACGAGTGCCGGCACTGCACGGTGGAGTAGATGAGATGAACAACTTACTTGGATGACAGAGTGGAGGCGGGTGACGGCTGATTGCCCTCCGAGGCTCCGTTGCTGGGAGAGCTGTGGTCGCTGTCACCGTTGTTGCCCCAGGTGTGCTCCGGGGCATCCTCCTTGAACTCCTGCCCCGACATGATCCGCTCTATCTCCTCCTCTGTGATCTAAGAAACACACACACACAAAGAGGGTTTTTTTTGGAGCTCACAGCACATCCTTATGTGACCAAAAGCACTGTGTGTCGCAGTTCAATTGATTAGCATTGACTAGCACCGTGCTGCTTTTCACTAAAATGTTGAGGAGCAAGGACGAAATCACACAATGAAACAGGGAGCGAGTGAAAGAAAGAAAGGATACAAACAGGTGTGTGTGTGTGTGTGAGTGCATTTGATTGGCTGATCAATCAACATACACACCTAAATTAATAGAATCCTTGCAGGTCCGTACAGGGAGAAAACAGACAAAAGCCATTTTGAAAGGTATTATCATGCCAGAAAATGTGGTATCTTGTATCTGTGGCTGGGGTCAATTCACTTTCAGTTCTATCAATTCAGAACATAAACTGAAACAGCAATTCATTCCATATTAATGACAGAGAGGTCCTCCTTTCATTAGGACTTAGAAATAAAGCTGTCTTTTAATGGAAGCAGGCATTTCTGTTTTTTTTTTGACTTGCTGAATTAAGCTGGAATGAATTGACCACATCCCTTCCCTGAATAGTGGCTCAGTGGTACTTAGCCTCATGTCACACATTTTTCTGACCATTTGTTCTCTTGCCAGTGTTAATAATGAAGCCAGCGCTGAATAGGGAATAATCAGTGACTATATGATTATACTGATGATACAACAAGGTCAGGGCTCACTCTAATTGCATGCTTCACAAGTATTCCTACACCCAAATCATTAGCATTACAGCACTCCAACTATAAAATGAATAGTTTGCGCTCTGAATGCATTCACAGTGAGCGAGATAACTCTGGGACTGAGCCAGAATAATATGTATAGAGAGACTCTAAGCTGCGAGAGGGTCGATGTGAATGTCACAAAAACATTTCTGGTCATTATTCAACATGAAGTCAGTGATTTACCTGAACAGGCCCGATGCTTTTGTTCCTCCCTCCTGGCATGCCATCCTCCCTGATTGCTACATGACAAAAAGAAATAATGAAATCTCAATGTACATGTGGTCCATTAACAAAACACGATCCATGATTAGTATCATAGCTCTACCTAGTGGCTGAAATAAATTGCCATACTGCTTTGCTTCTCATCATTTATTTCCATGTGGTGATTTGTCTCTCTAGTTCTAACATATCTTTTTCTGTTGGCAGGCAGAGATGGGGGGTTTCTGTTGCCTGGGAATGGTTTGTTAAAAACTGGGAGTTAAATAAATCTATTTCACGTGTCAAGACAAACTTGCTTTTATCATTGAGGAATAAATCATATAAAATGAGGCCATCAGGCTGGAAGCACTGAAGGGTCACTTACGCGTTGCATCCTTTAGGGGGCAGCATTGTACTTAACTCAACCTGATTGAGCCATCTCGAGCACTTATTGAAGTATGTTAGGCCAAAGAAAATCTCATGCAGCAGACAGATCACTCTTGGCATGTGACGTGTTTTCATAACTAAAAATATTTTTTGATTTTGTTTAGTTTTAGAGGGGTTATGGAATAATAATTTTTCAACAACAAGATGTAATGGAATTTAAAGTCTTCTGATTATAACCTGTTGTCAGTTTGATTAATCTAATATTGTTTCATCGTAGAATTGGTTTCAGTCGTAGTCATCTGGACACTGTTTTCAGAATCAAGACGTTTTGGCTCCCATCCGGAAGTCATTCTCAAAGAGAGTGACTTGAGAATGACTTCGGATGGGAGCCGAAACGTCTTGATTCTGAAAACAGTGTCCAGATGACTACAACTGAAACCTTTTCTACGATAGAACACTCCTGGACGAATGAGGGACTACACCGTCCTAATATTGTTTCATTTTATGTTTGTTGTTATCAATATGATTTTTAGACTTTTTAAAAAATGTTTTCAATGAAACTATGGTCACTAATCAGATAAATACAGGGTGATACTGATTCAACTCCGGATTTAGTCACAATAAATGTTTTGAACATTGACAAACCTCACTCTGATCACTGGGCGCGGTGACACTCCTGCCCAAAGAGTGTATATAAATTGAAGTGTGTAAGAAATACAAGATACAAGCCAGCAATGGTTTGTAGAAAAGAGGATCCATCACCCAAAAAACTGTTGAGCTGTTGGCCCACCACACATATGATCAGTCTGATCTGGTTCTACAAATACTGGACTGCATATTATATGATTTTATGTTGTTTCATACTATAATTAGTTTTTTAAATGTTTCTTTTTAATGTTTCGTGCTTATTTTATATGTAAATGTTTTATTTCTCGAGTTTTACACACATTGCTCTCGTCCATAAAAAGACGTTTAACTAAAACATGTCTTTCATTTCACTTTGATACAGAAATATTGATGCAGATTGCTGAAAGATGGATCTCTCAACCATTTGGGTAGAGACTCAATCAAAAAACGTGTTTTTTTTCTGGGTGGGACCATTAAAGGGTTAAAATGAAAACTGAAATGATGTCCCTGTGATGTATCCACACTTTACCTTTGCGGTTCATCCCCATTTGCAGACACTTGAGCAGGCGGCAGTACTGGCAGCGGTTGCGCTGCTTGCGTGACATTTCGCAGTTCTTGTCTCGGCTGCAGCGATACACGCGCTTGTTGCAGATGCTGCGCTTGAAGAAGCCCTTGCAGCCCTCACAGGAGATGATGCCATAGTGCAGACCTGTGGCGCGATCTCCACAGATAAGGCAAGTACGCTGGTCAGCTGGATCATCTGCAGGAGGGAAAGAAAAAATAGAGAAAAGGGAGGCATTTAGAACCATTTCCACCCACTTCTTTACACTAATTCATCCACACTGGTTTAAAAAAAAATAGTGGGTGCAAAAACCTCGCTGAAGGCACAAGTTTTTAATTGAGATCATGGGGGCGGTTGGGGCTTAAGCGCTAGCCAGGCGCTGGCTAATCCAAAGGATTCTTAAGCTCTAACTCTCATTATGTGAAAGTGGAGGTGTAACAGGCAGCAGGACAGGGAGCGGAGACGTCTTGTGTATGTTTTATTCAGCAGCTCTGATGAGAGGAGGCAGCAAGCTAAAATGACACGACTGATTTGTTTACAGTCTCTCCTTTCACTCCTCATCACAGCGGTACCGCTCGAAGAGGCCTCTTCTTAGGAAGACCTCTGAGACCTATTACTCTAAAATGTTGTACTTTGGCAAAATTTGCTGCATCAATCAATTTGTGACATACGGTTCAGGGAGTTTAAATATTGATCTATCCATCAAGTACCTATATTATCCTTTACAAAGTGTAATTTTGTAACTTGTTCTTCCAATTAGGTCAATCAAGTGCTTTGAAATCCACCAGGACCAATCCATACCAGCCTCTCTTTGCCTTGATGTTCCACACAGGCGCTCTCTCAATCATTAACCTTCAAGTGTGTGCTCTTAGGGAATAAGGTGATCACTCCAAACTGTAAAAATTTGTTAGGACAGGAATAAGTGAGGGTGGTAATTTGGAACACGTGAGGGAATATTCAGGGGTTCAGAGTAGGAGGAAGTGGGGGCTCACAGCAAGGAAGTCGTGTGGAACAGGATGTCAAAGTACATTAAAAAGTAGTAGAAGTTACATACACTACATTGTGGGTTTATAAGGCTGACTGGCAGCTTGCTGACCATGAAAGAATGATAAATTAAGACAGCAAGAAAAGATGGATGTATGGGAGAACATATGTATGTGATAGGGTGGGGGAGACGATCAAAGAGAGATGGATCTTACTGAGGACCTTCCTTGTGAAGCTACTTTACTAATCATGAAGGTGTTCTCAGTCTGTAAAGACAGCAAAGCTGTTTAAAATCTTCTGTTAATCCCCCATCTACCTCCAGGCCACATAACGCACATGATCAAACTCACTGAGGAAGCCGAGAATTAAGTCAGAGCGCATTCTCTGCTGTCCAAAGTGTTAAGCTTTATCACGTGCACAAGCGCACCCACACACACACACACACACACACACCAAGAAGCACTCCACACCACCACACCACCCCGCAGCAAGCAGATGGGTTGGATGGTTACAGAGAATAGCCTCGCTGTATAAAGCCTGGCTGTAGCAGGAATGTGGCCTGCTGCTGATCTGTATCTAAGCTCAACTGGGATCAAACATATCAGGACCAGACAGAGGTTAGACTGACACAACATGTTGATGTGTCTGATGTGATGGAGGTTACTCCTTAGTGTCGCTTTCACTGGTGAGTTCAGTAGTGATCTTCTTTTACAGGTGGATGAACCTGTCTGGATAGGATGGATGAAACATGCAGAAACACTGAGTATTTGTAATGTTGGATGCATGAAATGGGAATTTTAAAAGAATGAATAGCTCAAAATAAGCTTTTTCACATCTGTTTGTCAGTGGAAAACTACATCTGGATTTTGTGATGCCTCCTCCCTAGCTTTAGCTGTGCAAAGGGATCGGTGGGGTGGGATTTGTGGGACATGGGTGATATCAAAATAATGAAACATGGAACCAAAGCTACTAATCGATAAACCACCAACAATTGGTTCTTGAGTTAGATATAAGACACATGACACATAAAAACTGCTACAGATTCTGAGTCAATCTCTGATAGGTTTTATTTTTCTTGATTTCAACTAGCCATGTAGCATAGTATTTTGTTTGCTGTTTACATGTGTTGGGGAGTACTGCTGCATATGTGAAAAAATGTTGTATAAAGCCTTCTGTGGCTGAAGTCTGATAAATTGCCTCAAGTGATGTCACATGAGTCAACGTCAGCTGGGGCTGAAGACTACCAGTCTGAAAGTGAAAAAAATCTCGAGGCTTGAGGCTTGCGGCTCGAGGCTACATTAGCCACTACTAGCATAACACGCCTGAATCTCCGACCCGACTGCCTGTGGTCAAATTGCATTGTGGGTAACGTAGGCGCCATGCAGGTTTTGACAAGGAAGAAGAATGTGTGGAATAAAAAGACATATCTCTAGTTCTGCTGCATTGATATTGTATGCTTATATAATATGCTCTCTACCTCAGTTGGGACTCCCAGCAAGATAAATCTAAAAGGTCATGAGATATAGCCAAGAATCTTGGTGTCTCTTTTGATCAGCACATTAAGGTAATCACCAAAACAGCCGTTTTTCACCTTGGCAACATAGATAAAATTTGGTATTTTCTGTCCTTGGCTTAAGCAGAGATCCTAATTCATGCCTTTGTTTAATCCAGACTTGATTATTATAACATCTTGCTGTCAGGCCTGCTGCGTGCTAGTACTAAGTCTTCAAATGGTTCTGAAATACTGCAGCTTGAAACTTGAACTAAAACTAGAAAATGTAACCATATTAATCCAATTTTAGCTTCCCTTCATTGGCTCCCTATCCATGTCAGACCAGACAGAAGGTGGTTCTGATGACTTACATTCCATCCCGTGCTCGCCGCTCTCAGGATACAGGGCTTCTGTCTTCTGAGTTAAAAAGAGGTCAGCTGGCTGCAGGGACTTTTCCTATCGTGCCCCCTTCCTCTGCAATAACCTTCCTGCTGATATCAGACAGTCTGCCTCTGATGGGGCCTTGAAATCCAAACTTAAAACTCATCTTTTTGCCTTAACTTTCAGTTACCTGCTTATTATTGATTACATTGTACCTGTTACCATTATCCTTCTGGCCGGTCGGCCTCAGTCTCAACAAATCTACTAAGCATAATACTTATAGTCCATGTTTGTCCTACAGATGAGAATACTGTAAACTTTCTGAAAACCACTGAATCTCTGTAACCCTCTGTCTGTTTGTGTCCCACAAGCACATCTATGTGCCCATCTCTCTCACTCTCTCTTCTTTCTTTCTCCGTAGTTTCTCCTCCTTGTCCTCTCTTTTTACTCAGGCTTCTCTGTGCTGGACCATCGGCCATTCTGGGACCTCTCTCGCTCCCCTGGCTGTCTCATTCCAGATATTTGGATCTGGATCTTCGTCCTCCAGGAGAGTCGGCCTCTCCTCTTCTCTCTTCGTTTAGTGCATGTTGTCCTTGTCTCTCTCTCCCTCTGGGTGTGTTTGTTTCTTTTCTTTTATCTGTGTGAATGGTGTGCTTGAGCTTTGCTCTTGTGAGTCTGTGTAGTCAGTCGTCTTCCAGGTTTCCATGGTGGAGAGGAGGTGTGTTTGGCGACACCTGAAGTTGCTCAACATTCTCCTGGATCCATATTCTTCACATATTGTTTACAATCTATAATTTTGTCATCCTGATTGACCATACTGTAATTTTGTAGAAAAGTTGGTCTATTCTGTACACATGACATCTAGTGCCTGTCTGTCCATCCTGGGAGAGGATCCCTCCCCTGTTGTTCTTCCAGAGGTTTCTTCCGTTTTTTTGGTTTGGGGGGAGTTTTTCCTTATCCGAATCGAGGGTCTAAGGATGCGCCGTACAGATTGTAAAGCCCCTTGAAGCAAATTTGTGATTTGTGATATTGGGCTATATAAATAAAATTGACTTGACTTGACATGACTTGAGATTCACCAGACAGGAAAGCAGAATTATTGGATGATATTGGCTCTTTATGCCTTTAAAAAAAGGCATCACAGAGGACTCCTCATCCTCTTCAACAGTCAGCCCAGCAATCACCAACAGTCGCTTTTCAACATTACCCCCTTTGTTACTTCAAGTGAACAAGCTCTTACTACATAGCTTGTAAACTGTCAAACTTTTTGTTGCATGGCAACTAGAATTTGCAACACTTGTGATACGAGCTCTTGATTCTTCTGTTCTTGAGTACACAGCCCAGCTTTCTGTTTTTATGTTTGAGCAGGAGATAAAAGCCTCCCGCAGCCTCTGATCAAAGGTTGAAGAGGAAGCAGGACCACTGGTTGTTGGCTGATGTAAAGAGTTGTAATGTTCTACTAAAGAAAGTCTGTTGTCACGATAAACACAAAAGTAGCCACAAAGATAGAATGAAGTAGACACAAAAGGTCTGAGGTTGCTGTCCAGCAGATTAATGCTGCCTGCTGAGCCTGGAGATTAACCTGGACATCTGATTAATGTAAGACTCTTGTGTAATGCACTACACACAAGCGGGACCTTTACCCTCCTATGGGATTCTGCAGCTGGAAAGCCAATAATGGAGGCAGACAAACAGATTTCCTGCATGGCAAAGTGTGTAGAACAAGGCACTGACTGAATGTAGGGGTTTCAGTTCCTGCTTGTGCATCTTTGTTCACTTGCTCTTCTAACTGACTAATCATTCTGTTTAAGCCTTGGTCATTCAGGACTGGTCAGGTATTGTCACATATGAGAAAAAGAATCACACACTGCTATCATTCCAAAACATCTTCCCATTACACCAGATTCTGGATTGATTTAGATATGCTGCCTCTGCATTTTATGTGACATCCAAATAAAGTTATGTACTACTGGTAATTATTGTTATATATTACAATCCTATTTTTACAGACTACTGCTTCTAAAACTGTTTAATTAAAAAGAAATTAAAGCTTCGATGAAGGTACTGTATGTTTGGCAGCATGTTTGCTTGATTGCTGAGCTACAACTAACCATTATTTTTAGTATCAATTAATCTGTTGAATATTTTTTTTCAATTACTGGATTAATCTAGCCTGGGAACCAGGCGAATCTGCCGAGCTCTTGTTTCATTTGCTCTGGCAGAAACGTCTGGCCCCTCTCCCATTCAAACAGATTTCTACCCGTCCTGGATTCAGTTGGGCCAATCACAGCCGTTTATCCAATAAGGGGCGGGTTTGATACGATGACTGACAGAGTAGCATTACCGGTCCAGATTTGAAGTAACACATTTCGCTGCTCTGACTGGTTGATACAGCGCAAGGCACCAGGCTCACAAACCTCAGATCAAACTGTCAAACTAGGCAGTGCTAATTCAATTCAATTAAATTTTATTTATATAGCGCCAATTCATAACAGAAGTTATCTCATTGCACTTTTCCTATAGAGCGGGTCTAGACCGTACTCTTTATAATATTATTTACAGAGACCCAACAAATGCCTGATCAAATATGAATCAAGATTCTGTTACTGCATTGCCTATTTCCCACATCCAATGTTTTGTGAAACACATTTTAGTGTATTGATTAGCTGTAATTTGATAAAGTTTGTGAACAGGCCGCCATATTTTTCCTGCTTGAAAACGAACCAAGCACCGCCCCAACTTGCATGTGTCGTTTAGCATGTTTCGTTGCTCTGATTGGTTGTAGGTCTTTCCAATTGCCTCCAGAGGCATTTTGGTCTGCGACCGTTGATAACGCCCCACGGAAATCGAATGAATTAATGAACTGAGAGGTTCCAGACTAAGCATTTGCGAATTAGTCTGGCGATGCCAGGCTAGGGTTAGGTCTTGGCTTCACATTGCTTGCAAATTATCACATTTCAGAAGCTCACAGCAGTGGCATTTTTCTTTGATAAATTACTTAAACGATTAATAATTCATTTTCTGTTTATCAACTAATCGATTAATCAACTTCATTTTAGCACTACTTGATTTACAGATGCCTGAGCCTGTCACAGTCAGTTGATTTGGATTTTCTGGCTGGAGTTATTTCAAGGACAGCAAGTTGTCAACTCATATCCAAGATTCAAATCTACCCTTGGGAAACCTATAGCTGATTTCACAGATGCTACATGCATGTTTTGTACGTGTATCTATGTACCCAACAAAGTCACAAACAGGTTTGAAAAAAATTATTTTCATATTTAGGAATGTGACTCTTGAACCTGTTAAAGGGTGTAGATGAAGCAGCTGAAGAGTCCCACACACACACAGATGATACTGTTTACCTCATGGGCCAAGACTGGAAGAAACCTGATATTGTAACTGTTGTCTATGGTTGACCTAGTCACCCACCACTGAACAAGAAACAGTAAGCCAATAAAAGTAACATCACCTTTAATATTCAAATGAGCAGGATTAAACTTTTTTGTGTGTATATAATTTAAAGGGCCAGCTCATCACACATCACTGAGCTGAGAGCTAACCCTACCAGAGAGAGGGGGTCTTCATAGCTGGCTACAGGGTTCATGTACTAAAGGTAATTAGGGGGGGGGGGGGGGGCACATGGTATAAAGCCTCTCCAAGATAATGAATGGTAACTGGAGGATTTCTAAAGCCCAGAGACAGATTACCATTTAAATGGTGTGGGGTTTAAATTTGCTACCTGCTGAAGACTGCAGGGGCAGCCATACTGTACAGAGACAATGAGGCGTCACACGGTGAGCCCATCCTGGGATTAGAATTTAACTATTTTGGTGAACTGGTTAACTCTATACGGCACAAGACGAATCTGAGAGGAAGCCCTAACAGTCAGGGAAATACCATTGTGTACCATGTTGACTCATTTTAAAAATAGTATAATTTCTTCAAGAGCATGCAGTGTGACCTACATGCTTTACAGAGATTATTAATGCTATTCTATTATTTCAAAAGTATGAATATAGCCTATACAATTAGGGCTACATCTAATGATTAGATTCATTATTGATTAAACTGAAGATTTGGTCTAAAAAAATCTAAAAAAATATATATTAATTTTATTATCACATAAGAAGAAGAAAAGCAGGACATGCTCACCCTAGAGAAGCTGGACTAGGGAATGTTTGGCATTTTTGCTTAAAAAATTACTAATAATATACATTATATTACATAATATAATCAGAATAGTGGCTGATAAATCGATTAATCAACTGTTTCCGCTTTATAAACAATGCAGTACCTAAATCAAAAGAATTAACTTGATGAGGGGGCAAGATCACACGTAATGTGTGGATTTGCCTTTAGGGATTCATAAATGTCCTTTAAAAAGGATTTATCTCCAAATTTGTTGATTTTAAAGTTTTGAGCACCTTTGGGAACTTATTGTGCCACATCTAAGGTTTCTAGAAAACTTTAAAAACAGATTGGATTATCTCAAATATGCATCGTTTCCAAGAGACAGGCTGGGTGACACAGAGGATTCTCAAGAGTGAGTTGAGGGGCAGCTCAGCACAGATTCAGCTAAAGTCTCAATAATGAGCTTTTCAGCTGCTAAGCTTCCGAATAAACCAGAGCGACACCTCCATGAAGCCTGAGAAGAAAGACCCAACAAACTTCTCACCAACCTCCTCACACAGCAAAGGTGCACTTCCATCTGAAAACTATGCTTTTACCGTATAGTAATCACCTCTACACTTAGGCATGATGTTACTGTAAGTAGAGCTTAGCATGAGGCCATATGAAGGACCCTGGCAGGAAGATCAAATAAATGACAGTCACCTACTCAGCCAGCCATTTGTCAGCCCATGTGCTCATTCAGAGAACACATTAAAACCATATATTTCACTGGCCACCCTATGTGAAACGCCTGACTTCCTTCAATGGGGTAAAAATACAATGGCTATTAGTTGCCTTCACTCAAGCTTATTTGCCAAATCTATCACCCTGTCTTTCAAGTGCATGGCCACCATATAAACAGGCTGATTCACACCTTCACACACTTGATCTCAGATTGTCACGTCCTATGACTCCTCCTCCTCCTGCCTGTAGATGGCAGTTAAATATTCATGACATTTACTCAAGGATTTCACTTTGTAAAGGTTCTGTCTGCAGCAGGTTTGACCCTGAGTCTGCAGCAGTCTGGTAATATTTCTAACATGTAACATAACTCTTCAGACAAAACACAAGTCTGAATTCAGTGCAGTGATAGAGACACAAAAAATGGATAAAGAAAAATTGGCCTTCCAAAAAAATCACTGTAAACTGTAGTTCCACAACTGTTCACACTGTTTCTAGACACACTTCTGCTGTACTTTTTTAAATGTTTTTTTTTTAAGTTTATGGGCACCATAAATGAAATTCCATTAACCTCCATTGTACTGGGAGTGGACAAATAAAACCAAAACTATCTGCACGGCTAGATTCCACTAGAGGGAAGCAAGAGTTATGTTTTGTGTTTGTTTGTTTTGGGGGGTTTTTCCAGCTGAACTGAACCAACCAAGAGTAGCAACTTGGGTGCTATAATGCGTAAAACATCAATTTTATATGCCTTATCTGATCAACTATAGCTATGTATTTGAGAGGTTACATGGTGCTGTACTGGAGGGGTTACTAAAGCTGAGGTGAGCCTATGGTCAGCCTATGGCCAGAAATCAACTGGATGAATCCTCTTCTTCTCTGATGACAGTATTTGATGAGAATATGTGGTGAGGGGGAACGCAGGCCTGTACATGCCAACATGGAACATTTCCATGACAGAGACCTATGTTTGACAGACATTACTTTAACTGATAGATGAAGCCAGCAGAGGCTTTAAAGGGGAATTCCAACAATTTTACACATAAAGGGCAGTTTACTAGTCACGGTCTTTGAAAACAGTTGTATATTGTCCTCTTCTGAGAAAACAACGGTGATGACGTCTTGCCCGATGACATCATCACCGTTATCTCAGCTTGTGCTCGGAGAAAGATATTTTTAACAGAAAGCCTGTGTTACAAACTGGGGAAGTGCAGTTTGAAAGATGTAGGTGATTCCCAGGCAGGGAGAGTCTAACAAAAGATGCTATTAGTTGCACTAAAGGAAATGTAGTATTTTTGGAGCTTCACCCATACTAGGGACTAAAAGTCATATCGCAGCCTCTGTGGCTTCAATTTTGAAACATTCTTTTTTTTTTTTTTTTAATCTGTTGTCTGTAAGTCCTTCAACTTTACAGAAATGCAAAACAAAAATTGCGGAAGTACCCCTTTAATGTATTATTTTAGCACTGTAAATGGATAATACATTGGTTATAGTAGATCTTGCTTATATGTCCTACATGCTAGTGAAGTCTATAAGCATGTAAGGCTGACTTGTAAAGAATTACATTTTTTAAATTTGAATTGTTGCTAAATTTTGAATTTAGAGGTTAATGTTAGATGGTTGCATCTGGAAAAATGTTTCCACAATAAAGTAAGAATCTTGAATGAGATTGGAACATTCTGCATTTTGGTGCAATATTTCTCATTTACAGAAAGGGTGTTTTTGTTTAAAGAACTGATAAATGACTGATAAATTTATCGCATCGGTCATAAAAGGAGACATGATGATGAATCCCCCGAAGTGACAATAAAGAGTTATAAAAGCACTGCTTCATCTTGAACTCCACCCTCTGTTTCTCTCTCTAACTTGGGTGTAGGAACCCCCAATACCCTGTGTCTCCCCTCCGCACACACACTCACACTCACCCCCCAAGGCCCATTATAGGCTGCATTGTTTCCCAGGGGTCAGCCTGGGTTTCATTCCAAACTTTAACGCAAACCAGGAAATGCAAATTGAGCATTTTAAGCCCGTTAATGGCAAAGACAAACATCACTCTTGTTGCTATCAATGCGTCCCAGCAAATGTGCACTGTAACACAGCTGATTGAGTGAGATATGCGTCAAGTGTCATTATAAGGAATAGTCTTTTCATCTTACACAGAGGAAAACGGGTTGAATGCACAAGAGCAGCAGGATTTTTTTTAGGCTGAAATAAAAAAAAAAATGCTGCTGCTGCTTGACTTTTTCATGCTCTCCTATGGGAAGGTGCCCAGGTTTCACCATCTCTTTTACCCTCTGTGAGCAGCATCATGCTGAGAACAGAGACGTATCATGGCCAAATCTCCCTATTGTCCACACCGTGCACACACAATGGCTGATGCGTGGTATAAAGCAGCCTTTTGAGTGGCTGACAGAGCAACAAGGCCTGCTGCTGAAGGGGTTTTCTCTTCAGGTTTTGTCTCTGGCTTTCCATCACAATCAAGCCCAGCTGAGACAGAGAGCGGGGGTTGAAGGAATCTGCTGTACTTTTCCACTGCTGTCACCTTCCCTCCCTCCTTCTCTCTCTCTCAGCCTTTCTTCTTCCCCTTTTCCCCTCCTCATATCTCTTCTCTTCTGAAACTTATCTCCCCTACCTGGGGGTGAAGGAGGGGAGCACCCCCCCCCCCCAGACTATGACTGGTATGTACATGGACACACATCTGAAGACCCTCTATGACTCAGATCCAGCATTCCTGGCAGCCCACACTGTGATGCTAATCTTTAAAGTTACGTGCATGCAGTTGCAGATTGGGCTCATCCACGAGACAATGGCGACCTGTTGACATTGCTGTCTTGATAATATACACCCAAGCTTAGAGGCTAAATCATTAGCATTGAGTAATACCACACCACAGATAGCCTACATATTAATGGTATGCTAATGTGAGCCACATGTGATGCTACTTTGTTAAATAATGTGGGAAAAGGCCTCTACTGTAGAAGTCTGGCTCACTGTCTCGGCTTTGTTCGATCTCGGCTTTGTTGAGCTGAAAAGATCATTTGAATGTTTTTTTATTCCAAATAAGAATTTATGTCTGCATGTGGAGAACTTCTGTGAAGAGTATTCTTACATCCCTTAGACTGATGTGCATGAGTTACCCTTTTTAAAGTACTTTTTTTATTAGTAACTATCTTTAATAATCACATCCCATATTATGAATAGGGCTGGGTATCTCTTGAACATTTCTGATACTAATGCTAATACATCAGTCTTCATGACCAATACCAATACTTTTTTCAATACCTTACTTTGAGAAATATGTTTTTCTATAAAAACCCATATTATATATAAACCCAACCAAAAGTTTTCAAATGTTCAATGTTATAAATAAAATAGTCTAAAATTGGAAACATTTGGATTACAATCAGAAACAATCTGATCAAAGAATAATTACAAAAGAGAATGAATCTGACCAGACATTCAGTGCCAGATTTGGTATTAAACTGTTTTTGATACTCAATACTGTCCGTAGCAGTAAGGTTCAATACCCAGCCCTTATTATTACACTGACTATAAATAATAAGAATATTTGTTCTTATGCAAATGTCAACATATACATATATATCATTTTATTTTTTCCCCCCAAATATTAGTATTTTTCTCAACCTTTTTTGACACGATTTGTCGTTTTCCCTACAGAAACATGTTCACCAAAGCTAACAGAAACAAGTGAAATTGGCATTAACCATTTTCGTACAAGTTTTATGAGTCAGTAATTAATCTTACACTGGTGTTTAGTCAAACAGTAGCTAACAAATGTCATTGTGCACTACTGAATATTTTTCAGTTATTTACTGTAAATTTGATCAATGCAAATTAAGTTTGGTGTTTTGAATAAAAGAATAATAATGAAATAATAAAACATGCTTAGTAAGATTTGTTCACTTCAATTAGTGTTCTACTAGTTGGTATGCTATTTTTATTTCTTATGTGTCATACATTTTGTGTACTACATGTTCTTTTTTTTACACTAACATAAAGAAAGAGGAAATGAGGCGTGTTAGTCATCACTGTTTAAGCCTGTGCCTTGTTCCTTCTTTCCTTTCATTTGCAGAACATGAAACCTCTGCTTAAAAAGACCAGAAACTGGTTTTGGCCCTGAGCTCCTTTTTAATGTTGGGTCAGCACATGCTGATATGAACCATGTGGCTGTGTTTTACAGCCCAGGCTTTGTGATATACACACACATTTAAAAGTGCTGTTAATGAATGTTGAGTCTCCCCTTTATTAACAGGAGGTGGGACTTTCCAGAGACTGCAGAGCCAGCAAGATAAACTCCCACTGATATTTCCCATTCAGGAAGGAGCAAAATACAATAAAATGTCCACCATTAAAAATTTAGCTTGTTGCACCTCAGCTGATCATCTTCTGTTAAGCAAACATCTCCTTCCATAAAAATAGGAAAAAGGCAAAAACTACAATTTGCAATGCATCAGATAAGTTCCATCCTGTGTGAGTGTGTGTATGTGCTGGGGGGAAGGGTGCAGGGTAGTTGAAATAACACACCCTTGAACGACAAAGATCTGCAACATGATGGACTTGATGTCTGATTTGACAAGGCTGGGGCCAGGGAGATGGATATGTTTCAGTGAAATTAGGAAAAAGGAGCGTGCATGGCTAGAATGTGCAGCCTCTGTCATTGGCTATTCATAGGCAAGCATTACAGAAACACAGGAGTCCCTGCTGACCTCCCCCATTGTTACTATTGATCTTCACACAGCTTCTGTCCCCTGCATCTACATCCACATAAACAACCTCTCACGCTCCCTTTCTCTCTCCATTTACCTCTTGTGCTTTGTTTCCACTTTTTCTTCTGTATTAATATATCCTTTCTAAAATACAGAACAATATCAAAACAGAAGGGCTTCCTGCAGAATGAAGGTTATATAGTGAGTTATAGCAGTAGAAGTGTAGAGTTAACCCTCCCTCAGCTGGAGCACAACCAACATGGCTGCTGGCTGGGGGATTAACAAACGGGGGGAGGGGACGAATACAGTAACATGGTTCCTTCACATGCTACCCCAAAGTCCTTGAAGGAAAATATCAAATGAAGGACATGCTACCAGAAATTTTTTGATTGTCTTTAAACTCCCTGAGCACAGCTTTTGTGTTGAGGATTAGAAAGTTACAACAAAAATAATTTGAGTGAATTGTACGATCAATAAACACAGCGAGATAAGCGCTTATCAAAGGACATGCAGCTTTAATGAGCAGTCCAGGACACTTTGGTGGGTCACTTTGCCTTGCCATGTGGACTATATCTTAAGAGTGAGAAAGGATCACATTCCAAATTCCTGCAATTCAAGGGGAGGGAGGGAAGGGGGTGGGTGCTCTGGGTGGGATGTAGTGTGAAAACTGCCAAAAGAAGGTTATTTTATTCTGGCACTTTCACATAAACAGCCAAATGAAGCAACAAAAGAACGATGAGCGAAAAGCAATTTGGGGACAGCATCGTCACCAAAGTTCAAGGAAAGATCACCCACTTAACAGTTACACATCTGAAAAAGTGCTCTTTGTGTGAAACTACTCCGTGACTCAAAACAGCATGAAAGTAAAAAACAAGAAAGAAGCAAAGAAATTAAATATTAATTAACAATATGTGAAAGTACTCTCAGTTTTGGGCTAGTGGTGACTGGCCAGCAGAGTGATCCTCCATCATATCAACACTGCTGACTGAATACAAAGCCATACCACATACCAAAGATCAATAAATATGGAGGCGCACTGTGCAATTCACCACCGCAGCGAAATACGTCATAACACGCACATAAACAAAGCACCTGAAGGCATCGATCGCAGGGAACGCTGCAAAAAGATGGAATCTCTCTCTGCTCATTAGCCTGGCCTGAGAATCATTAACACCTCTCAGCATAAAGGGCTAATCCTATCAAATGTAGCACAAATCTAAATGCAATTTAGCATTTGTTTACTCAAACTGTAAAGTGGATCTTGAGAGCAGCATATATCTGGAACTAATTGGGCTTTTTTCAATATTTGCAGTTCAAATACATTCTCTGCTTAATCACAAACAGCTCTCCTCTCCCATTCACACATTATTATGGTGACTTTAAGTATGGCCCAATAAAAGAAAGCAATAGCCTTTTTTTTTGCTAGCCTCCCTTACCTTCCCATGTATCCATTTCATGCTTCTCCCAGTCTGCCTGGACCCCATTCACGCATGGACTCGGCTAAAGAAAAGCCACTGGGCCTGGTCGCCTCATGACTCTCTTTTCTTTCTCTGCCTCTATCTCTCTGTTGTCCTTTCCAGCAACCTCTTTCCCCGACAGCCTGCCACTCTCTGACCACAGCCAGAGCCGAGCCACACCACTGGTCACTTTACTGCCTGGTCACATGACCGCAGAGTTCAAGCCCCGGGGTCACGGCTTGGCTTGAGGTCCAATGACAGCTAGGGGTTATCTGAGTGGAACTGATAGTCCTATTTTCGCTGGCGTTCAACAATACTACTCCCCCTCACCCAAATTAGCCTCCCCTCCCTGCAATCATGCCTCTGGCACTGAGGAGGACCAAAGTGCATATCCAAGCATAAACACAGATTCAAGCTGACAAAACACACAGACATTAACTAATTGAAGCACTTAGTGCAACAGGGATGTGGGTTAAAGCTAAAGTTTCACAGCTTGCTTGGTTACAAACTGAGCACAGTAGGAGGCCATAGGAGCTGAGGGCCAATAAGATGGTGACCGAGAGAAGCACTGAGGTGGATCCTCTTGAAGGAACCATTTTCTGTTCCTATACATCCTTCCATATGGGACTAACTCTGCATTCAAATTCAAAGTTGAAAGTCAGATATTTCCAGCTAAACCAACATGGAAGCCCACAATGTTTCATTCCCCCAACATAAAATACTGTCCTCCATCGGCTAATGTAATGTCAAGGATATTTGCTAACACTTGCTGGCAATTACTAAATTTGTACTTAGTTTGATCTCTTAAGCACACTGATTTTTCATGGGCTTATGGTCATGTAATGCTGGTAACCAAACATAGTGAAATGAATGCAAATTATGTAGTGCAAGTTATAGATTTAGTGTACTTATTTTATAATAATGCCAAAATATTTTGATGATCTGTTATTTAGTGGGTCAACTGAAAATTAATTGGGAATCCTGGTAGCCTAGTGGTTTAAATGGCATACCATATAACTGCAATGATGAGAATAATAGGTAATTGCAGGCTTACGTCTATATGCCACAGATACATTTACTCACTCCAACACCACATCATTTGAATAAGAAATGTTAAAACTAATTCTGAATAAAAACATGTCAAAAGTAATTCTGATTGAAGTATGTGCCTCTGCATCTTACAGAAATTACGGCTGGGTATTGAACCCAATACCTTTTTGGTACTGACTAAAATGTGACTGCGGCACACACAAATGTCTGGTTAGATTTGTACTCTAGTTGACTTATTCTCTGATCAGATAGGTCAATGATGTCAATCAAGATTTTGCCTATTTTAGACTGTATTCTGTTTAGATAAAGTTCTTGTGCAGCTGCTTGCGTTTGGACAACATTTAACACATAGAGAAATTTGGCTTCTTTTGGTATTTCTTTTTTCATTTTGCTGATATTGCTCTGAGGTAAGGTAAAAAAAAAAGTATTGTTTTGGTATGGCACTGAAACTCTGGTATCATATTGCCAATAGTATTGGGAAAAAAACATAAAAACAAAACCCAGCCCTTATAAACAGGTTCTAGAAATCCTTCTCCTGTTTCCTACTTGCACCATTGACCTGAATGGCCATCCAAGTGGAATTCACCTTGTAGGAAAGCTGCATTTCAAATTTTCAATGATTCAGCCCATATCTTGGTGCTGTGATAACCAGCCTTAAACCTGCGAGAGCTATAGAAATATCTTACCATCCAGGGGGTTCTCTTCCTTCATCCCCTCCAGTGGCCTGGCTAGGGGACCATAGTGAGAAGCATCCAGTGTTTCACCAGTGTGCCACACCCTAAACTCTACTGCCCAACCTGACACTATGTGTACCCAGCAGCCTCTTCTCTCCCTGATCCTCACCTCATACTACAGTGGACAAGCCTGTCCTGATCATGCAGCAAGTCTCCCAGCCCACCCTCTCCACAGCTCCACCCTACTAACCACTTGTTCACTCTTACAGCAGCAGCACCCCACCCCACCCCAGGGCCCAACCCCCATGCATGCTAATGACCCGGCTGCACTAAGTCACATATAAGAAGCTTTTCACATTCAAATGCATACCAGAGAGATAGCGCACATGAATGCATACAGGCAGAGAGAAAACTGAGATGTGGCTCTGGGCTTGTGAGGATTCACAGAAACAGCAGTCGAGCTGTCAAGCCAGACAAGTTGGTAAGCAGGTAGAAATATGAGGACATGTATAACCTGTTGGTGTGATCAAAGGCAGTCTCGCCATCTCCCAGTTTACTTTACACTAATAACATAAGAGTCTGCTACCATATGTCACTGTGTCAAAGCCAGGGCTTATAGGAAGGACCTGGCCAAGGTGTTGCAATTGGATACGTGTTTACATGCAGATTTAAGCATTAATATTCTGTGCAGTTTTCGTAGAAAAGGTTTCAGTCGTAGTCATCTGGACACTGTTTTCAGAATCAAGACGTTTCGGCTCCCATCCGGAAGTCATTCTCAAAATTGAGAGGGAATATGGGAGAGTAAACCGACTTAAACCTACTTTATAGTTTATTTTTTTAGATTTTCAAAGACGTTCTTCAAGCTGACATAAATCGTTACGACAAGTTCTCATAGTTTAAGAAGCTTTTTATTTATCATTACATTCCTGGTTAACAGAGACATTTTTATTAAAGGTTATTCTGAGATAGGAAACCCAGCGGGGAATACAATTTTCTTGACATTTATTCAAATGCAATGAATAGTTATTTAAAAAGTAACCTGGATGTTTGCTCCATACCAACAGATTCAGAAGCAGGCTTTGTTGACATATTATCAGTCCGAATAGCATAACCTTGCTTGTTGATACTAATAGGAAATCAAACTTGAGCCGTGCAGGGGGGAGGGAGGGGGCAGCCATATGTCACCCTTGACCTTAACACTTTTCCACCCATGCGGCGAAGATGAACGGCATAATCAGCCTTGTTGCCTTTAACCTTGAAGTCAATTGGAGCCAGAACGGCGCTGACACTCTGCTGGTTATCTGCTGTCATGTGGCGAGAGGCACTACCTGAGACTGGGTCCGAGGCTGGGGCCACTCGTCAGGACATGGACATAGTACTGGTACACCCATCGGACACATTTTAGATTCTTTTTCTTGTTGAATAAAAATCACATTTGATTATAATAGATGTCAGTTTATTGATAATATGTTTATATATATGTAATAACTTTGAAAGGGAAAAACTGCTTTATTGTGCACCTAGAGCTTGGAATAAGTTTCAAGAGACCACTAAGTTGAATGCTCTAGTCTCCTTGGCAAACTAATTTTGCTGTTGAGGACTGTGATTGTTTTAAATAGCGATACCACTACATCTTTTAACTTTAAAAACTATGTTTGATATGTCTATTGTTGTTTAATGCTTTTTATTGTACTTATTGTTTGTGATTTTAAAAATGATTGCATATATGATATGTAACCGGGGCATCCCTGAAAATGAGACCTCAGTCTCAATGGGTTTTCCCTGGCTAAATAAAGGTTAATAATAATAATAATAATAATAATAATAATAATTAAAACACTGACACGTTTGAGATTTTCTTCTAGTTTCCGTTTGCTCAGGCGTTCTCTTGAATTGAAGGCATTTGAGACATTTTGAAGATTACTCACAATAGTCAACATGAAACTAACTGTAGAAAGCTGCTTCACCTGTTAAAAGTAACTGTTGAGCTGACGAATGAATAATAAAACTCCTATAACACCATTATTTTATACATAAATGGACATAAACTGCATTTGAACTAGAGCCCAAGCTGATATACTGGCATTAGTATCTCAAACTTTTTGATACTGACCGGAATGTCAATAATACAGAGTATCAAAAACAGAGTATGTATGTCTGGTCAGATTTGTCATCTTGTTTCTTCTTCTTTGATCAGACAGTTTAGGGGCAGCCCTGTAAGACGCTGACCATCAACCACAATGTCGGAATCCTGTCGGGGACCTTTGTTGCACCACTCTCCCCTCATTTCCTGTCATTTCTCTTCTATCGCTGTCTAATAAAGGCATACAATGCACCCCCAAATAATACTAAATAAATAAAAATGTATTTTGGCAAAGTTTTAGGTAATTTAGAAAGTGTTTGTCCACCAGAGAGCACTGGGAAGTAAATTTTTAACGGGGAATCAGCCCACTCATTATATATCTTAAAGTCTCGATATTGACTTCAGCCTCAAAAATCCAGTATTCGTCAGACAGCTCTCAGCCTGACAAAATACACATTTATTTGAACAGGATCAAATCATCTCAAACTGACTAATTGGCAAACTTCAAGAGTTTGTCATTTGACACTCACATTAAAAGACTTAAACTCCTAAAAGCATGTTGTTGTATCTCTCAGACATGAGAAATGTATTTCGTTTAAAGTTTAAATGTGATTGTAAATCAGCCACAGGCAGCATGAGCATTCCTGATACAGTATGTTTGTTCTTGTGTTCTGGACTTTCCTGCTCCTGACACACATGCAGCAAAGCCCTTTTATACAAGCCAAAGTTGTTAGCTTAAATGCTAATTTGATTCAATGTCAGCTCAAATGAGCTGTTTTGTGGCTTGTTTTCCTGCATTTCCCTAAACATTAGAGTAACAAAGGGCATTTATTTAGTTTGAGCTCCCCTCCCCCCTCTGCACTCACTGTCACACAGGCCAAACCTCTCCACTCCTCAGACAAAGAGCTTAAAAAAAACAGGAATAGGCCGCACTGCTCTTGTTCTCCTCCAAATATACATACATACATTCTGATACCCAAAAGCAAGCCGCAGCATGAGTATCAAAGAAGAACCAATCATTGTTTCTTGTTGAAAGAAGGATCATAAACCTTTCCAAAGCACTTCCAGACCTTCACCATCCCTCTGCAGATAAAAACATACTGTAAGTCCTGCTGCCTGTAACAGAGCCAGAGAGAGATACGAATCCCCCATTGACCTTTTATTAAAATTTAGGCAGGAGATTATTTATCTTTTTCTTCCAGAGCTTTGGGATGTCGGTCTGTAGGCTAAAACCTGAAATCAGCTGCCTCACCCTGCCTGGAGGCCAGCAAGACCATCTTCAAGAATTTCTCTTAACAGAAAAGTTGCTCTCAATGACGAGTCCTTTAGAAGACCAAATAGAAGGAGCAACACTCGAGAGAAAACAAGTCCTCACAAATTAATTTCTGTTACTGATAAATAAGACCACATGAAGTGAGCGGTTTTCTGAGGAAGACTTTTATTTATGAGTCGAATGAAATACAAAAGACAAAATAATGGTGCCTTACTAGATGTCTTACTAGATGTATTCAATAAAAACCCTACTAACATAACTTTTTCTTTGTCAGTAAGGAAAATGCATTAATACAGTAAGAGTGATTCAACTAGTTTACAGTTGACAATCAAATCATCAACAGCTGGGGGAAAAATTGGTATTAGGGGATGCTCTAACAAAGTAATTGATTACAGTCTATCTCCCATTTTTTATTAAAATATCAAGATTCTATACTGCTAATTTCATTTTTCCCCCATGGGAATTGATTGGGTTTGCTATTTTCTTTAAAAATATTTTTTCAAGAAGAAGATAAAAAGTTATTTCATTCATCTTGGTTTTCATGGAAATGTGTTCATGTTGTTTGAGAGACAGAAAAAGCTGATGATTTTAACTTAGCAAGAAAACCTTCACATTTGATCAGCTGCAACCAGGACATGTTTGGTATTTCTAACTGATACATTACTTTATTACTGCTGTGCAATATCCTCCGTCTCATTATAATCTTAATAAGCTACACTTAACTTGACAGTACATGCACTATTACTTTATACCGTATTATTATCATCAACTGGTAAACCCACTTTGTACTTCACACTTATTTTAATTTTATACTTATACCCACTTGGTACTTAATTTATTTTCTGACCTGTATTATAGTGTATTATATTTTATATATTATATTCCTGTGTGCACTGACGTGATAGTGAGCTGCTGTAAAAGAGTTTCCCCTCGGGGATCAATAAAGTATTTCTGATTCTGATAGTATGATTAATCGATTATCAACATAGTCACTGAATATCCCTCTGTCAGTCTATTGATAAATTAATTCAGAGGTTCCCAAACCGGGGGACGGAACCCTCCAAGGGGTCCCAAGATAAACCTGATGGGTCAAAAGATGATTAAAAAAATCTTACACACTTGTTGGTTGTGATGAACTGAGTAGTTATTTCTATGTCTAATCCTAATAAATAAATGATATTTTTATGCCTGATCCTAATAAATAGTCTGTTTACTGCCTACGATCAGTCCTAGCATCAGTGGCTACGCGCTGATGAGATCAGGGGCTCCTGCACATGGACTGTCTTTACACCTGATGTTCTGTTGGTCTCTAACTTTTCTGCTGTCAGGACTCTTTGAGACAAGTCACCTCAGAGGCTGCTTGCTCTGTTTGTTCGAGGGGATCGCGGCTGCACAGGCGCTGACCTCAGCGCTTCGGGTGGTGTCCACTCCTGCAGATTAGATTTACAATGATCCACGTTACATTCCCCGAATGCATTTGCTTTGTGGAGCCCTGATGGCCAGCAGATCAATGCAGCTGCTCTCTGCCTGAACTTCCAAAGGGCATATAAAACTGAGGTGACCTGGCCACCATCTTGGAGTTAATGACCACTACAACAGCCACTCGCACAAGCCATCCTCAATAGCCATTCATCATATTTTTAATTGTTCTGACATGGAGGAATTATCAATATATGCTGCTCTTCTGTTTCCAGTTATTTCAGTCTGAAAAATAGAAAGACTAAGAATTTGGTGTTAATGTCTGAGAAGGTGTTAAAGAAGAGTGTTTTCTGTTTCTCACAAGCTACATCAATGATGAAACTTATTTTGTAGTAGGAACCTTAATTGGTGACGTATTAGCCAGAATGGTATAAAATCCTGTTGCTTATCATGCAGTCCAAGCAGAGTAAAAAATGTATCCTGTCACTTCAAAGTCCCCATGAAGGGAATAGTTTGACATTTTGAGAAATATGCTTCTAATATGCTTCTGAGAGTTAAGAATAAGATGAATGCCAATCTCTCAATGTGTGGGCTGCGTTTTTTCATGCAGTGCTAATGTCAGTCTGAATTCCCTGAAGGCTGCGTTCAGACTGACATTATAATTGCGTTAAAACAATGCAAGGGTCTGTGTTGGTGGGGGCGTGTTGCTTCAGGTATCGGTGAGACAGGAAATTCGATCCAGGAAGTCCAGTTGGAGTAACAGATCCATGAATTTGACGGCTTCCCAGACACCAAAACACTGCACAGTGGTTTGTACTGTAATACTCTGGGACAGGATTTTACAACTCTGGAAAATTATCACAGCAGCAATTATTTTATCTTTCGTAGCGACAATCGCAAGGTAAACATTAGAAATACAGCATTCACATTACAAAGTCATCTATGTCATCTGGCCAATGCAGCACCTTGCCAGATGACGTCATGTTGCGTTGCAGAAAAAACTGAGACAGGTTGGACTTTTTTGCCAGACAACCCTGTGTTGTTTTGCCAGAGCCCCCCTTGCACACGCCTGGCTAAACGCTCGGTCTGAACGCAGCCTTATTGATCTTCTCAAGCCAACTCTCAGCGAGAAAGTAGAAAGGTGTATTTCCCAAAATGTCCCAAAATTAAATGACCACAATGTAAATGACACACGCAATTAAACATACTGTAACTTGGGAATATCTACCATTTTATCACAGGACTCCCCTATGACAGGTCCACAAAATTAGCTAATAATGCCCACCTCAGTTGTTACTGTACTTTAATGGTGCAAATTCCCTAACACATTTGCAATTAAAATATATTTTATTTGATTCATTGTTTTGTCCAAAAACCCTCAAAAATGAATCCCAAATGCTGATTGAAAGTTCCCAAAGCCCAAAGTGAGGGCTTCAAACCACTTATTTAGTCTCATCAATTATCCAAAAACCCATGGGATTTCATTTTAATTTAATATGAAACAAAAAAGCTTGACTAAAAAAAAAAAAAGATTAATTGATAAAATTGTCAACAATTAATTTTCTGGCAACTAATTGTTTCCGCACTTGTACAACTTTATTTTGTATTAAAAAAAAATGACAGAAATAAAGAAACTTTCCTGGAATTGACCTAACCTGAGACAGCATAAGGGGAAGTCAAAGGTTAAACAATGCCTTTGTCACAAGGCTGCTGAGAAGAGGAGGGACATCCGCTGCTTTACAGTTTTGTGGGTTTCAAGCATTTCTCAATACTGACCTCATGGTTTCAGAACTACTGCAGCAAATTCCTGTTTGACCAAATGATTCCTTTAAGAACAAAATGCAATCAAGGTCTGAAAATAATGAATACACCCTAAAACTGAATGACTCTGTCATCTATTACATGCTGAAATCTTATAAGAATAAAACATATTAGTCTTACACAACAGAAATGCTGCACAAAAAGATTTCACAGTACTTTAATATACAACTTGCTAACTACTAACTACAGTTTTGTTAACCCAAATGTATGTTCTTACATTACAAAATACATAAAACAGAAATAGGACACAAAACTCATGAACAATATCAAAGACTATAAGTACATTGTCTAACAGCAGGGCCGGATTAAGCAGCTAGGGAGCCCAGAGGCAAAAATAAGCTCTGGGCCCTCATCGAGTCCCCCGTTTCTCCTACTCTCTGTGCATTGTGCATGTATTAGTTAATGATTCATAAATAGTTTGTGTTAATTTAACCACGCAAAAATGTATTTAGGAATATGCACCATGTAAGCACAATATAAACTTAAATGTCAAATAACATAAAATTATTGAAAATCATAAAGTTAAGTGGAGCTAGAAAACTGCAACTAACTGCAAGAAGTGTTTAATATTAGCTTAATGCCAATAGTTAGAAAAACTAAGATCTTACGCTGCATTCAAGTCCAGTGGGAAAGAAAGTGGACACAAACATATTTTCATCTCAGCTTTCAGATGGTAAAAACTACAAAACTTATAGAAGACAATCATTAAGTCTTGGCAGATTTAAACTTTAAACTCGTCGTCATTCCACTGATTCACTTATTCCTTTCTGTCATGAATGCAGCACCATCACATGATAAGAAGGTGGTGGTGGTGCTGGGTGTTTGTGGGCTATGGCAGCACCACACTTCCCCACCAGAGGGTGGTATCATACAAACATGGAGTTCCTGTGAGCTTTCTGTCAGCAGTCAAAGAGCCAGAGAAGTCAGCAGCATGAGCTGACTTTTTCACTCACAAATACCAACAGGCTGATCAAAGTGGAGAATTGTGCGACCTGAGAAGCAGCAGAGCAGCCATTATAATCTATAGATGTGGGCCAGCAGCTTTAATGATGGAGGGTGCTGAGGGGGCTCAGATTCTAATCGTCTTATCTGCTGCCAAACAACCAACACCACCTTTGATGTTGTTTGGTTTCTGCTAACAGAAGTGGTTTCTCTTCCAGTGGTGGCTGACTATTCTAGATTTTGCTCCAGCTCTCAAAACCCAAAGCATGGCTTTTGTTACAAAACATTATACGTCCATTTTGGCGACAGAAAATGATGTTCATGGTTCTCTGTGGCTATATTTTGTAAGAGAAGTCTAGCTGCGTGCCAAATATTTGTAAGACTAGCTGCACAATTATTCAAAAGGTGAAACTCCTCACATTAGATCAAACAAATGCAGGCAAGCCCAAACAAAACTCACTACAATGAGGTTTTAGAGGTGGCCTCACAGCGGAGACCCCACCCAAAAACCTCATGTACCCAACTGGCATGAAGCCTCTACACAGAGCACCTGATGGAGGTTTATCAGTGCTTCTAAGGAAAAGCTTCTGGAAGGGCTTTCCCCTCTGTGTCTCTTTTGAATTGAATGGTAACAGTTATTGATGAGTGACAGTTATAATGCTTGTGCCAATGAGCCCAGTCATGATAAAAAAAATCCATTGTTTAATAATAGAAATATTCCTCACAGGGCCTAAAATTATTGGCTACTGCTTGTAAAAGAAAACACTATTGAGTATCGTCTGTATTTAAGCATGGACAAATTGCAGCATTTAACCACTTCAGTTATAAGCAACATGTAGACAATAAATGTAAACTATAACATGAAAAGCATGACATAATATCTAAAATGAAATCTGGTCTTAGATATGATTGCTAAAGGATTTTGTGTTAGGCATACTTAGTGCAGCTTGTTACACAGGCTTATAAATGTGCAAATTTTCATACTTTCCATGTGTCGATGTGTAATAAAGTCAACAGATCTGAGGACAGTTTTCTCTCCACATGCCATCAAGCCACAATCAGACATAAATCCCACATCTCCTATTGTGCATTTTAAAGGAGGATGAGACAACAAGACGTATCATCTCTATGTCTTTCTGCCATGTCGGTAATGACAGGTTAGGTTGGCAGCAGGGTGTCTGCTACGCCTCCTTCAAGAGAACTGCTGTTGAACCCAGAGTGGGACTGGAGCCTGTCAAATTACAGTGGGATCCCACCTCACTTCCCACTCCCTCTTCCATCCATCTGTCTGCCGTCTATCTCTTCACTGCCACTCCACCTTTTGTCTGTCTGTCAGTGTTAACGTAGTGCAACTCATTTTACGACTCGGAGACACAAAATGGAAATGGTCTTATATCAACATGGCCGACCGTGCCCGTGCACCCCCAAATCTTGGAGAAACATTGGACGGAAATGTGTGTGTGATGCTTTGAGAGTATTTCTGGAATTCCCTTAAAGGCAGATTTTCAAAATGGCAGCCATGAGAAAATCTGTCCCACAGTGCGAACGCTCTGGGGAGGCTGAATGTCTGCACTCTGATAAGTATTTGATAGAATATCTATAAGACTAAAAGATCGCCAACCTTCAGCTCCTGCTTCATCAGTGTATTTCGAGAAAATGTTGGAATATTTGAACTTCTAATATGTCACTGATAAAAAGCGATGGCTCTCAGAGGCCATTTTCAACAGCGGGCAACAATAGAGGTCCCTACAGTATCGCCTCTTTAGCCATTCCCCTCCCATATCCCTCATCCCTGCTTTGTCCATATCTAGCTCATCCCCTATTTCTCTCTCATCCAACACCCCCCCATTTACTCCCACCCCCACCCCACCCTATCTCTTAACACACACACACACACACCCCCTTCTCTCTCTCCTCCTTTTCTGTCCAGCCCTCCTCTTCTTGCTCCAGAACTGTCAGATGGCATTAGCTCCTTTCACGCTCATGGCCAGTAGGAATAACAGCCGTGAACCTCGCCGAACAGCGCCATTCTCCTGCTCCAGTTAGCTCCACACTCAGCACAGGCTGTTGCGCAAATACCAATGTTATTCACGTTGTGTCCCTTCACTTACACAACATGCCCCACTAAAGGGCAAAGTTAGGCAGACGCAAATCTCAGCAGAGAAGGTCATGGCACTGAGTAAAGATACGCGTGCATTGTATAACACGGTCATGCTCGCTCATAATTATCAGCTCGTCCCCCTGACTCAAGGATCGACCCACAGCTTTGCTAAGATCTGGCTCACGTGGATCAAAAACGGATCCACTTCTTATCTACTTATGGAGCCACAGGCCTGAACATTTTTTAAATACAGTATATCGTACTCAGCTTATTTCCCATGAAGTTTCAGCTGCAGGGCAAGTTGTGGTTGGTATTAAAAGCCCACTGTGACCAATAAGCTGCATAATGTGCAGAAGTTTTTATTGTGCGAAGAAACAGGGTAAAATTATTCCGATATGGCATGCATACATGTAACAGATGCTTCATACAAGATTTTCATGCCCACTCTGAAAAGATTTCACCTTCATCTTTAAAAGTCTTGTATTTTCAAAATCAGCATATGTATTGAAATCACAGACGTATTTCGGACTTAACGGTGGGCACGGAGACTGACATTGGGTAGAACATCACAAAGTAGAAGAGCCAGAATGAGCCAGGCCAGGCCTGAACACCTGAAACTTATCTAACCCAGTTGGAGAGGAGATGTTTACTTGTAGCTGTTGACACTGTGTCCAGACTGATTATCTGTCAGTTTCATCTAATAGTTTTGGGGATTTGAAACATGTAGCATGGATAATTACTTTGATTTTGTTTGAAGGTTAGCTTTACATACTTACTTTTGATTTAGGATTTTTAGTGGGACTACGTACCCTTAAAAACCAGTCCAAACAAATGTAAGAGACATGCACACTGTGGTTTGAGAGGAAATAACTTGATTATTAAGCTTATTAATTATAAGTATTTACACTGCAATAATTGATTAATACACTGTAATATTAAACACAAGTGTGAAGTAATTTTTGCATGTGTGAGGCTAGAAAAAAACACTGCAAATACATTCTTGAGGGGGTGATCTGTATGGGCGATGCAATTATCAGTTTGACAAGTAAGCACAGATAGATTAATACAAAATATGAGCAGAGTGTAATTTCTCATCACTCTGTACTCGACAAGCCCAGCATGGAAGGAAGGCTTAGAGGCTAATAATCAAAGCAGATTAGCCCAAGCTCTGATAGATGCTACGCAAGCCTGTTAATCATCCGAGTGATAACCATGAATCATCCAATCACAGTCAGAAATGAGCAGTGTGTTTCAAATTACGATTTTGATGGAATGATCTCTGTATCAGCGACCGATCAAAGTGCCTCTCTTTGACTTCCATTTGCCTCCTCTATCCCATGTCGCAGTAATTCCTCCATGTTAATGCATTATGTGTAAGTCAGTGCATATTAAGTGCGGCGAGGAAGGGTGGGCGGAAACATTGGAGCTTCAGAGCACCGGTGTGACTGATCTCCAGCCTGCCTGCCCTGTGATTTAGCCTCGAAATGACAGACTTGCCCCTGATTGGGCTACGGGTGGAGAGCTAATGACATGCTGCGTGGGCTAACATGACTATTAGCCCACTCTGAGCAGCAGGAACTGACAGGAACACAATTCTGTCATTACGCCCTGAGGAGACCTCTAATCAGGGAGGCAGGGACACTAGGAGAGGCCAGTCGCACTGGTTTCGGTGTGGAGACAAAGAGGTAACTGACTGGCTCTGTCTTACCTCAACGTTAGGAGGGCCTGCAGGCTGATGCGCACGTTTCAGGTAAAAGGAATGCCATCCAGGTTGTGACATGATGAGAAATTGTACCAGAAATCATTTCAAAAGATTCTAATTTTAAGTACACATTGCTGTTTTTACACGCCAAACAGCAATAGCAAGATTCAAGAGTATTTGACCTAGTTACTGCTACTTGAAAATGAAGTGTAATGAGCGCGGCAGCATATATTTTTTCCAACCAACTATAAACATGTTCAGATTTCTTGATTTGTCTGTCTGCAGCTGATTTGGGACATTTAACGTAAAAAAAAAAAATATGATGGCAGTATATTCTATGGTGGCAACTAACATTAACTTCCATTATCGATTAATCTGCGGATTATTCTTAATCAGTCAATTAATCGATTAAAGTGACCCTAACCCACTTTTGAAAGAAGAATTGTACCCTTATTCAATTTTTGCTGCTACAGCCTTGCTTGGTCTGGTAAGTAGCTTACCGTGACTAATTTTAGATCAGTATCGCTGTGTAACTGGCATTACTGAGTCAGTTCACTGACCTATGACTCCTCTCCATTTGTGGAGGTGCTACTGTTACATTACCAGAAATTAATGGAAATTCAATGTGCCATTATTCCATAAGTGACACTTGTGGCCACAGTAACTGCTGTTCAGTAAAAGCTACATAGTCTGACTGTAATTGTTTGGTCTACAAAACATCAGAAAACTGTGAAAATTCCCATTACAGTATCCCAGAGCAAAAGGTGATGTCATTAAATGTCTTGTTTATCTCATCAAGAGCCCAAAACCCTATTCAATTGGATAAGAAAGCAGGAAGAAAAGCAGTGAACTGTCACATTTGAGAACTTAAAAACATAAACATTTTGGCATTTTTTTCTCGGAAAATTACTTAAACAATTGATTAATTTTCTTTTTTTACTGCTCATTTTTACCAGTCATTGAGAAATTAAGTTCAGATAACCTTGGATTTTCTTTTTGCGAGTGGTGAATTGCTTCTTTGGCAATATAACTGTACATCTTCTGTTGGCTTTACTGCTACATTTATGTGATGCTGCTTCCTACAACGCAGATGCTAACACTTTTTTGCGATTAACTCTTCTCTGATTTCAAAAGATATATATTGTACCTGCTGCTCTGAAAGGCCCTGTCCCTTCAACCCTGCCTGCTCCACGTTATAATGTCTGTTTTTAAAACACACCACATGTTTTATGGCTTTGAACTGCCAACATCTGTGGATTTGCTGCCATAGACATCCCATATCCCATCTTGTAACAAAAGAGTTTCCCCTCGGGGATCAATAAAGTATTTCTGATTCTGTTCTGATTCTGATTGTAATTTCTACAAGAAAACCGTTTTTCATTTGGCACATATTTATGGTTTACACAAATTTGATATTAAACAGCTCATTTAAAGCCTTCTCGAGCTAGTTTTATGGTGTTATAGTAATGTGATTGAGGGTATCAAAATAAAAATGTACTTGTCAGGTATAATGTCACATATTACCTTAAAGATTGCACTAAAGAGCAACAATGACATATAGAACAACACCCATATATTACATTTTCGCTCTCCAAGTAATGTGCTGTATATGAGCATTATTGGGAAACAGCACTGAGGCAGGTTTACCCAGGAACATTCCTCCCTGCAATAGGTGGAACGCAGGAATGTGACAAGCCTCCATGCTGTAGCCCACAGCTTGTATCACTGTTTTAATCATACATTATAACCGGTACAGGCCCATACCTACCTGACTGGTTGTGACAATATAGAAAGAGCCTGAGAAATGACCTGGACTTCACTCATCTCTTTTAAACCAGATCTCTCTGCTCTAGTAGATGTTGGATATAATAGTGTTTATTATCATGCATTCCCTTTCCCAAAAACCACTAAATAAAAAGATTTTCACACTCTCTCACGCCACACGTCCATTTTCTCACGCAGTAAAAAACTAATTTAAAACTGATAATGCGAATGAACTCTGCCCAGCTGATGCGACACCAGCGTACGCCGGGATAGTAATCAAGTGGACCCACTTTCACGCTGTAAGTCGCAGACAGTTTATGATTAGAGTCGTAACGTTACTGGTAATTAAATTAAAAAATTAAGCGTCGCCAACAACAGCAAGTTTGATGAATTGATCGCTGTCATTGATTAAGTATGGATACATGAAGGTAGGAAGGATGATGTTTCTTTATATATAAGCTATTAAATAAAAGAACAATGGGAGCACCTTGGTAGCAAAATGATTACAGTGCATACCATAGAACTGCAACGACGCCGGATAGACTCCAGCTGGTGGTTTTTGTTGCATGGCATGCCCCCCTCTCTCTCCCCCCATTTCCTGTCTGCCTCTTCACCTCACTCAAAAAATGCCCCAAAAATATCTTTAAAGAAAAAATGTTTTAAAATACAAAGACAATGAGATGGTGGCTATACAATAATTTTATATATATATATATATATATATATATATATATATATATATATATATATATATATATATATATATAATTTTTAAGGGGGAGTAAAAAGGCATGTATTTTGAGCTAAAGTGAGATGGTATCATCATAATGTACTCCGCATAATAAGGTGGACTTGAACATAAACAAAAACACACATTAAATTACAGTGATCTTGATAAAACTACAATAGAGAAATTTCTTGATAAAGTACTTTTGAAATTACCCAAACAAGAACCCGACCTGAGCCCGAAGCTTTATGTAACAAAATGGCCAATAAGCCTGGACAAAGTATTGAGTAAAGTGGTGGTGGAAGTAGTAGTGATAGCCTAAGTAGCATAGTTGTAGCAGTAATAACAGTGGTGTAGTGTAGTACTACCCAGCGATGTAGTATACGTGACGAGTGGTGGAAATGAACTATATAAGTAGTATATATACTCAGTACTGTACTTAAAGGTCCAGTGTGTAACATTTAGGAGGAGCTGTTGGCAGAAATGGAATATAATATTCATAAGTATTTTTTAATTAGAATATAAGATTTGTGTTTTCATTACCTTAGAATAAGCCATTTTTATCTACATAGAGAGCAGGTCCCCTTCCACAGAGGTCGCCATGTTGCTTCACTTCAACCAGCTACTTACATGTTGATGTGTCAATAAGAATATATAACAACTTTCTGAAAGGGACCATTCTACATTAGTACTTATTTTTTGTATATTTTGCTAAGAATACTCCTGTACTTTACTTTTCTAAAATTATGAATGCATAACTTCTGCTTGTAATAAACAGTGTTTCACAATGAGGTATTGCTACGTTTACCTAAGTAGAGGATTTAAATACTACCATCACTATATGTGACACGCAAGGATTTTCTAAATGCCCACAACAAAACAAACTGTGAATGGCAGAAGTCAAGAGTAACAAAGGACAGATATATGCATTGAGTATGTTAAAAAATGAGCCTGCCAACAAGCATGAAAGCTCCACAGAGCAGGTGGGTGAGTCAGCAGTATGAACCAAGCTAATGTCACAAAGTGCCACGAAGACCAACCAAGCTAACGAGGAGAAGGAGCACAACCTGGTAAATGTGTCACTGGGCAGATAATGATGCCAAAGGGTGGAACAGAATAACTACAAATTCTGGACAACTTTCTTAGACAAACATTCAGGGTATCTGCAAGGTTCATCACCATGCATGTTTTTATAATGTCTATTAACTCAGAATGGAAAATAAGACAAATTCGGTAATTAAAAAACAACAAAAAAAAAAACCCAAAAAGACTGAAAACCAAGCATATTGCTTCATAAACTGACAGTTTGCCCACTACTTCCTAGACTAAACCACTAGTAGTAGCAGTACTGCTATTACAGTAGCATTAATGCTGGTAGTATTAGAAAAACATCACACTGCAGCATATCAATCTATTGACGAATTAGATAACCTTCATCAAATAGCACTTCATATGATCAAAACTCAGAGTATTCCACTTACCCAGATTACTTTCATTGATTGTATCTGTGGAAACAGAAAACAAAACCCTTATCAATATACATGATCAATAGAGATGGAATGTCAGGACATATTTAAGCAGTGAGGCTCTAGCCTACTTCACTGGTAATATTATGTCTATGTGCTAAGTGGAGACACTTGGCCCGACATGCTGAGGCCTGTACTGCAGGAAGGAACAGGTATGCATAATGAACCCAGTGCAGTGTTGCAGGCAAATCAGTGTCAGATAGGTGATTCCAGAGTTCATTTCTGAAATATCAATTTGTTCAAATATCCGATTATTTGTTTGTACTTTGGAAGTCTTATCTGGAAAAGGAGCGTGTACATTGGAGTTGTCTACAATGTTACAGAGTCACAATTAACAAGATTTGGTTCACCCAAATTCATGGGCGTAGATTTGGGTGGACAGATGGGACATGTCCCTACCAATGTCAAACTCAATTAATTTAATTAAATGAGAAATATCACTTTACATATATATTTAAAAAATCCACATTATAAAAGTCCTGTTTTGGGCAGCTTATATAAGCAAATACATATTGCATAAAGCAATGAAGCAACTGCTCTGCAGAATCAAGGTCTTTGTGCTTGTGTATGTGCCTGTGGGTAACTGCACTCACACAAATGTGCATATTGCTCAACCGACAAAATATATGTAAAAGTTCATTCTTAACCTTTGAAACAATACGCAGACAAAAAACAATTAAATCAAGGTCACTTAATAGCCTTTTCCAGGCTGTCAAGCACATTTCACTGTCATCCTGAGCAGATTGAGTTTGCGCCAAAATATGCCAGATTTTTTTCTTTGTGTTTGGTTTAGTTTGTCATTAAACTACAAAAAAGATTTCCCCTACCATTGTTTTGTCCAATTTTTGAGGTACCTGTCCCTCCATAGGAGGCAGTCTTTATAATAAAATGGAAGTGCATGGAACTAAATTTCTGGATTGAACATTTACATTTAAAAAAATTCAACAACACATTTTTCCAGAAAAAAAGTCCCAGTTACTTTTTTGGTGAAAACCCATCTCATTACCAAGGTAAATAAAACCTGTATGGCTAGATACCAATGGGTTGTCATTTGGGTAGACTGACCCTTTAAACGGCAGTAGTTCTTCTACAATTAGTACTATTTCCACCCCCCCAAAACATTGTCATACAATGCCTGTTAAACCATTATTCATTACATAAAAAAAAAAATTTAATGTCAAATATAGCAAAAGTGTATGTATGAATATTTAACACTGGTTAATGGATGTCTTAAAAACTGCACATAACAGCCTCGGTTGATTGATCAGATTAATCTAAAGGCTACACAACCCCTGCCCTCCTCATCAGTAGCTTAGCGTAATGCTCCTGACATCCTCACACCGAGCGCCGAGAGCGAGGCAGCCTTACGAGGCAGAAATGGTGACATCACCCGAACAACAGCTAAACAAAATAAGCCACAGCTGTTTGGTTCTTTAGGCTACAAATTAGACTCAATATGTCACACAGCATCACATCACAGGGAGGACGGTATAAATAAACACTGAGCCGTCTCCGTTGGACTGAGCTGCTGCTATCTCTTTCAGCTTGCTTATTTTCTCTCTTCTGTTTTCAGACATACAGATACAGAGCTCATGCTAATTTGCACTAGATGAGGATTGAGCAATGGAGGGTGTATTGGTGGGGAATGGATGAATTATGGAGTGATTTAAATAATAAATGGTCCCTCTTCAACCAGACAAGAGTCTTGAAAGAGTGGTGTACTCAGGGAGGTAGTGGGACACTTTGTTTGTGGAAGCCACAGACTCTCTAAAGAGATCTGGGGCATATGAATTATACCTTACCTGGTCCATTATCAGTTATCAAAGCATCAAATGAATTATTCTGTGGGGGCACTTGCAAATGTGCATACAGCGCTGCTATAGTTCCACTTCAACAAGAAAACAGAAGGATGGAGCGATGTGTCCATATAAACACATATGGACGCAGAAATGGAAACACCTGGGAGGAATCTGTCAGCGTGGAGACTTAAAGCCTTCATATATAAAACAGTTCATGAAGCCTTTAATGATGCAGACACAGTATTTACGCCACATGACTGAGGAAACGCAAAACATCATTCTTACATTTATCCTCTGAGATAACTTTAAGCAACCCTTGAAGGGTGCGTACAAGCCAATCCGGAGACAGATGAAAAGGAAAAGAGAAATGAGGAAAAGGGGAAGATGAAGGGTGGGGGATAAGTGGTGAAAAGGGAGTGCCCCCCCGCCCCATAAGTGTTGTTTCTCAGACCTCCACTTAGAGACTGTAGTCTAAAAATACCCCAGCCAAGCTCGGTGGGAAGGCTTCCCCAAAAACCAACTCAATATTTCACCAGCAGCATGTGGGGAGCATCTGAGAAAGAGTATCTGACTGAAGAACCAATCACAGTGTTACTGAAAGCGTCCTCTCTTGTCTGAATCTTCGATTCCTGCCACGCAAGGCAGACCAACATACAGTCTCCTCTTAAAATCCAATTATTTTGATGAAGGCCAGTGCTGAATGCCAGACAAAACACATAGTTTTCAAGTGACCAGGTAACCAATGAAGTATATTATGTAGAAGTAAGGATTGTTTGGCCCCTCTCACTCTTCTATAGATTTTCCGCGCCTTTGTGCCAAGTGTTGCACAAAGTTCTGAGAGACAGCAGTTCCACCTTGTGTGTCACTATACTGCAGTTTTATACTCCCAAACAACATTTCTTCACATATTCCGTCAGCATTTGTTAAGTAAGCAAAGGAACAATGTAATGCCATGCTTTCTTGCTAAGTAAGTAGCAGAGACAAAGGTTTGCTGGAAAGTCAGAATTCACAAAACTGACCAAATTCAGTCAAGTCAGACAAGTCTGTAGTCTTTTGAAGATAGCTAAAAACATTTTTGACAATACGATCTCTAGACACACAGCATACAAACAATGCTTTCACCAGCACATTCAAAAACATGCACACAAACATTGTCCTGTTGTTATGGTTCAAAGTTGATGCTAAACAAGCTTCTATTGGGTTCCACTAGCATTTTGCTAACAGGTGGATTTACTTTGTGAATGCACCTGACACACTGGGGCAATGGGGGTCTTCAAATAATATTCAACAGTGAAACTGATTTCGCTACCAATCCTCACCGAGCTACAGAAATAAAAACAGTAATTTATAGCTAATGTAGTTTACATTTTCACAGCAGGTGACTGGCAGTTTTTTTTGTTTTGTTTTTTTACAGTACATGCCTGTCACACTGGTTTCTGTTCTCTAGACAATACTAACATCTACCTAAACAGCCTGAATATTAGCTGGACTTTGTGGAATTGAGCTTTTGACACGAAATACGATCATCATTTGGAACTATTTCACAGCTGTGAATGAAAACTTTGCTAACTGCGATGTGTGTATCAAACCCAGGTCTCACAGGTGGCAGCTAACCTTACAATTATTGCTAACCTTTGGCAAATCATTTAGTGGTCATGGAAACGTATTCAGATTTAGCCCATTATGATGCATTCACCTCATAAATCATAACACAATGCTCTCCCCTACATGAAAGTACATGAGCCGCTTTTAATAATAATCGGTATTGGTATTGATATTGGTAATTCTGGCCCTGTATTACTTGGTATCGGATCAAAGCCAAAGTTTGCGGTATCGCCCATCACTACCGCCTCGAATGTCCGAGTTCCAGCTGGGAGATGTGTGCGAGCAGCGAGTTCGCTACGTTACACAAGCTCTCTGAGCTTTTTTAGTGTAATGGGGGGGGAGAATATATAGATGCAGTCCCTCCACATGACTAAAACAATAAACTTCAAATCAATACTTATTTTCTGAAGTATTCGTCATTCACATGCACCCATAAAAGCCCCATAAGAAACCTTGTTAAGCGTATACGTGGCCAGGAAGTCAGCAGAAATCTAGCAGTGTTGACTATGTTTTTCTAATCCCTAACGCTGATAATACAAAGGAGGTTTCTGGTTTACACAAATTTTAAGAAATAAAATTACTACAGGAAGCCAACAATAACCACATTACTTAAGTGTATGTAAATGTAGTGATATAGTCTGTGTAGCTTTTTTCCTGCAATAGTACATGCACAGCAAAGTGATGAGCTAACCCACAGACTTATAGCTACTAGCTGCTAGACACAGCTACCCCCCCACACCAATGAGCACTTAAGAGCCAAAGAAATGGAAATTTGGATTATTATCATTTAATATATGATTTATTCAGTATTTTTGGCATTGTGCACCTAGGCTGCAATGATCTTTGATGTCAAAGAGGAACAAGACAAAGTAGACCAACTGTAGAAGCAGTGTGCGTGTTGAGACACCTCCAGCAGCTCTGCACTGTTTGTGTTTGGTCTGAAGCTGCAACGGGATCTGAGGCCCAGGCCGAGGATGTCACTCCTCAGCTTGGTCCCCTGGGGATGTCCTCCTACCCTGTAGCTCTCCAGCCCCTGAAGAACCCTTGGTTTGGGGGGGGGCAAACCAAAATTTAGCATCACATGTGGATTAAACCTGATTTTAATTAATTTCAGTAGATGAGAATTTGTAAAAGAGAAATGACTTAAACAATCTAATCTAGGATCATTTGATTCAGAGCAGAATTGAATGATGCTGATTGGGAGAACAACTCTGAAAAAGGAGAGAAAAATAGATGGGAGTCCCCTATTCAAAGGCCAATACCCTGTCATTTACATTAAGTATAATCCATATTCCACATATTTTGACATATTTATTCAGGCCATCCAATGCACCTTGTTATTTTAGTATCTGTGGCTTTTCCACAACACATTTATGAATGACAGTGCTGAAATGAGGGGAAATATTTTTCATTTAGCAGGAGTTTTTGAGTGTTTCATCTTATTGCTCAAATGACGGCTTTTAATGCCGCAGCATTCATAACCCGTGCCTCTTATCACGGCTCCCTCCAACACTTGATGGAATTTGCCATCGCACAATGGTTGGAAAATACACTTCAAAGGCAAGACGCATCTAATCTCCTCCACTCTGCACATTGCAAATTTGCTGTGATAATAAGATCCTGCCTTCCCAAGCGTTCTTAGGGATCTGAACCAAGGATGAGAATTTCATCTCTCTCACTCTCTCTCTCTCCCTGTTTCTTTCTATCTCGTTCTCTCCCAGTGTGGCATCGCAGGGAGGGGGTGGGGGATGGTGGTGGGGGAGTTGTGCTGCACTTTGAGAGAATCTCCGCAACAGCAATATTGCATATCTGTGGAACACATCCCATCCTTATGTAAAAGCCCTATTTTACAGTTTTATTGTACACACACACACACATACAACAAGAGAGAGACACGACTGACAGCACAGCACAGCACAGCACAGCACAGTGACCTAGTTTCCATGTGGCCCAGAAAGACCATGCATTACTCCCTCAGAACTGCTATGGGCACAAAAACCTGGTTCAGTGAATTCAATCAGGCCAGTGCACATCGGCGAGCAGCAAACCTACCAATCAGACTTCAGCAGAGAGGCATCGCGGCTTTAACTATAGCCCAAAACAGCACCGCATCTTTACCAAAGTCACGTCAAGTGAAACTGCAGATGGGAAGGCAGGCAGGAAGCCCTGCAGGTAAAGTTGTGTGTTGTGTTTAGTCTGGCTGAGGGCAGGTTGAGGACAGCCTTGTCATCGTAGGCACAGCTGCAAGACATGCTGCAACAACATACCCTCCGACCCCCACTACCCAGTGCCCTACATACACCCTCCACCCCTTCCAGGTTATCTGTACACATGGAGAAGGATATGGATGGAGATGCTATCACAGAGAGCGCATTAGCACAACAAAGAGGTGTTTTAGAGAGAAGCCTGCCAGGATAATTAGCTGATCCCTTACCAAGATGCCGTGTTCGATACACAACAACACGCTAATGTGAAGGCATAGTGTTGAGTGTTAAGGGAGGAGATGCATTTTGAGCCATGGCCATACAAAAAATAATGAAAGTCACTGAGAAATTGTGGCTTTCAACTAACGCATAACCATAACTTGTATTCCTTAAAGGAACAGTCCAACATTTTGGGAAATGTTTTGCTTTTTAAAGCAGAAGCCGGTGAGAAGATCTCAGTTTCATCTCGTCCAGGTCCAGGATGTTTTTAGCCTAGCTTAGCACAAAAACTGGAAGCAGGGGTAAACTGCTAGCTCGGTGGCCAGCATAAATTCTTAATTACACCTAGCTTCTAACAACAGCAAAGCTGTCGGAAAGCCTATGTCAAAGGAAAACATATTCAATGAAGGGCATATGTGTATGAAAATCAATATCTCGCTGGATTATCTTCACGTCTTCACGTTTCAGCTGAGTTAGTTTTTTTGAGTAGCTAAATGCTATACAGTATGCAAGCGACATCATAGTAATTAATATTCAAAATATAGTTATGAACCATTCGTGGAGAGTGGACTTTTCTCTCATTTGTGAAACACAATAGCAATAGCAATAGATGCATTTAATGGTGTATCTTTTTACTTTTGATTAAGCTAGGCTAGAAGTTTTCACCTGCATGTCTTGGACCTATATCCCTGTAGTGGACAGAAACAGATAAATAAATCAATCTTATATCTGACTCAGTAAAACATTGACTGCTTCTTAAATTTCTTACCAGGAATGCTGCCATTATAATTCAATATTTGCCTCTGTGAAGAGGCACAGTAAACCAGGGCCGTACGCAGGGTTTTAGAAATACCGAGGTCCAAAAACTGAGCTTGCTAGAGGGGAAATTTTGATTTCCCTGATCTAAATATGTGCATTTTAAGATGTTTGGAGAACAAAAATTGGATAACAATAACTTTAAAACCATATGTCAGTGGGCAGTAACATAAATAATCTGTCAAGCAGTAATACATGAGAATCAGGTTAAATGTTGCAATGAATGATCCACACTACAAACTGTAAATACAGAAGAGGCTAAAATGATCACGAAACATCTGAAAATGAATGTTTAATTAAAGTAAAGGGAAATTCCCACTACAGACACCATCTACCCTTTGTTCTCGCTCACCCTCTGTACTCACTGCCAGTCAAAGTGTATTACAAATAATTTAGTAAAATTATATACCTTCTTTATTTCATCTTTGTGTTTGAGTTTGCATCATTTTGGATTTGAATTATAGAAATGTGTCTCAAACAGTACATAAACGTAAGCAAAATGTGTGTTATACATTCATAAATTTATACAACAATACTATATTATTACACAATAATTATACTAGGTGTTTCTGTTGTTGTCAAATTGAGCCTATAGGTTCCACTGTAATTACCAAAGAACATATACATCTCTGTGGTAATTACATTGTTTGAATTGGATCAGGTCAGTTTTTGTTTCTGTTGAACAGCACAGGGACATATTGCTATTCCTATCCTGGGCCCAGTGGGCAGTACCTGCTACCTTTCCTCTTTCTTTTTCTCTCAGTCTCCACGTCTTGTCCCATATCTCTTCCCTTCACAAAGCTGAGCTTAGATTGACAGTTTCACTTTTGTCTGTCTCAGTGAAGAAAGTAAAAACAGGGTCAACTGATATTTATATGTAAATGTTACCGGCCCCCGCAAGATAATATTGCAATGAAAATAAAAATATATAGGGGTACCTCATTTTAACATGAATTTCAACCATTTACACAAACATTTCAACTTTTAGTCTACCATTGGATGGATGGAATTAACGTTAGCTGGGTAGCTAGCTAGTTAATTCACTCAAGTGAAACTAACTAGCTGGCATCATGATGGATGCCATGACAGTGATCAGATGACCAAGTCCATAATCTTGGCGCATATTTTTGCTGCACCAAAGTAAAGTTATTTTTAGGCAATTATTTCACAACCTTTCACCTCGGAAAAAATACCAAGGTCCGGACCTCAGGGACCTCAATAGTGGGTACGGCCATGCAGTCAACATGCATAATATTCACATCCTAAAAACTGTTATAAATATGAAAGCAGCTAGCTCTAAAAGAAATTGGGTGACAAGCTAATAGGGAGCCCCTCATATCCTATAAGTAAAATATGTATTTTAGAAAAATAGACAACCATTCTAAAGCATTCACTTAACAGCCTTTTCTGTAATAAAACGCAATGTTGGAAACAAAAACAAGCCCAAAATGTGTATAAATTAGGGATACACCGATTGTGAAACACGATACTGAAGTTTAAATTAACAATTTGGCCAATAGCTGATGTTTTTTGGTTGTGTTGTTTATTCCGCCTTTTGTGCCAGGGAAACAAAGAAATCTGCTTTAAAGTCATTCAGCCCTTCATTACACAATCCTTGAATGAGCAAATTCAATCATACAAATTTATGAAACAACCCTTAATATAATCTTCTTTCACATGAAAAAGATTCTTTCTTTCTTTTTTTAAAATAACTGCTTCAAAAGCCTTTTTTAGCCTGCTAAACAACTACCTACTCAATAAAAAGAATTTTGCAGTACTTACATAGCCCAATAAATCAAATGCTGTAGTTATCAAGGACTGAGTCTTGCTGGTGGTTTGTGCTTTCTTGGTGTCCAGTTCATCTCTTGTCTTTTATCCGCTTTCAGTTAATCATTGTACACTTCTTCATGTCTGTTTTTCAAATGGGTGATGAGATTTGATGTGTTAAAATTCTTGCTTGTAATACCTCCTCTTGAAATGTCACTGGATGTCAGGAAACTGCATATCGCTGATCTTTCTCCGAGACAGTGTAATACTCCCACACTGCCGACATTTTCTTTCACTTGAAAACAAACTACATGTGCGCACAGCACCTGTTGCCCTCTTACGTCATGCCAGAGTCGTGTGCCCATCCAGTGGCTTCTTCTCCGCATCTGCAGCTGAGTATGCTAGCACTGTTGTCTGAGTCCGACCGCAAATAACCAACACATTTAGCCAGCGCAAAATTGATGCGACAAAACAGATAAGCATCGGCCACTGACCTCGGTGAATGTCTTGTTATTTGCCGATAGGCTGATAGGCAGTCAACAAGGCAGATATTGGCCGATACCGATATCTGACTTTAACAATTCTGCACCATTTTATCATCACGGGTGACTCCAGAAGCTGTCTTCAAATACTACTCTACTTCTCCAGCATAATGTCTGACAGAAGAAAAAGAAAGACATGTCAGTGACAACAAATCTGTATTATGTGATTCACTGCACTAAAATACAATATAAGTAAGTCAGAACAGAACAGAAAATTGAGTCCTTAACTTTGCCAAAACTGGTGAGAACAGATCTGTATGGGTCTACATGTAGAGTGATGTGATTCAGGTGAGTAAACAACATGCAAGTTCAGATGACGAGGGATGTGGATAGGTGGAGTGACTCTGCTGTCCTGACATCCGCAGCGGTATCTGCTTTAATATCATCTCAGTCTAACTGGGAGGCAATCGGTGCTGGAGCAGTATTTTGTTAAGGCCAAACAAAAGGCTTGTGTGGCTGTGTGTTGCCAAGCATGGAGCGTTGCATGTTATCCAGGTCAGAGTGATCTAATCGAGTGTGAATGAAAGCACTTGGCGGCGCTCCAGGCCTCGCTATGCCGTCATCACGCAGGGGGGAAGGAAAACATACACGTTTGTCTCACTAAAGTTCTGAGGACACTTCAACGCAAAAATTACTTCCATAACACTGTAGCAGTACACCATGTTTTTGATAGATTAAGAGATCACTGGCACTAGTGTCATGCTAACACTAAGACAGTGGTGGGTTGGGTTGCCAGATTTACATATTGGAAAACCTTACACTGTGTACAGTACAGTGTATTTGTGCATGTTGAACACAATATACATCAGACTGGCATCGCATCATCATGCGGCAAGCGCCAAGGCTGCACGCCCTTTTTGGGAAAAGAATCGTGCAACAACACTTAGCCTAACGATACCTGGTGATTCAATCAAATATATCATGCTGTCGAAACATTTCTTAAATGGAAGCATGGAAAGCAGAAAAGATTTTATATTTGTTCATTCACCTCAATATTAGTTTAACCAATGTAAGCATCCTAAATTAGCCAACTAACAATTATTTTCATTAGCAATCAATTTACAAATTATTTTTTCTGATTAATCAGTTCATTGTTTGGAATGTAAAATGTCAGAAAGTAAGTAAGTAAGTAAAAAAAAAAAGGCCAAGTCAAAAAACTATTTATGATTATATAAATGATAAATGATAAAGGCTTAAACGTTTAATTAATTATTTCTTTCAAAATACCATAAATTTATTGGTTTCAGCTGCTCGAACGTGATAAGTATATATCCTCCACAATACCTCCATACTGTCCAACCACAGCAGTTAAAACTCCTATAAAAAGGCACAAAACTCTCAGGATGTGGGTTTTTTTCCCCCCTGAGCAGTGTCATCCAAACTCCACCCAGAGCGGCAGCCATTCAATAGAGAAGCCTTCCACTTTCAATGGTCTGAGCTCAGACCAATCACAGCACCCCCTGCCCCCCCTCAGCTCCCAGAGCTTCAGCCAATCACAGCAGCCCTCGCTCCACACATGACTATGTGCTGCTGTCCATCAACTGCCTCATATATAGTGCATGCAAGAAAATGTGGAGCAGTTCAATAACTTGCGTTGTAGCCAGGCTCTTGTGTGTGTGTGCGTGTGTGTGAGTGTGTGAGAGAGAGAAGGGGGGTTGCATGCATGTGGGAATGTGTGTGCTTGTTTACCTATGTAGAAGCACGGAAGGAGAGAGAGGGAGGGAGGGCGAGAGAGAGAAAGAGAGAGAGAGAGATTTGTAAGGTACTCGTATTTGCAAACTACTGGCTCAGTTCCCACTAGAAGCAGGGAGATCAGACTAAAAGACTGTGTGTGTCAGGAGTGTGTTTTCGCAAGTGTGTGTGTGTGTGTGTGTGTGTGTGTGTGTGTGTGTGTGTGTGTGTGTGAGAGTCTGGGAGAGACACAGAGAGAGACAGGCAGACAGACAGAGAGGAACCCGTTCAACCCATTTTAGCAGCAACTTTTGTTGCCTGTCTACATGAGGTTTCTCCCCGAATATGGAAGCTTTTCTCTCTCGCGCGTTTGATTTTTGTTTTTCTACCATCCAGTCACCACAGATTCATGCTGCCGAACTTTTGGCCACGCTTTAGGTGAGTATTTGAACTGATCGTCTTTTCATTTCCAACTTCTCTTGACTCAATTCAAAATTCCATTCAAAATGTCATTGAAAAACTACTCTATTTCTACACATTAATGTATAAAAAAAAGGGGTTTTATTTTCACTTATAGCAGGCAAATTTTTATTTCTTCATGGTGTGTATGACAGTATTTGTGTTTGGTACAGTTTGTCTTAAACTGTGTGTGTGTGTGTGTGTGTCTGTGTGTGTGTGTGAAACCAGACAGAGGCTCTGTGTGTGGGAGAGTTTTGAAAAGGATGTATGTGCAAGAGAGAGGGAGACAGAGAGATTGTGCGCACTGGACAAAGTGTGCCAAGTGTGTGTGTCTGTGTGTGTGTGTGTCTGTGTGTGTTTCTAAAGCTTGCTCTGTGGGAATGTGGACTGTGGTAGCCAGTAGCAATGTTTGACTGGGAGGAACTGAGCCAGACAGTAGACAAAAGCGAGCAGGGCCGTCCAGACAGGGCAGGTCAGCCATTAGAGGCTGCAGCAGAGGGACAGGTCAGCCAGCTGCTGCTTCGCTCCACGAGGGGAGGGGATACCCCGCCTTTAGCGTTAGGGTGAAGGTTAGAGTTGTGACTGGGGTTAGGGGTGACCATGCTTAACTTCATGACTGCTTCTCAAAGTGCTCACCTTGCATCTCGCCCTCTCCCACTATGAGAAACCCCAGCATGCTTTGCAGGTCGGAAATCACACAGTTGAGGCAGAAGTTGAATGAGCTAAAAATATTTTCGTTTGCATCATTGTGAAAATCTTTCAGCATCAGTTTGTGTAGAAATTTTGTCCAGTCCCTTTTGTAAAGCGGCAATGGTTCCGAATCAAAAATTCAAAAAAACTGGTGTCAATGACTTAACGAAAACTACTAAGGTGAAGGGAAGAAAATGCAGCAAAGGAAGTGTTAATGTAGGAGGTGGTTAAATATAGACAGCAACAAAAGAGGAAGAATAGGAGAGACAAATTTTCACAGAGGTTGTTTTTTTCTATTCCCTTTTTGGTTGGTTTTCCCCGCCGGCTTGCGTGGGGGTCGTTGGGTTTGGAATGTATTTAGTGAGAGGAAATACTGGCTGTCCCTATATTTTTTTTGTCCCAGTCTGCTTTTGTCCAAAGCTCTTAATCCACCGCAAAAAGCTGAGTGCGTCAAGGAGTAGCAACAACCAAGAAAAACATCACCCCAGATCACAGATGTACACAGCGACTGCTACTGTAGTCCCCCTTCAGAAAAACACATTCACAGACAGCACAAAGGCTTAACACCAGGATGAGCAAACAACACACACAGATAAATAAGTCTGGATTCATATCTGAGTGCTGGTGATGAGGAGAAAAAGCAGCTCTTTGAAGCTACACGCAGCTGCTTTAGAAACTGAAAAAAAGTGATGACTTTATGTCACAAATTCAGATTAACAAAACAAAAACAACAGTCCTGGCCGTGTGTGTGTACATGTAGCAAATCTGAGGCTCTCAGACTGAAAGCAGAGTACAACTCATTCTCTGAAATGCCTCTACATGTAGAGTCTTGTTACCCAGATACACATCTCAGCCCTCATCACTAGCAGTCATGGCTAGGCTGTCATACACTCCATAACCCCAATCAACAGAGCCTTTCAGTGAAGCCGTCACCGAAACACATGCTTCGAAACTATGCACTTCCTACGTACAGCCTCCAATACAAGAGTGCAGTGTCTCCAAATGAGAAAAAAAAATTGTGACAGCACAAACTTTGCAGATTGTTTATTAAGGATTACAGGTAGCCAAAGTCCTTTGTTGGCTAAATGATAAAACTCTGTGGAGGTGAACTTGAGGCTTTTCTTTTTTCAAATGGCTACATATTATTTTGTAAATCTTTATGGTTTTGTGAAGTCTAGTATCCCTTGTTAACTAATAACGCCTGTCAGTTCAGAGAAGGCAGCAGTTGTGTAAGCGGCTCCTGTGACCCCGCACCTCGGTCCAGGTCTGGACGGACTTTGGTCTCAGGCTTGGAGCTCTATAAGCCCCTCTGCACCCCTTGCTGCCTCCCAGGCCTGTGTGTGTACCTGGATTTGAATAGAAACCAGACAGCGATGGCCCCCTCCTCCTCTGTTGTCACCACTCCCGCATGGGACAATGAGGATTTGTTAGTGCTCAGCCGCGAGCCTGCTGACACAAAGCATATAGCCTCCCATTCCCCAGCTCTGGAGTGTAGCAAGCTGAAGCACAGGCGGGCAGGACACCAGCAGGGGGGGCCGGGGTGGGGGTTGGGGGCAGTTTGCAGGGGTGGGATTAGCAGACAAGAGCTCTGAGTTGGGGGATGGGGGCCTGAAATGAACAGGAAATTACTGCCTTTGATGAGGCAGAGGCAGATTCGCACAGGCTGAACTCCTACGGGCCTCTTCCCCCAGCCGTAAAAAACCTGTCTGAGCAGAAAATGTCAAAACACTTCAAGGCCCCCAATGTGTCACTTACCTCCGGCTACGACTGAGTTAAGTCCGTACACAGGTGCTAAGCAAACACTTGCAAAAGTTTGCACTATGATTTTCCCCCTCAGCGCTGCTTTCTGCCCCCCACACCTCCTCCCCCTTTCCCTTCCTCTTCCTCCCTTCAGACGCCAGCCCCTGACCATGACATGGGAATCCTATTAAGCTCTGCGTCCATCCGACCCATTTTCACCCGCTGAAAAAAAATCACAGCTCAATCTATATCACACTGCAGGGAAACCACAGACCCGGACATTTATATTTAGCCTTATGCATCAATATTTCAAAACCCATGAAGGCGTGGAGAATATTGTAAATATACTGGTCATTACATCAAAGGAAGAGGAGCAGAGATGGGGAGATAAACGGAAGTATAAAATCGGGATTGCTTACGCTTCAATTAATTGTGATTTGTCTTGGTTACAAAAAAAGAAATTGGCCTGTCAATTTGACCAACATGATATTTGCCGGGGCCTTTAGCCATGTTCGACTCAAACAGCAAGAGGATGGGGTACTGCGCTAGTCTATTTTTTGCTGTTGTTCCCTACCTCCTTCACAATTAAATAATGATCCAACGTCTTACAAGAGAATTGCATTCTTTCCACCAACACCCACTACATTTGAATCTCTTAAACGTGTCAGATAGAGACTTTGTGCCGTGAGTGTGTTTGCGTTCCTGACTGTGAGGGGAGATGGTAATGTGTGTTCAGTGAATATCAGGGTCGATTAGAGAGTCTCGTCTGGTCGGGCTACAGCAGATTAGACAGGCGGAGCGGATACAGGCCGCGGGCTGGTCGTCTGGCGCTCTGACCCACATTGCTCTGATGTGCACGTCACTTCCCATTACACTGACAATTGGACGCCACATCAGCTGAGCGCACCGTGATCTGCAAACCCTCCCCGCGGGCAAGGCCTCGCTCCCCGTAACCTCACACTGTCATACTCCAACCTTGGCTGTCCTGCTGTCTGGCTACAGGAAGTGTTGAATGAGTCACAGTGAGGCATCGTCATCGCGGCTCTCAGTCTGTGTGGGTGGTAGATTTGGCACGCTAGCAGAATGTTGACCTTGATGCTAATATACTAATATCTAAGCTTCAGGAGGTCAAGTCTAATAAGTAAAATCTTGTGACAGAGCATCCTCTGTGCTTTATTTTTAGCCAAAATCAGCATGTAACTAAATTAATATCAACTCTCCGCATTAAGAGCTGTCCAGGACGAATATTCAGATCAACAGCTTAAAAATGTGTCATTAGCATTTGTCACCACACTGACTCGGACAGGGTTTTCATATCACCTGGTTGTTTATCCTTGTCTTTTCTCTGAGAGTGAAGTAATACCATGGCTCCAGTTTGTCATTTAGTTTAAGTGTCCATGATAGACAGGTTGCTTTTCAGCTGCAGTTTCAAACCTTCTTTAACTATTACTCCCCATAGCCCTGTCCCTCTGCAGGTGATGCTGAATGGGAGTTTAAGCTTTTTTTCAAAATGCATTATTGAATTTGATCTCTTAGTCTGACATTTCAAGAAGTACTCGGACCAAAAATACATGTACCCAGGCAGCCTGTCATTGGTGTGCCTGTGCATGCATACTTAGGTATATAAAGCGTAAGAGGCCTCTGTGGCGGTTCTGCAGCTGGCTGACAGAGACAGGTCTGTTTGCAGGCTGCCTGAAAGATAATTGGCAGCTATGGAGTGAAAAGCGGGCTCAGCAACAGATAAGGGCCTTGTGGAAAGCTCCATAATCATCACGGATTAGCCAATGATAAATCATGGGTTCACACAAGTATGCTGTCACTGCTGGAAGAGCTGGAGAGAGAGGTAGGAGAGAGCGGATGAAGAGAGATATGGAAAGAGTGGGATAGAGAGCGTGTGAGAGGGAGAGAAGACAGTGAATAGTAGGGAAGTTGTGGATGTTTTTGCTGTAATTCAAAAGAAAAACACAATAATACCATCTAGCAGGTCAGCAGGAGAGGCAGGCTGAGAGGGGAAAATGAAAAGAGAGGAGAAATTAAAAGCTCTGCCGACACTCCAGCTAATACAATCTTCCGCCTGTCAGATTACCTTCTTTAATCCAGAAAGGTTTAACGCCTCTTAGAAATCTGAAAGGAGACATGAATTCAGCAGAGATTTTCCTCTGCTAGAGAGGAGGAAGGTGCCGGGGAGGAGGGTTAAGTCTCTGAGCAACTCTTCGAAGCACTGGCCTCAACAACTCTGCTGCACAGTCGTCAAACTGCTATGCAGAGGATCAGCCAATTCAAACCGCCGCAATGTTCGTCTCAAACATCCCCGACTTATACCGCAGTGTTAGTCTGCCGTTGAGTTAAAAATATCATACATGAGCTCAGTGTGTTTTATCCACAGTGGAGTGAACGGTCGCCTGTCTTTCATAAATACAGAACAAAAAGATGAGCTTAACTTTGGCTTAGGCGGAGCTGATCAGGTCAACAGAGCACAAAGCACGGTACAGCGCATTAAGGACACAGTGTTCCTGCTGGTGCGATGCAGTGACACGCTCCCCTACTGGGACTGGGCGCGTTGCTTTGTAATGTTTGTCACGCAAAAAAAATGGATAACGTGTCTTTATGGGAATAAAAGGGCACCATAGACAAAACAGAGAGAGGATAAGGGCCTTGTTTAGTCTAGTAGGTGTAGCAAGATGCCAGTATTCTTGGCTCCGATTTTAACTGGAGCTAAAATGGAGGAAAATCTAGTATAGGAAGGTGCTATGGTTAATCACGCCAGACAAATGGCAAAATGAAGCAATTCAAGGTACAAATTCTGTACTTTGCGTCTTTTGTGTGTATGTTGCTGCATTGGTAGCTGCTGAAGGATTGGCTGCTGTCTGGCCGTAAGGTGGCACAGGCAGCAACTGGGCAGAATAAAGGTCGATCAGTATCCAGGTCATTCCCATGCTGGCTCACTCTGCTGGTTCCCACTGATAACAGAAATGTGAAATCAGAATTGCCGCCTGTGATTTTCACTCCTCTGCTTCCCTGCTCCGTGCTATTTCTAAATCTCTCAGTGTGAGGCATCCCTGCTTTGTGGGTGGGGTGGGTGCAGGAGACGGAGGGTGTTTTAAGATGATGAGGATCATGGTGATGGCCCGGTACCCTGCTCCCTGTTGTTCATTACTGTGGTCCAGAGTGCAGCAAGTTCCAGCGCCAGGCAGACGGGGGAATCGCTGATCCCCGTGCTTGCCGACGATCCCACCACTGCACTGCGTCGACTCGACAGATTAAGCGTGGATTATGTGCCATAAGTGAGCGTTGTATAACCTTTTGTTTGGGTTTCCTTAAGGATACATTTGTTTGTGTTTGGCAAGATATGTCTGCTGTGCTTTAATGACTCAATTAAGGCCCTGAGATTCAAACAGTCTGAGTTCCCGAATAACGAAATATGATAGTTGGAGTGAGGATTTTGAGTGTGAGCTTTGACAATGCCAGTGTTCAAAAGGGGCCGCGAGTCTGACCTGGGGATAAAGTCTGTTGAAGATAAAAAGTGGCAGCAGGCTCCAGAGAAATGTCACGGTTAAATCCAGAAGACAACCACAAAGGGTTCTCTCATCCCGCTTTGTTAGAGATCCTCAAAACTGCAGCGAAAAGAGCCTGGGATACATATTCATCAGCCTCATGTCTGAAATGAGCCGACAAAGCTTTAGAGAAGACAGAGGAGTGTGACATACAGTGCAAGTTCTCTCAGCCATGCTGCAGGAGTGGATAAGTCAACTAGAGCCAGACTGACGTGACGTGATCAAGTGCATCAACGCTGGGTTCAAAAAGGTGCACAGCAGAGAAAGAAAAGACAGAGACAGAGAGAAAAACAGGGCAAACAGACAGGCACGTCAATCAGCGCTGAAAACGGTGAGGATACTAGCTGCTGCAAGGAGGAACTGAGGAGAAGATGGGGGGGAAGGTAAGTCATAAGCAGTGGGGGCAGTATCTTAGAGAAAACAGTATGTCACCGTCAAGAGAGAGTAACGGGTTAATGCTGAGAAAGGAGCTGGCAGCAGAGATAGGAGCTGGCTCGGCTACAGTTAAGGTTGCAAATGAAACCCCTGGAGCCTTGGCAGGATGATCCATGGCACGTGGAGGCAGGGTGTTTCTGGAAAGGTTTGGCGCTCCGCCTGAAGGAGACCCTACACTGGAGCAGGGCCGGCCAGGACACTGCCGCCTGTACCCAGGTTCAGCCAGTACGGCTTTTTAATGGTCGCAAATTGTTTTACACACCCCAAGATCCAAAGAAATACACTACGGTTTGTCAAACTATGCTTGACAGAAAAGTATATATATATATATATATATATATATATATATATATATATATATATATATATATATATATATATATATATATATATATATTTTCTAATTAATTATTATAATTATTATCATAAAGTAAATATTCTGTTGCTTTTTCCACAGGCAGTGTTAATTTTATTTCGTTTTTTTAATGCCAGAATTGCAGCGCTTTGGATGCTGCTATTTTGTGCCAATATTTTGATGATTCGGGGGATTCCAGCAACTTGAGACCCATAAAGTAACAACTACAAACCCATATAGAGTCCAGCAACTTTTGTCACATGTCATCTCCTTTTTCCATGATTCCTGTGAAATAACAGCAAAAGCATGCCAGAAACATAATGATAAAAACATCATGTTACAGATGATCAATCTGCATTCTCCCTCTCTAGAATTTGATTCATGGGACTCACCAGTGAAACTAAAATGATCATTATCACTAGTGATAAGACAAATATTAATGACAATATAATACAACCTATTCATTTATAAAACAATTGCACAGAACAGTATCAAAATGCTTCACTAGAATCAAACCAGCTTATGGCCTTCCAATATACAGCTGGAGCAGTTTGTCAATTCTAAATATGTAAGCAATCAAATTATGTCATATTTTATGCATCATGTGTAATGAATATTACTGCTACTGCTAGGCCATTATTGGTCTCTTATATTTATCTAACCCTAGTTTATTTATTGACTTCCACATTTTATATCAGCACTGTTCATATCACAGACCATTCCACTTTACAAATGTGTGACAACAAACGTAGCAGTGTGACAGCTAAATATGGTAGTGCATGAACCCGCTGCACTGTTAAATCTCATTATAAACTTCTTAATTCGAGCAGATATTAAAATTTCCAATCTGACTTAAAGCCTATTTTGTGACTGACACAGCAATTAAGGCATATTTGTTGAATTTGATTGAGTTTGCCCACGAAGAGGATCACACACGGCGCCAGTGATTTTAGTGATGTAATCTCCTCATGCACTTCCATTAGGAGATGTCTCGCAGTGCCAGTGGATTGTATAATAATAATTGTCAAGAGGCATGATGGGATGGGAAAGTGTGTGAGACCATATGCTGGCAGCCTCCCAGCCTGAGTATTTTTGAACAGGCATCTGAGCTATGCTGGACGTGTCAAGTTAACTGTGGGTACAGTTATGTGAGCAAAACATTTGTACTGTCAGAGGAATTGGACAGATATTAAGCAAGTTTTGAATGTCGGGAATGGATGCCTCACAGTACCTATCTTGACAAAGCTTGTAAGATTCTGTGAAATGACCACAATGTGAAATGAAAAGTGAAAGAAATACATTATTCCCATGAAAATGGTTGGGACATGACAGAAAACCAGAAGGTGGTTTTATACTGTAACAGTCCGGTGGAATGTCAGGGTGTGGAGGTTGGGGGGTTTTGGATGGGTGGATACATTCATCTTTCAATCTAGGGACTCCCAGATCGGTTCCTGACTCAACAGTTTCAGTTCCCGGCTAAGATTTTTCTGATTATACCAGGAGCTTAGCCAAACGTAGATGACTAACTTCAACTCTAACAGAGAGAAACAGTATGTACAACACTGAGTTCTTGTTGCTGGTGCACAAACTAAATTCCCCTGGAGTTCTACTCTGATAATAGATTCTCACATGGACCATGTTTTCATATTTTAGTCAGCATTTAGGTCCTTGAACCTTTCAGAAGGCTTAGTGCTATCCAAAGAAAACCCACAGCACCCTGGTTACATTGATAATTTTGCATGTGAGGATCTACTTTTTGGTCACGTCTAGTCTTATCCCTGACCTCAAATTCACCTTTTCACACAAGAAACAGGTTAAATGCTGTGTCCAATCCATGCAGTCCTAACATATCTGACATGTAGATACACTGACTTCAAGAATTTGAGCTCATTTTGCTGATTTTTTTGCATCTGTGTTGCGTTGGCCTTGTTTCAGGCAGGAGTCCTGGCTGCAGACCAGCCAGCTATGCAGGCAACACGACCGAGAGTACACTGTGTGCTTCTCATTGTCCAACCCCTAGAATGTGCTGACGACGGAGGGTTCACACTGGTTCAGTCACACTGTTGCACTCTTCACTCTAGCTCTGTCAGGCTCTCATGCTCACCCAGCTATTTTTACACAAGCTATACTATACAAGCAAGTTTGTCAGTTATGCAAAGTTTCTGGGGACCACGCCAGCAGCGGTATTATCAAAAACCCCAATGCGGAAGTACGGCCACACCTCAAACGGATGAACAAGTCAGTATGTGCGCGGTCAGTTAACATACATTTCCCATGAGTTCTCCCAAGTGCAGAGAGAGCGGAAGTCAAGTCAGATGAAAAAAAAAAATATTGGGGGGGGGTATTTGAGAATGAAAAAAGGCTCTGTGTGTCTTGGGCATATGGCCAAACAGTACAAGTGCCAAGGAGGGAAGCCATTGAAGCCTGAGCCAGAGGGACTGAAAAAACTATTATTTCCACCTTGTCTGCGAGTGGAAACACAGAGAGGAATTAGGAAAATGTGGGAGAATTTATTCTTTGAAAATAAAAAGGAACCAAAGGGGCATCTAGCTAGTGAGAGCTTCTTAGAAATAAGAACAATTGGGGAAAAAGAACAATATCTGGCCATGGCTTATATATTGAAGTAGGAATACCAACGTAACACAAAAGCTATTTTACAGAAAATAACTTTTATCAATTATTTATCTATTTATGAAAAAGCCTTTGTCCAACACCATGTTGGTTATTTTGATTCAAGGTGAAAAGAATTTTCAAGGCAAATTCATCTTGGCTTATGTTTGGGTGTAAGCACCAGATGGGAATCAAAATAATTCATGGAACACATGGAATTGAGAAATGTTTTAGTATTATATTGTGGCAATAATGACGTCTCCTCCATGGTCAGTGAACTGTGTCAAAGTAGGAGAAAGTGAATTGTGCCTCTCTCTTCCCAAAGTGATCATTCATTATGCAGAAAGCAGGAGAGTGTGGCTTCTTTCTGAAAGCCTGTGGAAAACACAGAAAATCTGCAGATCCAATTCTCTCTTTTTCCATCTGATTGAACAGAACACGAATCCTGCAGAACTGCAACAAATCTCTCTACAATGAGTTGCATCATATATTCACTACCTCCCTAACAGGTTTCAGAACCTCTTCAAATCAAAACCCCAACCTACATAAAGTGCCAAAATTCGACATGAAAAGAGGATGCAGAACAAACAAAATACAGTGTTCCAAATCTCTTCTTCTGTGTTGAAGGAAGCAGGCAAAACAGGGGAGAAAAAGACAGAAAAGCAGAGAAAGACAGACAGAGAGAGCATTAATAAAACATGACTGCATGATTTTCCAACCTCAAAGAGGCAAACACAGGAAGGCGCACTCCCAGAGCAGTAGCTGAGGTTCAGCGCAGGGTGAAGGGAACAGTAATCTCTAACTAGCTCAACACTGCAGTGCACTAGTTTAAGCTGTGGGGCACAGCAGCGTTCTCTGATCACACTAGTGCCAATTCGCCTCCTTCCACGAGCCTGACTGACGTCGTCTTCTGTCCTTTTATTCATGCCATATCTGATTTTCTGATTTTTTCTCCCTTTTTTTTTTTGTTGTTCTTGCTGCAGGCTGAAGGTGAAAGAAGCACAGGCTCGGTAGAGGCAGATGAGAGTTTTGTTGGTAGTTCTGGAGAAGGTGAGGATGCTGACAATGATGATGGAGTTCACCATGTCTGCAGGGCTATTTAGGGAAACCCAAACCTTTGCATCACCGCCTCTCCTCGCTCCTGTTGGCTTCTCATCAACCTCATTTGAACCTCCACATCAACATGGGTGGTAACACGTCTTGGCATGGAGTTGCTCCGCACAGGCCAAGAGAAACACAGAAGCACACACACACACACACACACGCACACACACAGGATAGTGATATTCACAGCACGCAGTTATATCTAGCTTGTCTTTCTTAGTGACGATTAGCATTACAAAGTTCACATTTTCCATTGTTTGAACCATCTGTTGACAGCTGAAGTGGACATATAAAACACTGACAGGTCTGACATCATAGCAGGCTTACAAAATAAAAATTATATATATATATATATATATATATCAGATTTGAATTGCAGACATTTTAATATATGGGTTGGATGGGAACCAACAAGCGAGAGACAGGCGAGCGTTTCTGTGATTTTCCACTTGTCTGAGTCAAACAGCAACGATAAAGAGAGGCTGAAAATAAACTTCGTAGCTTGATTTTTGTTACTCATATGTTGCTTATGTTGATATTCTCTGACAAGTCAAATAGTTGTCATTAATCAAACAAACCAACGGTGAGACACACAGTCCTTCCTGGTGCCCACGGTGAACATTCAACGCTGTCGGTGAGTTTGAGCTCTGACCAAAACCATCGACCGTTGACTGTACCCTGAGGGATGCCGCAGCACATTTGCACATGATCTTCTGGAAGCCATACATCGTCAGTTATTTCAGTTCTGCTCTCATCCAGAGCAAAATGCAGAACCACAGTCTGTGGGTGGACTACGCATCAAACCTGTGACCTTCAGTTTGCTGAAAAGGCCGGGACACATTTCATCAGACACCAGATCAGGTGTGACACAGGAGGCAGTCACTCTTAAGGCTGCAATAAACATTCATTGCTGTCGGTGGGTTTACATGAGAATAACTCACTGATCAATGAATGCAGACTGCGGTTCAAACACCTCAGTAACCACTTGGCCATAGGATTTGATGATGTGTACCCAAAGACTTGATACAACAGGTGGTACAATAACGTGGAAAATTAAGGTAAACCAAAATTTTGCATGGCCAAGGCTGGTAAATACAAGCATTCTGTGTGCAGTGTACTGATGTCACCGTGCTGGATATCTTAGCATTGAAGTTCAGATTTTTCAAATACCATTTCAATTACCATTAGCTGTCCTACCAACATTTACAAGTTTACAGTGTTGCTTTAAACTTAATTTAAAAGGATTAGTTCAGCCAAATTAAATAAAACATTTTCTCACTCATAACTGGTGGTGTCTAGACAAGTAGCTAGTTTTAGTTTTATTTGTCCATGTTTTGAGATATTCAGCTCTGAGAGTTTCAATATAATGGAAGTGAAGGCAAAATTTTGATATTTGAAAAATTCAACATTAACATCTCATTCCAGAAATACTGTCTCCCTGATAATCCAAAGAACATTCTGTCAACAGTTTTTATAGTGACTATTTCTTCAGTAGAAAGTAGTTCAAATGGAAACTATTCACAGTAAGGTCTGTAGATTATCCAGAGTATAGTCATTTTTTAATGCTGTGAGCACCACAAACAAGATTCCATTCACCGTCATTGTATTAGGGTGGAAATCTCAAAATCTGAATAAATAACACCAGAACTATCTGCATGACTAGATACCAAAAGTGGCAAGTGATAAAATGTCTATTTTGTAATGTGGGTAAATCATATGCACCTTACATTATAACAGTCCAAACAGCAAAAACATATCTTTGACCAGAATTCAGACATGATGTTCTAATACGACACCTTAGTTTTGGTACTGATATCAAAATGATACCTTTTTCGATACATTTTGAGAAATACAAGCAGCTGTACATGAACTTTGCCTAAATAAACTAGCATACAATTGGTAACTTTTTTTTATTTAAATCAGGAACTATCTGAAAAAAGGTAAACAAGAAGACAAATCTGAACAGACTTTTTCCCAGTCTTACTTGACACTTCAAAAAGTATTAAGGTTTGGGCCTAAATGAAATGTAAGTTACTGTGTAGTAAATGGGATAAAACAGAAAAAACAATATGGACCTAAAAAGCCTCCCAGAATGCATTTCTCATTGACTGTTGTTGTCTTAATATCTTTATATCAATTCAAGAAAAGTAATAAAAATTACAATTAGCATAATATCCTAATTTGAACATCTTGTTTGTTTGGGTTGTCACCACATTATTCATCATGTTTTAGAGTGGTTCAAGAGTGTTTTATTTAATACTGGCCTTGCATATGCTGAGGAATTAGGCTCTTGCTTTGTTCAGCTGACTGTAGCCTCAGTGTAGGCATTTTAGCTGACAGTTTTATCCGAAGAGCACAGGTAAGGGGTATGTTGCCTTAAGCAGGCTTCCCACAATAACCCAGATGTTAAATTCCGTGACTTTTCTTTGATTTTCCATTACTAAGTGCGACCGCTTCCATGAACTCAAAATTGTATTTTGTTCTTGTTTGTTAATGTTGTCTGCTTTCCACTTCACTTGAAAATCAAACACTGCAACGAATGCGTGAAACAAGCTGGAAAATCCTGTCAGCTATGTTCCACGAAGCTACTGTACTTTGTATATTCTGATATTCGCTGACATAAAATTCCCAAACTTGTCTACAGCAACCGCCATGATATTACAGGAATTCCAAGGCCAGAAGGAATCCTGTCAAGGACGCTTTTAAAGACAGACAGGCTGCTGTGGGGGTTGTACCTGGGACTTTTGTAATTACAGGACAGTCACCCAAATGTACTGTAACTAAAATGTAACACAGAGGAGAAACACGCTAAATTCTACCTCAGGTCAAATCAACCCACTCAAATATATATACTTTAAAAAGTGAAACAAACTGTGCCCACAATTCTTGTTAAGTCAATCAGCCTCGTAACCCCATTTCAGTATGTAATTGGAGGAGATATAGACACATGGAAATAATCTCACAGTAATTGCCCTGTAAGGTCATGTTAACATGCTGGGAAATTTCAAACACATTGAGGTTTTCCAGCCAGAGCAGACCAAAAACGCATGTTTTTTTTCCTGTATTTACAGTGGGAAAGTGTCGGAGGGGACAATGAGAAGCAGCCCAGGGCGTACTTGTCTTTCAACTGTCTTAATAAAGAACAAACTAACACTATTTCTACTCACATACACAGAGAGTCTTAAACAATAAATTCGCTTATTGTGTACAACCTAGAATTCTATTAAATGCATCTCTTAAAAGTCTGCAGTTTTTTAAACCTCTGGGGAATTGCGATACATTACTGACTTTAAATGAGGGATTAATCCACATATAAATAAGTGGAATGACTTACTTAAATGTCAGTGCAGGTTTGCTGCAGGTTTGAGTAAATCAGAATGGATACTGTTTGCTACATATATTAGGGCCACACAAAAGTCTGCTTGTTTATCCCTGTGGAGTTGGGCTTTGTCATCACACACAGTGAAGTTATAGGCGCTGACACTGGGAACAGCGTGACCCACTTCTCCCTGACCTGGAAACACTCCTTAGGCTGACCCCAAGTCTAACGCCAACGCGAGTTGCATCAAGCGAGAAAAAAGGAATGGTGAATCAAATCTAGGCTAATCATGAATTATTAAAGGTTAAAATGATAAGAAAGCACGGAGGTCAGCAGCAGCAGAGGCAGCTCCCAAACACTGCAGCACTCACGCCATGTTCAGAGTGCATAAGGCTGCGGCACCCATGGGAGAAGAAATGGAAAATCAAGTGAAAGAAAAGGCTACTAGTGGCCTTTCATTCTTCATCCGCTTATCTATACATTCACTTCAGTCAAACAGAGCCCTTAGGCTAACAGTGAAATCCACTTTAAAAAGGGAAAAAAAAACCACCTCAAAAGGAACAAAGACAGGGATCTGAAGCGGCATCAAGTCTTTGACTGCTCTGCTGTGTAGCACGTAAGAAAATGAAAACCTGGTGATCTTGAATGACTTTTGGACACAGGCATATGAAGTTAGCCCAGTTATGTGAGGACAAAGGAAAGGCATGTGCTGGGTTCCAGCCAAGTAGTTCCATATGGGTGTTGAGTTCATTGGGTCCAGGTGGCACGTGGGATCATACATCATATGGAGGTCTCGCATGGATCTACTGCCCCCTTATGGCCTGGAACGTGCAGTGCTGCAGGAGGCCCGGCTGCTTGTGCTAATTTATGAGGTGGGTTTCACGACAGATGAATGACCAATGAAACTAGATATTCTTCCGAAACATAATTTAATCAAAACCAAGTCCTTTCCTGGCGTATCATATGCTTCTTTTAACTGCATACATCATCCACACTGATTATCCAGCTGGACAAAGCAAAAATTCTAGGGTGTATATATAACATTTTTTATTTAACCTTTATTTTCATGCCTACGGTGTACTTTTACCAAGAAATGACACCACTCGGGGCAAAGTTGAGGAGAAAAAGTCCCGTCACCAGCTGGTAATGATTAACCATGGAACAGAGGTAGTCACCAAAGAATCCTGATAATCCCACTGATGACCCACTCTGCAACCATTGGACAGATGTGTCGCTGGACAACAGAGCCAGGTCAGCCCAGAGGCAAAACAGGTCAGCAAACAGATTTTAATAAGAAGGATATGACTTATTTGCTTCAAGAGACTTTCTTTAATTAAATTTTTAAGGAAAAAGCAAAAACACATGCCTAGATGTGTGAGTGAATAAGTGTGCAGCTACAGCTTTTATGGACTCCTGCATTTTACCACCACCCCAAAGAGCTACATCTGTACCCAGAACACTGCACTCTCATAAGTTTATAAATCCTATGAACCGTAGGGTTTTAAAGGTCCATGAAGATGGTGATGGATGCTCCAAGTTTGTGGAGAAATATTGAGATGAAGGGTCGAGAAAAAAAATGAAACTTTCTCTGAGATAGCGGAGTTGACGTTAGGACTTCATCTACAGGGCTAGTGTTGAAAACAGCTGTTGCTAACTCTGCTATTTGGCCCCTGACCTGGGTTTTTTGGTCATTGAATGGGGGTCTCTGAATTCCCACCCCTGTTGGAGCATTTACAAGCCTGAGGAGCCCTGCCTCAGCCCCGCTTGACCCCAGCATCACCCTTGCCCAGTGCATGCACCGAGGCATCCTGGGAGGAGAATAGAGCCAACAGAGAGAGAGAGAGTAGCCGTGGTCGCGGGCCCACCTAGTCAAGTTTACAACCCAATCAGGCTCAGCCTCATAAATCCACACCCCCTCCTGCAGCACGCAACAATGCCGGCCATTCACTGTGTGCACAGGTTTAATAGTTCCTCTCCGGCTTCCTTCCACTTCTTAGCGACCGCCCCCCCTCCCTCCTTTCTCCTCTCGCAGGTTTAGAGAGGGACTGCTGAGAAAGCCCAGGCCGAAAGGAGAGCTGCACACAATCAGGTCAGCGCAGAGTCACGGCAAGGTCAGCAGTTTCTGAACTGTGTCCGACCTCTGACCCCCCCTAGGTGCCACCTGGAGCTGTGATGGCAGCCAGGAGAGTCCCGAGTGAACTTCGCCTGAACCTGGACCTTAACATTGGACCATTGCCTCACCCCTGGCCCTTTGCTCCCAGTTTCCTCTGGGCCAAGAGTCACACATTTATGCCATTTTTACATCTCACATTTTAGGTTTGCATTTTATGCCACTTCTGACAATGGCAGTTGTTGCAGCCTTTCACTTAAAGGTTATGTTCTCTGACCACCCAACCAACACACATCTACACAGACTGATGTTACGTAATGGAACAAAATAGAAAACAGAAAGATGTATATTCTTCCTAAAGCAAGAAACAATAATAATCCTGTATTATAAATCTGTTCATTTCTGCTTAAGTGCCAGAGGACCCATACTTATGGAAGAAGCTGCTCCATTATTATTGAGTTTATACTCCCCTCTTGTGGATTTGACAGGGAATTATAACCCGTTCAATAACATTACAGCCCTCTAGTTTACCACTAGATGGAGCTACTTTCTAATGAGTTTTTTTAATACCAGAAAGTAGACCAGACCCAGACTGCAGTATGAAGAGAGAAAATGTGTTTTTGTGTGAGTTCAGTTTTTCTGACATATACAACTGTAATGTAGTGAAAAGTCAGTCAGAGCTACAATTCAGTGACTGAAGAATGAAGGGGGGAAAATAATGAAGAAGTTAAGTCAATTCAAATTTTCTGTGCTAGAAAATATACAGACTATGCTGCATCCTTAGTTCACACCTGAGAATAAATGCATGTTTGTGTACTCACCCATACTGTCGTTCTGTTCAGGCTCCAGTGGATGGTCACTGTAAAAGCCTGGGAAAAAGGTACACAGGTAGGTTAGCTGTTAGATGTTTTTCACAGAGAGAGAAGCACATACTCACAATGATATTGAAATGAAGGTTAATATAATGATAAAAGTAAGATTTATTGGACAGCATTTCAGCAAATTTCTTCAACACTGTAGAAACAATATATATTTTAGAGGTTTAAGAGGAACTAAACTAGGAACTAAAAGTAACAACACAATTACCACACACGAGGAAAAGTCATCATGTTGTTCTATGTATTTACTGTTGTGTTTACTGGAGTCCAGAATAGAAATCTAAACTCCTATTCAGCAGCTTTTCCAACTAAACTTGACAACATGTTATACCTCACATAAAGGGGCGGTACAGATAAATAAGTAACGGTACTCAGTTGGACAGAAATCTTATGTGCCGGAGCCCTGTACTGGTGAGTACTGACTTAATTGAAGCATTAATTTAGCCTACTTTTGACCAAAGTAGAAAAAAACAAAAAAAAAAACTGGTGAAATGGTCAACTAACATGTCCAAATTCAAATTACAGAATGACATTTACATAAATAAGACAAACACTGCTAAAAGGTTCCACAACTGCTCAAATTCTGTACTGTGTAACCTAAAATGTACCGAAGTACAGCACTAGCCAGAGGGCACTTAATGGAAAGGCAAATTACTGTTCTATTTACTGTTGTGTGTATTATTTAATATTCAAAATAGTAGACAGGTTTAATCTCAATACAGCTAAAAGAATAAATGTCATTTATTTCCCTCCTTGATATGCACATGGGCAGAGCTCCAACTGAGAGCAACACATCTCATCTGCAGGAGACAAATGATCATCCTGCCAGCCTGACAGGATGAGCAGGTGAGTGAGCAGCAACACACACAGATTAGATACTTTCACAACAATTCAAACAGTCAATTTTCAAAGTTCACTACTTGGTATCAGCAGTGAACTCCTGATGCCTGATGTAGGCTAATGATCCTACAGGATGCTTTGTATACAGTTTATAAAAATATATATGGAGTGGTTTCTAACCTATGACTTCTCTTTGCCACTGATTCCCAATGAAGGTGTCAGCAAAAACAATGGGCTCCTTCCTTCCTTCAGTTTGTCGGTTTGTTTGTTGGGTTTCATGACCTTCAGCACAAATCTACAGAGGTTGAGGTGTTCCTTCAGCTGTTTGGCCGTGATCAACTATTTCATTTTTGAAGCCAATTTTTCGCTCTCTGACATTTCACTAATACCAAAGAAGAGGCTGTGGGCTACCTTTGTCCTCTAACCCTCATTATGTTTGTCAACAGATAATGCCTCTGATTACAGGAAGGAGTAGGAAAACGAATAAAAAAGAAAACATTCTAAGAACTGAAAAGAAAAACTGACAATATGATATGTAAAATTAAAATAAAACATAAAAAGAATTACAAGGATGTAAAATACAAAAATTCCAAACCGCATCCATGGAGGAATGAGGTGTGTTTCATGGCTGGATTACCAACCAGGCAAAGTGAAACTACCCCAGGGCCAAAGACCCCCAGGGGTCCTGGAGCTCCCAGGTTCATTGTATAGAGATTAGTTTATGGTAATTTGATTAATCACTTAATAAATTGTTTGGTAATAAGCACCACGCAGGTACAATATAACTGAAATGATAAGATAGCTCATGCATTTTTACCTAATCTTCAGGGCCTATTTTATCGAGGAAAATTTTATTTTTGACACAAAAAACGGGCGGCAGGGGGTCAGAAGGGGCCCACAGCTCATTTTTGCACCACAGCCCATTAGCGGGTTAATCCAGCCCTGGACTGAACTTCCTACTGAATAAGGAACCATTTTGATTTTACCAAATGTAACAAAAAGTACCGCAACAAAAGTGACAAAAAATGTCCCCAGACTGTCTCCCCTGCAGGTGAAGATGCTAGGTGTTAGGTTAACGTTATTCCCCCAGAAATAGCTCCAAATGCATACTTGCACACTTCTAATTTTTAGATTTTTACATACAGTAACCAAGGTACAATGTTTAAATAAGCTTTACAGTTGTTGGAATGTGTATTTTGCTGTTTTTTTATTATTATTATTGACAGAGCTAGACTAGCTGTCTCCTCCAGCTTCCAGTTTTTTGTTAGCTAGGCTAACCAAGTCTCAATGATGATCTCATTCTTTAAGACTTTGATTTGCCCAACACTTAAGTCTTCCTGACAAGCGAACCTTTGTGGCCGTGCGAATAATGACTGTTGTCGCTGAGAAGCAGCGGAGGAAGTAGCATTTTGTTGTCCTAGCATGAAAAACGGAGGTCAGTGTGGATGTATTGGGCTCACAAAGTGTCTGCTAATGGCCGAGAAGAACGCTGTTCGCATCTAGTCTCCTAAGAACCGTCAACGGTGATTCCTTTTAAACATGACAATCATTCAGTAACTTTAACAAATGTTTTTTTTTTTTTTTTGCCTGAACTTTACAAATCTTAACTATAGTGGTTGCAGATAAGATACGTTGGAGGAAAGCAACAAGCAAACTTCCCAAAAAAATATGGTAAAAGTAGGGGCTATCAAACTCTGTCATTAGAATGATTTAAGGTTAAGGGCTTTCCATAGACAATTTGTGTAATATTTATTAACTGTACAGTAAATACTGAATCAGTCAAAGTCCACCATAAACAAGAAAGTTGGACCACAGTGACAGGACCAAATCTGATTTTTAATACAGAGCCTGACATACTGTATCATCTGACTACCATACAGGTCTAACCATAACCCCAGAACAATCTGTTTGCTTCATATTGGTTACCCTCTTGCCGTCTGAGCTTTATTTTATACCCACTTTTCCCCCCATCTCACCTCCATCAGCAGCCTGGCCATCTGTGCGGCCGCCGTCTGGAGACACGGCATCCACATCTCACTTACAAGGCACCCGGCGAGCTCCATCACTCACATCCAGACAAGAGCAGAGTGTGGGCTGTTGGTGCCTCAGATCCCCCTATCTGTGTCAGTGTACCACCCTGCTATCAACAGCTGTAGACCCCTGACCCGACACACGCCAGCTGCCCCCCTCCTACCTCCACCCCTTACCCCACAGTCAACACCAGCATATGTTCTCCCTAGAGCATACACAAGCTCTGTTCCAACACACACGTGCCTCAGTCGCCTTCGCTGAACAGACACACACTTATTTTGACTTATGACACACAAACACACATTCAGACAAAGGTGAATGTCTGTGAGAACCCCCCACCTCGAGGATACCAAAACGCTGAGATATATCGCAGCTTTTAAGTGAGATTTACAGAAAGTGAACAAAGGTCAGCTTGCCTAAATTACAAAAAAAATAGTATTTTCTCACTTACCTCAAGTCATATATAGCCATACCGGTAGTTTGGCTTTTATTTAACCTCAGAGGATCCTGCCTCCTCCCAACAATGGAAGTGAATGGACTTTCATTTGTGCTGCTCACAGCAATCAGCAAGACTAAGGATCTACAGATCTACTCTGTGCGACAGTACTTATGTACTAATGGTAACGTCAGCATGCTAACATGCTCACAGTGACAATGCTAACATGCTGATGTTTAGCAGGTATAATATAGAATATTACATAATTAAAGTTAAAATAAAGTTTTGTACCTGTAATCTTAGTTTTGTAAACTTGAACATTTGAGTTTATCCCTACATACTTTGTGCTGAAAGTTTGTATAGTTAAGTCTGTGCTTGAAGGTTTCATTTTTTAAGTTTGAACATTTAGGTTTCTGCCACTTAACTCTATTTTGCAGATTTGGGCATTCAGTTTGATGTTTACAAGCTTCCACCTTCTGTCCACTTTTAATTTGATGTGTTCTAGGGTTACTGATTTATACATTACACATTTAAGTGTTTAAGTAATTGATCAGGTCAGATGTTAAACATCTCTCTCTCCAGCGAATCCTCCATTTTCCTTGCAGAGTTTTGTGTACAAAAGTCTGTGAGTGTGTTTCTTTGTTTCATGGTTTGTAAAATTAAGCTTGCAGGCATGAAATTGAAACTTAGACCCGATGATGGTGCTAGAGGAAAAATCAGGGGATCACCAAAGTCATTAGAATTTGTCCTCTGGGAAACATGAATGTCTGTAAAAAGTCCACGGCAGTCCATCCATTAGTAGTTGAGCGGTTTCAGTCTAGACCAAAGTGGTGGGCTGACCAACCGACCAACATTGATATCCCTAAAGCCATGACGCTAGCATGGCTAATAAAAATTGCATTTATAAAACTTAACAGCAACGTCTCTCTCCAGCAACAATGTCCCAATTGTCAAAGTGTTACTGGGATAATCCACAGACATCATTGTGAACAGTTTTCAGTGTAACTACTTCTTTACCAAAGAAAGATTTCCAATGAAAACTGTTGACAGTGTGTCCTGATTATTTCATAGATACCACTAGAGGCAAGTGAGAACATTTTTCTTTCTGTAATTTTGGTGAACCGACTCTTTAACTGCTAAAAGGTTTTCTCCTTTCTTCCAGGCAGTCATCCGTTTCCATTTATTTCCATATAGTATGAAAACAATTTGTAAAGACTTAAAACTTGCTTGACATAAGTAATTCGTCACAGTGAACCTCATGTCTGCTTCAATTGTTGTCAAAAATATGTTAGTGTTGTCTGGTAATGCTTTGCAGACATGATGTACATTGCGATGGATTACCCAACTCAAGTAAGTCTCAAGTCTCCCAAGACAATGTTCATACTGCACTAAGATGATTGGAAATGCTCGCTGCCTGGGAGGTTGAAAAACACATTTTAAAATGTAAAAAACTACAGTATGTTTCGGAAAATGTTTAGTTTTAGTTAGTAAAATTATCTTTCAACAGAAGGGCAATGTCTCTAAGGACACACTGTGAGGATATTGGTCAATCAGTCCTCCCACACATCATTTTCCAATTTTCTCTTTGCTGCTTCCTGGTCAGCTCTTAACAGTGGCATTTCTGGGATCAGGATTAAGCCTGGTTTCAGTCCATACTCCAAGGCTGCAGTGTTCACTGATAATGGACCAGCAGTAGAGAAGAATGGAGCTCTCCAGTGTGTGGTCTCTGTTGCTAATCCTCATGACAGTTTATTGACCATTATAGCCCGAGGCTGGGAAGGCTTCCAGCAGCAGCCAATACAGCCGGAGCCTGCTCCGCTGTGGCCCATTGTGTGGTGACAAAGAAAGGCTGCATCTTTAACCTTTCACCTCCAAAACCTTCCGCAACCTCTGACGCAATCAGCTCCCCATCAAAATAACATACCACATCTTGTCCCTTCTGTATCCCTCCTTGTGGATGGAGACATGCTGTGCATGCTCAACATGGCATTAACCACAAGTGGCTCAGTAGTGTATCAACCCTTCATCACAGGCAGCTCTGAGCTCTTTCAGGCAGACTGAATGGAAGGTGGCCACTGATTCAAACACGTTCTGAGCTGTTTGTGTGAATTCTGAAGCATTTACTCCATGATTCCGGTTCACCTGGCCAGATACTCACTGCCTGTGGAACCAAGCAGCAGCCACCACGGCTCAACAAATACAAAACTTGAAATATCATATGCTGCAGTTCCTCTAATGGTTGCTGCCTACAGTACTGTCTCAAATATTAGTCAGATTAAAAGTATGGTATGGGTCTAGAGCTAGAGAAATAAATAATAATAATAATAATTAGAAACTATTTTGATAATCAATTCATTGTTTCAATGAGTTTTCAAACAAAAATGCCAAATACTCTCTGGTTCCAGCTTCTTAAATGTGAGGATTATATGCTTTTCTTTGTCATATATGATAGTAAACTGAATATATATGGGTTTTGGACTGTTGGTTGAGAAAAAAAAAGCAATTTGATTACTTGTGGTGGGCATTTTTCACTATTTACTGACATTTTATAGAACGATTGATCGAGAAAATAATCTCCAGATTAATCAAAAATGAAAATAATCGTTAGTTGCAGCCCTATTTGGGTCATGTTTGCTTATTGATAGGTGTCTCAGGCTAGCACAGTAAGCTTCAACCAGCCTTGTTTGACTGTGTGAACCTTTCACTAACTGAAAAATGATTCTGTAATTACGCAATTGCTTTTGAGTTGAAGACGTGGATATTTTGAATTAGGACTGAAAAGAAGAATTGTTGCAATTTGTTAAAAATCATTCTGATTCAAGAAAGTAACCCAAATCAGCAGGTTTTAATTGGCAATCAAGAGACACACAGCGTTACACTCTTTCTTGCCCAGTAGCCCATGAGCCTGGGGCTCATATTTCAGTATTTGTTCTTTACTGATATGAACACCACAGAAAAATCTCAGGGACTGGAAAGACCGCCAAAGTCTCTTTTTCTACTTTAGCATGGTTCAGATGAACTCCAGATGTGGTTTGAGTCTTTACACAACACTGAGGTCAATAAGTAGACACTGTAATGTATATTACAATACAGCAGAATTTACATTCCTTACTGGAAAGTGCCATATGGTTGGACTTGTTGGTGCACAAGGTCACAATCTAGAGGCTTCAACTAGAATTTACATGCAACAGATACTGAATGCACACCAAGTCCCCCACCCTCTGAAATCCTCAACCTGAAGCAATTAGCCCTGCCCAGGAATCCCTCCCCAACATTCAAGCAGCCCCTATCAGTCCATCACTGTCCCTGCTCTTCTGTCCCAGATGGTTGGGGTTCCGCATGGCCAGCGGAGGGCAACGCCAGCCTGTTATCTGAGTAGGTTGGCCTCTACCTGCCAGCCTGGCCGGCCCTGGGCCAGCCCCGCTCTTATCTCAGCGCTACAAACCACACAGCCACCATCTATCACATGTCACATTGCAGGTCTGGCTACAAACATCGGACAGGACAGAGAGGGGAAATGATGACAGAGACGTAGAGAGAGGAGTCAGTGAGTCGGTTTAGAGGCTTAATTTAGATGCCAGAGTAACCTGGCTATTGGCCATGCCACCATTGAAGCCTTAGTGAGGTCAAACTCTTTCTTTGATCCTCTGGTACCCCCACTGAGTCTCCCTGTTACCGTGAATAAACCCAGTAATAGGATATTCTGTCCCTCTTTGACTGAGCAGTAGCAGCTAATAGAGAGATAAGAAATGGCTCTTGCCATAACAATCAGTGCGCCTTTTACATCAAAATTACCCAATTTCCACGAGTAAATAATGATTTTTAAATTCACGTGAGTTGGTTCAAAACTTGGCAGCCTGGCTTTTAATTAAAACCAGACTATCTAATCAAATCACTGCTGTTTTAACCTTCTTAAAAACTGGCTACTCTGACTATACAATTCTTTCAATCACCAAAAGGCACTGCATGGCAGAGCTGCACCATTGTTATGGACCTCCTGATGTTATTATATTTCTCCATTTAACTTGGTGTACAGAATGTATTCACTAATGTATTGGTTTGCTTGTTTTTAAAGGGTCACTATCTAGCCATGCAAATAGTTTTGGTGTTATTTGTCCAGGTTTAGAGATATCTGTCTCTGAAATTCCTGCCTCTTGGGGGTCCAATACAATGGAAGTGAATGGAACTATGTTTGTGGTGCTCACAGCATTGAAAAAGCATTTCAAAATTCAACATTTGTGAGACGTTTGTGTTTCAAGAAACACTGTTTTTGGAGTTTTGTTTCTGAGCACCACAAATGAAATTCTATGTACATCTATTGTATTTAGATTGCAGCAGAAACTTCAGAGACAAATATCTCAAAACCTGGGTTAAGTAAAAACCAAACTGCATGGCAAGATACCATTAGCCTGGTTGCAGACCTATGAATCGCCGTCCACATCTCCAGTTTGTTCAGAGATTCAAATATGTCAGGTGTTGTGACAGCTGTTTCCACCAGTTGGAGAAACAATTGACCAATCAGAGCTTTGTAGGCAGGATTAAAAGTGGGGACGTCATGTTTCTACATATCTGGCTAGCTACCTAGCTACATCCATGAAAAAAATTGGGAAAGAAAAGTGGCCATAAAAATAGTAGGAAGTATATGGATGGGATTGACACAGTTGTACAGGTTGTTGGAAGTCGACTTATAGAAACAACAACTCTTAAATTGGCGTATTTCCTCGATCAATGTGATAAATGTGAAGCTGTGGTAGAGGTTTTGCCTAGCAACTGAAAATGACATCTGATGGATATGTGACTCGTTACTCATTGGTCACTGATTATTATTCTATGGTACTACTAGAGGTAAGTGAGACAAAACTGTTTTCCAATTTGGGAAAACTTGAACCTTTAAACATTTTAGTAAAATACTACTTGTACTGCATTTTACTGCATTTTATGGCTTTAAACCACCAGTTTACATATCACTATTTTAATTTCAAATATTTACAGTAAGCCATTTTAACTATATTTCTTGTACTGGTGCTGATTCAACCTATAGCCAGTTCATGAAAGCTTTTGGTGGCTGGTAGATTTCTCTTGCTAAACATTCTAGGGTGAACAGAGAGTGATGCATTTTGTATTTCTGGCTCATACTGGGGAAAAGAATCAGAAATGGATCTGTGTAGCTAGCAAGTGCAATGAGAGCCACTGTGGCTGAGCATACAAAGAGTTCTGCCTACAGAAGCTTTAAACTTCATAAAATGAAAATCCAAGGTTTTATATGTCCTAAACATCTCTCGCAGTATATCACTGAATTCCCTGTGTATGTAAGCAGCTAGTGGCCGACTGATGCAGTGAGGGCAGCGTGGGATGGGGAATGTTTTGTAAGATTAATCTTGAACAATACAGTTGTGGGTTGTGTGCTCTTCACTCAATCAATCAGTCAATCAATCAATCACCCCTCCCAACTGTAAGATGGATGAGAGGAAGCAGCAGCCACAGATAGATCATTGTTTTCACGCTGCAGCAGGACAGAATGAATCCTGTGCTTGCTGAGAGGTCAGAGTAAAATGGGCTGCGTTACCCCTTGGGCACCACTTGATCCACCCCCCAATACCCCCCCCCGCCCAGCAGAGACACCCAAGCATGACAGTAAGGAGTTTCAGTTTGCCTCAGACAACTTGAAGGAGCAGATGGGGTTATAACCTAGTGAAGAGGGGAGATGTTGCCACTGTTATGCGACCACCTGGCTTTAGGGGGACTGCTGCTGCATCACTCTCTAGCTGGCTGCTTTCGAAGCCTTATTGTTTCTTTATGTGGTCAATGTTGCTTTCAGTGGGTGTGAATGGCCTGCTGAATCTAAGAGGGGTGCTACCTTACACCTGGTCCCACAGGTAAACCCTAAATCAAACACAGTAGACTACATAGCAAACAGTCTGGGTCCTGATTAGCAGTCTGTCTTTAGCTCAGAGCCTTACAGCGCTCCATGGTGGATATTGCATATGACAGATTGTGAAGGAACTCAAGTGTTGGCGTCACAGGCTGCTCCGCCGTCATCCCTTTGACCTCTACACCTGACCCTTGACCTCGGTGTGTAACACAGTGCAGCACAATGTCTACTCTGTCCTCCCCGCTGCTTCAGGCTGACAAAGCGCGCAGCCCCATGGTGCTGCCTCGGAGCACCACTCAAGTTCACAGAACATGCCCCGAGCTCACACTTTGACCGGCAGAAGCTTTACACTGTCTGATCACCTGGAAGTGAAGGAGGGAAAAATTTTCCCCATGTATGAGTAAGAAGGGTTTTAAACTTCTTCAGGGCCTTTTTAATGCCAGTGGCATTTGAAAATAACAACATTTTCATCACCTGAAATAGAAACTCAAGAGACACATTATTTTTAAGACTTGTAAAACTGAATTAAAGACATAAATAACTATATTTTATATATTTATTTTGAGTTTTCTAACATCATTTCAGATATTTTAAAGCTTTTCCAGGACCCGTAGACACCCTGCACTTTGCATTGTCACTTCAGCCTTTTTGGAGGGATATAACAAAAGATAAACCACCAAAATAGTAAATAGTATTAAACATAATCTATGTTCTTCAGCTCGGCCGGATCCTCTGCTAAGTCCACCAAATGCATGTTGCTCAGATGTTGCTCATTTTTTTAAATACACAGAACTTTATCTTTAAAGTAAAGGAACTGTTCAGCATTTTGGGAAATATGCTCATTTGCTTTCTTTTCAAGAGTGAGATAAGAAGATTGATATCAATCTCATGTCTATGGGTTAAGTAAAGAGTTGGAGTCAGGAAGTTGTTATCCTAGGTGGAAACTGCTAGCCTGGCTCTGATAAAGAGAAAAGAAATGCCTACCAGCACCCTAAAGCTCACTCATTAACATATTGTATCTTGTTAGTTTAATCCGTACATACAGCAATGAAACAGACAATTTGTGGTTTTAAATGGAGTTAACATTTCTGTTAGTGTACAGATTAAATGAACGAGGTGTTAGTAGGTGTATTTTTTCTCTTAGGACAGAGCCAGGCTAGCTGTTTCCCCCTGTTTCCAGTTTTTATGCTAAGCATCACGTCCTGACTCCAGCTCCATACTGAACACACAGACATGAGATTGATGTAGATCTTTTCATCACACTCTAAAAAAAGAAAGCAAATATGGGTATTTCCCAAAATATTGAAGTATTCCTTCACGGATTCCAATGATAGCGAATAAGTCAAACTGTACACTGGAAAGTAAAACAGGGTAGAAATCCAAAAAGAAAGTGATGCAAAAGAATATTTTACTTGTTCTGTTGTATACTTAAAATACATATAACAGAATGCACACGATTAAGCACTTTTTTTTTCAGAAAAATAACCTCTGGATATTTTAGTTAAATTGCTCACCCTCTTAAGGTTATAGTTAACTTTCTTTATATTTAATGCTACAGTGTTGGCCACAATGCAGCCTTTAAGATCAAACAATGGGGTAAAGGCCACTTTTTATAGCCTCTGAGACTTTTTCACAGTGCAATCATCAGTGTATGTTATGTTAAACTAATGCACGTATGTCTTTATCTGTACTAATCCTGGTGGGCAGCCGGGCTGAGGGTCACGCTGTGGTCAGAGGGGCGGGGGTTCCGTCACCGCCGCTTGACACACTCAAAGGAGCAACTTCCCTTTCATCATTCCAGGGGTCAGAGTTTTACTACCTCACAGAGCCGCCGAGCGTACTGCACTGTGCAAACTCAGGCCCATAGCAGCCATCTGATAATAATCATCGTACAAAACCAGCTCAAAAAAAAAAAAAAAAAAACAAACCAAGGGGATCAGCTGCATCTCACTTCTTCTTAATCTCAGCTACTATTACTACTACTACACAGACTACCAGGGTCCTCTGATCATATCCGACATGGGCAGTTCAGGGTAAAACATTGAAATTTTGGTGAAAATTGGTTCAAAACTATCTGCTCCCTTGAAAAATGTGGGTAATTTTGGCTGAAAAGTGGTAAGAAACAACAACAATTAGTCTTGAATCCAAGATGCCCTATTGAGGCAGGAACCAACTCTTGACCTCTTGAACTGTTTATCTGTTATATGTCGAGTAACTACAGGTCATTTTTAAATTCAATTATCAAATGTATTTAAACCTAACTGTAACTTTTAAACATTAGTGTTTTCATTTTTTGATAGCAAACAAAGTCGTATTTTCATTAAAAGTAAATGTAACCAGTTTGCTATATGGCACAAGCTTCCATGGGGCGTCAGTATTTACTCCCATAATAAATGCCACAGTCAGGTATATTTAAAATAAATAATCATTACAATCTAATTTCAGTATTTTGACCAAAATTTCTTTTTCACTCCAGTATGCTAGCAGTTAGCTTACTTGTCGTCCATAGTATAGTCCATACTATAAAATGTATACTTTTAAAAGAGGAATATATAATAATGCACATCATGTACTGCACCATGTACTAATGAAATAATACCAGACGTGCTGATCAATTTGAAAGTACAACTCCAGAAGCAAAATTTCAAATGTGAAAAATCCACACAGCTGACAAAATTGTTTATTATGTTTTTATTTTATTTTCTGAGCCGTCACACCCCTGTCTGCAATTTTTATTGAATTTTTTTTTCTATCTGTGAGGGGCTTCTCCACTTCTGTTGGGGTCGACACAAGTGTCAATCAACAGCATCCTCAAAAACTGAGCGATTTAGTCTGAAAGTTGGCATATTAAAATATACTTCATCTGATCTTTTTTCCAGCATTCTCAATACTACACATTGAATTTGTGCATATGCACTTTAAGCAATTAGTCAATTAATCAATAAGTCAAATGCCAGAAAACCTATCAAAAATGTTGTCATTTGAGTCATTTATAAAGAAAAAGTGTCAAACATTCTATGGTTGCAGGTTCTCCAATGTGAGGTTTTGCCGCATTTGACATTTGAAGACAACATCTTGGGCTCTAGGAAAATGCGATAGACATTATTGTTTTACATTTTACAGACTGAACAACAAACCAGAAAAATATCGACAGATTTATCGATTAGACGCAGCCCTAGTATGCACAGTCCGCCCTTTTGTCCTTTCACAGCAGGGTGCGCAGCAGTTAAAAACATAAACTCAAGTGAGCAATCAGGGAATGTTTGTTCATAACTGCTGTGTGTGTTTGTGTGTTAAGGTAATGACAACAGTAACTGTTTAGCAGATTCCTGTTAAAAGAGCCAATGTGCACAGCTCTGTGTGTCTTTTCTGTTGACTGCGAAATGACTCTTGTGCCTGGCGATCGGCTTCGTCTGTAAATGACTGCGCTTCAACAACCAATCATCTTCAGCAGATTCCTATCTTCTCAGCATGGAAGGACCAGCACCTACACACCAGACAAACCACTTGTGATCTGAAGTGAGTTTCTTCTCTCATTCAAATATCCAAGTAAGTGACACCTAATCGTTATGACTGCTACCAGGAGACCCTGTTTTCCCCTCTAAAATGGAAATAGCGTTTTTGAACTGAATCTCCTCAGCTGCTCTTTTATAACCCCCCGACAACTGCATCCTCCAGCGCTGTGGTTTACACAGGAAAGCTTTCCCTACTCTACATACCAAGTTCAGTCTTTTACAGCTGCCTGTAAACTCATCCTCCACCCAAATTCAAACTCAAATTGAAGACATTTATGGCCTCTGGCTATGCTATGTGTTGAATATCACAGAGGCCTGACAAAAGCGTGGTACAGTGTCACTGTACCAATTGTTCCCCAAACTTACTGTAGACTGTATTCACCTTCAAAATATGGTTTATGGCAGTGTGCCGCTTCCTCCCCCATTCTCCCCTGCAGCTCATCAGCAGCTGTTAGAGCCTCAGGTTGTGTCAGGATCAAGCTAGCAAACATCTCAGAGAGCAGCCATGCCAGCCTGTAGCTCATGGATCAAGTGGAGGCTGTAAATACTTTCCTGGGTTACGTGGAGGTCAGCGGAGAGCGGGCCATTAATGCTTCAAGAGCAACATCCCACTGACCCTGGTCACCGTTCCCATAGCACTCACTGCCACCTCCCCCACGTGTCCATCACAGTCCACACAACAACAAAATCACAAGCGCAGCCTCGGGGGAAGAGCTCTGAGCTCAGTGAGAGCAGTGCTGGATGATGACAGAAATGTTTGTGAACTTAAAAGAGGACATTTAGAGGACAGGAGTTTAGTTTCTCAAAGTGAATTGAAAAAAATATTAACTTCGATCAATTATTAATTGATTTGATAAATGGAAAAATCGCTTGGTGAGTCCTTACATAGGTATCAAAAGTATATATTATAAACTAAATATCTTTGGATGTTTCACTGTTGGTGAGAAAATAAACTTTGGATTCTGGGAAACTATGATGGATTTTTCCCAGTTTTCTGACACTGTATAGATCACATGATTAAGAAAATAAGTGATGGTAATAAATATAGTTGTAGCTACCGTGCACCCACACACTAATCTAGTGCTTTGTACAGAAAGGGAGTCATACAGAAAAGTAACAGAGAATTTTTGAAGGTGACCACTGAGTTTGGACTACTGATTTTAGATAAAGATAGATTTCTCAGAACTACTGCTGGCTATTAAACCTCAGTACTTGCGTGGTACCAATCGAAATGTGTCTGTAGCAAAAACTGTCAGACATCAGATTGAACTGTAGTTAAAAATTCTGCCAATTTTAGATGATTTTATTTGAGCAAAGTTCTTGTACGGCTGTGTTTAAGCAACAATCTGAGAACCCTCCAATGGCTTCTTCTACTAAATGAAAAAAAAGGGGTTTGCAGAAAATGCTTATATTTCTCAAAGTCATTTTTGGTATCACTACCAAAACTCAAGTATTGTAATGGCAGAATTATAAACATCCCTATAATCCCCTAATGTGAGATTATTCCATTTGTTCCTGAGGCTGTTTCGCCCAGTTCAGGGATTTTCATAGGGTCAGTTTAGACAGAATAAAGCAGGTCACGGCACCAGTGTCAAAAAATGAACCAAGCTGATTGTAAACAGGTGAAAAAACTTGTTTTAAAGACAATAAGATTTTAGGAGTCCATTGTAGAGTGGTAAAATGACATTTCTTACAGTGCTCAATAGCAAAATGCAAAGCAGATTAGATGGGTGTTTGTGTGATAATGTGGCTGCACTGACACTGCAGTGTGATGTGACGGTTTGAATGCTCTCCTGATAAGATAAGAAAGGAGAATGATCTGAAACTGATCTGAACCTGTTGCGTTGCATTGTGTATGCGGTTGTTGTTGTTGTTCCGTCGTTGCTATTGCGTCACCATCTGACCCCCTTCATTCTGACCACACACACGTGTGTGTTGCCTGGAAACAGCAGCATCAGGATGAAGGACTTTCATCCTCTAGACCTCTCAGAAAGAGAAGGACCTTCCTCAACAACACTGGCCTCATTCTTCACACACAGCCCTCACCATTCAATGATCGCATTATTTAGACATGTTGTTTATAGAATATAGAATTTTTATTTCATAGAATTCATTAAAAAAATTCCAACCAACCAATCAGCCCATATTTCAGTCCAGAAGTCCATGAGTAAGGAAGTATGTTATCATTACATGTATTGTTGTGAAGGTCAATGTGGCAATTTATTTTGAAATACGGATTTTAGTCAAATTGCCAATCACAATGGTCAGAAGACATTTTGGAGCATTTTACTTCAATCCCTTACAAAAATGTAATGTAAAAAAAGCCTGCATGTGAATTAAGAGCACATGTGCTTCTCATATGTGGATGTGTATTTGTGAAGAGAAGACACAAGGAAACTTAAACTATCAAAAGGAAAAACAGCAAAAGAGTCCAGCTGATGTACAAACACTTACAGAGTGACAGTGACACAAAGCATGCATAAAAAACAACAAAGAAGTGCCCCAAAAGGGAAACATTTCAGCGAATACACCATCAGCAGCTGTGTGAAATTTGTCACAATGATATTGGTTGCTCAGTATGACAGGTTGAAATGATTAAGATTATGTAAAAAATAAGACTTTTAATTTTTAATGTCAGAACAACTAAAATGGACAAAATTAAATTCATTGTATGCATTTTTACATATGTGTTTTTTGAAATGTGATATTTAGAGAGGAAACAAAACAAATGATTTATTTGTCGAAACTGAAAGAATAATTCACTACACTAACGCATACAAAAATGAAAAAAAGTGACAATATCTTTCAACACATCAATATCTTGAAATGTTTTGTGAAATGAGTGTTTTCTTAAACAAATATTGCATTATTCATTATTTTGTGAATGTGTACGCACTTGCATTTCTTTGTTTAGTTTTATTTGTTTAATGTATTTATTTTAATTTAAAAACTGAAATAAAGTTCTATTCATCAATCAAGTCTCCCTTAATTTAAAAGACTCTTAAATCAAGGTGTATTTCTTTGCCTTATTACTCTGAATTTGTTCAGCAAGCTCTTTTAATTTTTGTTGTCAAAATAAGTAAATCTTAAGTCTTTTCTTTTCCTTTTTCCTTCACTGATCTCAGATTTTTACAGCACATACAGGATCTCATTCTGATAACACACTTTAAGATTCCTTCATTCATCAAGATTTTGTCTTTAAATGGTAAAACCATCTGCTGCGGAGCGTGCTGTGAGATAAATCACTTTGTTTGAAATGCTAATCAGCCTGGGTGACGAATTTTCTTGAGTCTGGTGAAATTATCCTGGAATGGGTGGAGTCCTAAGATTAACTCGCTTGTTTTATTTCCTTTGGTTTCTCATTTATTTTCTTTCCAAAAAATCATTGCAACAGGAGGCCATATATCTGATGTTCCCTGTTTCAAGACAGTGTCACTTGATTGAAGAAACGGATCGATCTGTATTGGAAAAATAGAAACGTTCGGCAAGTTGCTTTACGAAATGGGACATTTTAACATTTAGGCCTAGTACTGAACTATTTATATTATGTGCATATGTGCATTTTCACAACGTCCATTCAGTCTTAACATGAATGAAAATACTTGATAAATTATTTAAAATACCTGTTAAATTTGTTTGTTGAAAAGAAAAATCACAATCAAATCAAACTCCTGAAAATCCAAGAAAAAAATATTTAAACAAATGCAGCTATTTTGAGAATTGTTACAGGTATTTTACAAAGAAAAATGCCAATCATTCTCTGCTTCCAAATGCAAGGATTTGCTGCTTTTCTCTGTTTTGTATCATTATAGATTGAATATCTTTACGTTTTGGACTGTTCGTCGTACCCAAAAAGACATCACCTCGGGCTCTGGGAAACTGTGATTAGCATTTTTTTTCCCCCTACATTTCGTAGACCATTAATCGAGAAAATAATCAGCGTATAGCCATGAACTCTATACTTTGAAAATAATTTGAAATAGAAAATTACACATTTTCCATCAAAAACATATAAACATTCAGTTTTTCATCTTAACTGTGCAAAAATGTTGTCCTAGGTTCGTCAAAAATGATTCTGAATAAAGCTCTGCTCTCTTTACTGTAACAAAGCAACCTGGTGGAGTCCATGTCTGCCCCCTTTTTCATACAAGTTGACACTTATTTTCATCCAAATTAGTACAAGTGCCCTGTTAGAACAGGAGAGTTCCATATTACATTACCCTAATTTGATGTGTGTGTGTGTGTGTGTGTGTGTGTGTGTGTGTGTGTGTGTGTGTGAGAGAGAGAGAGGGGTGAGGTGCAGCTCTTGTCACTGCTGTCGCATGGTGTTGACACAGATCTGCTGATAGCGGAGGGAGTCAAGTTAAGAAGATGAAGAAAAACAACATGATGGATCACATCTGCCTGCGTGGCCCCCACCCCCGGCCACCCTCCCTCCACCCACCACCGCCACCAGCAGCAGCAGCAGCCCCTCCTCCTCTACTGTACTCCTCCTGGCTCATTATTCAAGCGTCACGGCAGGGGTTTTTGCATCCTGTCCCTGCCCCACCCACTGCCAGCCGTCCCCTTCACCCTGCCCCGAGGGAAAGGACAGACCCCCGAGCCAGAGCAGGGGCTGACAAAGCACTTTCTTTCAGGCTATCTGCCCCGCCGTGCCAGCATGCAAACCCCCGAGGCCCAAATATGGATCCACACAAATACTCAACCCCTCCACCCAACCTGTCTTCCTCCTTCTTACTGCTCCCTTCTTCTTCTTCTTCTTCTTCTAGAGAGTTCAATTACATTAAAACAAGCATACTTCAGTGAGCAGAGAGTGGGAGGGGGGGAGCCAAATTCCTGGTCAATTCAAAGATCAATGGAAATTGAGTTTGTTTTTCAAATGTGGTTACGTGGAAAAGCTGGAGCTGGAAGGAAGGTTTGGCTGCTTTGTTTTCTACGAACAATGTGAGGTGATAGAAAGGCTTTAACAGTCAGCACTTCTGACCAGTCTGTGATGGGTTCACCAGCTGGACCTTAACATCTGTAACATCTGTCTTCCTTCTATGGCTGCAATTAACGATTACCTTCTTTACTTGATTAATCGCCCGACAATTTTTTAATATGCTTTTCATTGCCTCTATGTTTGAAATGTGCTATATAAATAAAGCTGCCTTGCCTATTTTCTCGATTCATTGAATCATGGTTCGGGCTACAAAATGTCAGGAAAATAGGGGGAAATGGCCATCACAGTTTCCCCGAGCCCATGGTGGCGTCAATACATTTCTTGTTTTTTTCCCAAGCAAAAGTCCAAAACTGAAAATCTGCAGTTTACTTTCACATCAAAGACAGTGCAAATCATCACAACTGAAAATCTAGAACTAGAGAATGTTTGGCTTTTTGCTTGAAAAATGACTTGACCGATTAATCCATTACCAAAATAGTTGGTGATTATTTTACTCTTGATCGACTATTCGATTAATTGACCACTCATTTCAGCTCTGCATTATTCAAAAAGGCCTTCCGCACCCAGTATTATCCTTCTGTATATAATTAGATTTTAAAAAACAATGAGGAAAAATGTGCCATTTTCTCTTTAGTGTATTACAAGAACTGTATTCAAGGCAATGTGTACATTTCTTTAAAAAAAAGCTCTTAATTTTGTGAATCTTACTTAATCAGTCTTTTAGAAATAACAAAACTACTGAAATAGCAAATTTCTTATACTGTTTATGTCAAAATGAAATCCTGTTTAAAGTATTTTCAAAACATATTCAGCTTCCTTTGGTATATTCCATATTGTCTTTATTTATTTATTTATTTATCTATGTTTTTTTTTGTTTTTTTTACTTTTGTTATATTCTGCCATGACAGATTAAAACACACTGCATATTACAGATAATCAAAACTGTTCATTTTAGGTTAGCAGGGCTGCAACTAACAAATATTTTCATTACTGCGTAATCTGTTGATTGCTTCAATTGATCGATTAATTGTTTTGTTTATAAAATGGTAAAAATGGTTCCAAAAAATTGAGAGGTTGGAACCAGAGAATGTTAAATTGATAAATAAAATGATAAATTAATTAACAAAATTGGTGACAGTTAATTTTCTGTCGACTAACTGATAAATTGTTTCAGTGCTAAATGACAGGCTACTATGCCTAAAAGCTTTTAATGTATAGATTCGTGTAGGCCTATTTTTTTTTTATCATTTATTGAAATAAAGGTTTTGAAAATCCTTTTAATCTATTTTTTTCTTGCGGTAATTGTTAGAATGATCTATGTAAAAACCACGATTACAGAACCAAGAAAACATTTTGGGACAAATCCATCAAATTTCCCCGCCGGCCTTCTTCTATCTTTAAAATTAGGCTCATTAATCAACTGTTATTCTACAGTCAAGTGACACACACAAATGTACCGATCAGAAAACACGGTCCATGTGGATGTCCACATAAATCACGGCGAGTGAGCTCAGTTCAGGCAGAGTTAAAGGAATTTTAATCTTGGAAATGTCAATAAATCTTCAGTCACCCACATGGGGGCACGATATGGGACTGGCGCCTGGGACAGACACTGCTGCAAGGCATTGTGGGGCTTAGTTTGGGCCTGGAACTGGTCAACATGGAACGTATGAAGAAAAAATAATAAATTGTGAGCAAAGTGAATGAGAAGTGAGCTGTGGGGAAGCGTGTGTTCCCCCCCGCCCTTTGTGAGCTCCATGTAAGTAAGCCGCAAAGTCAGTGTCATCACCAAGCTGTGAGATGAATGAAGAAATTCAACCAACTATGAACCCATCTTGCCTCTTTATCGCTTTTCCTTCCCCTCGCCTTCTATTCCATCTTTTCCATCCTGTGCAGCGCATGCAACACCGGATTTTGGGGACTGACACGGTGCTGGCTTCAGGGCGTTCTCCAAGTTCAAAAGTTCACCTTTTACGATCTCTCCGAGCCTGACTGACCACCTCCAAATAAAAACATTCCGACCTCTGTTCCCAGCAAGCCCAACTCCAGCTATCTCTCTCTCTCACACACACACACACAGCTCAAGAAGCAAGCAAACACACGGGGATAGTAAAGAGATAGTAATTCAATCATTTCCACTGATGCATAACAAGGAAACAAACCAAACTCAACTACATTTCAGACCAACATGTGTTCTCTTGTATAATTGCAGGCCATTCCACAGCACTTGTTTAGATACATTTAACGTATGAACGACCAAACTTCATTTCAGCAGGTAAAAATGACGACAAACACCGCTTTGACACAACAGTGTTTTTCTGTTCTGTGTTGATTTCCAACCCGCTGTGGAGAGTTTGGAGAAGTGGCTTTGAGAATCGGTGGCAGCGCCTGCAAAATGCTCATGCAGCGGTGATGGGTGCACTGATAGGGGCTAATCAAAAATAGTGCAGCCATGCTGTTGTGTTTGGAGGTGAGGAAAGGTGTGATCAGCAGCAGCAGCAGTGTGTTATAGCATACAGTAGACGTGGTGATGTGTGTGTGTGTGTGTGTGCGTGTGTACATGCAGGATCACGCTCCGGGTCGTGTTTGCCTACCGTTAACGGACTTGGCGTTGTTTCTCTCCGGGTAGTCGAACCCATTCGTCCTCTTCTCTATCTCCATCCTGCTGCATGGGCTGATCCCGAGTCAGCCCGATGTCGCCTCTCACCGCCACGAAAAGCCTGTACACTGATGACAGTGATGATGATGATGATGGTGAGATGACAGTGGTGATGATGGTGGTGATAGTGCAGTCTGAAGTGAATCAAGCTGCCACTGCTTTGTCCCTGTCCTCTGCCTGGCTGGCTCAATGCTCGGACCGCCGTCCCATGATTTAGTCTATTGCTTCCAGTCAGCGGGGAATAACTGGATCCACACCCCCAGGGGTGGTGCGTTCGAGGCCTGTGAGGAGGGTGGAGGATAGCAGCTTCTCATGTCCAATAGAAGTAGCCTAACTAAATAATGTTCAAATCTTAAAGCAAGACTGTGTCACGTTTGAAAGAAGGGATGACACAATCTCCCTTTTGCAAATGAAAAGTTGAATTCATAAACAATGTATTAATAATTATCGATATTTACAATAACTAGGCTAAATGTGTACATAAAAAAAAATAATAATAATCTCAACCCCCACAAAAACTGAGCCAAATTCTAATGCGGTGTTAATTAATTAGAATACATAGCTATGGTATTGTTAAAAAGAAGGGCCATACTTTTTGTAGGGTGTGATACAAAAATGTGTTTTTTGTAGATATGTAGCTACAAACCAGAGTAAATGGATATGTGAACATATCTAAACATTTCCTCATACTTCCTGAATTTAAGTGTGGAAAAAGACCTTGCCTATTTTAAATCTAAATTAACAACTATATGAATTTCTGTTCATTAGGGCCTACTTCCCATCGTGATATCAAATCATCTCAAATTATGAAATTTGGTTCCTCCCACATGCCCTGAAGGCAGCACAAACACACAACAGAGACTACGCAACGGATGGACTTTTTGCTGCAGGCATTATGGGATATGGAGTCCCGTTCTGAATCTGAAGAGAAGCATCTTACTAAGACAATGCTAATAATGCTAATACTATCATTAGCTTGGTACTAAAGGTGCTGTTTGGCTAGTAACAGAAGAAGCAGCCTACATGTTCAGCATTAGCAGCAAGTTTTTCAGTCAGAAATAGTTGAGAGTGTGTAGTGCCCTCTGGTGGTCACACTGTAATAATGTGAAAAAACAATCATGTTTTCACAGATTGATAGCCTGAAGCCAGCTGCTTTTAGCTAATCCACTTGTTCTCCTATAAAATGTTTTAGCATTTCTTAATACTTATTTTAGAATGACTTACAACAGTCAAGTCAACGGCTCAAGGTTAAACTAGTGCAGACTTCATTATTTGAACGGGAACAAAGAGAAAATTGACTGTTGCAGATTCATTTTCTGTGCTGTTGTCACACAGTCTGAAGGATGAACAAGGTTTCCAGTTCATCAGCTGAGGGTTGCCTGTTGATCCTGCTGTTTCTAGCAGAGAACATCCCACCTGTCTGCCACTGTAAAATACATAACGTAATTACTTTGCACCAAATTCAACTTTTGCACCACCTAAAAAAAGCCTTGCACGTGTAGATAGTTTGACTTCTATAAAACGCATATACAAAAGATTATTTTGGATCAAAGAGCAGTTAGGCTTAACAGTGTTTTATGTCACATGGCATTTTATGATGGGCCTACCCACATTTGGTGGGGATTTGAGAATAGTATTGATCTTGTGTTGGGTATAGCCTATAATTGAAAATTGCTTAAAAATGGTCTAGATTACCCGGATTCCCTATATCCAAAAAGAGCCATATCTGTAATAATTTAATAGTCTGTAAATACAGTGCTGAATTATATGTATTCCACAGGAAACTAAGCATTGAAGACTGATAAATCATCTTGAGTATAGCCTACCATGCACACATTACAATTTCTTTTTGGACATTTAATATAGGCCTATTATAGAAATGACATTACTGTCACTTTACGTGTTTACTGGTACACTTTACCTGATACTTATTTAGTGTTACCCTGTTGACATCTCTCTGTGTGTGTATATATTTATATATTACCTGTTTGTACCTGCACACATCACAGTATACAGTTATTTTACTGTTTACAAGCTATTAAACCATCACAGTATATATTGTCGCTGTCCACATATCTCCTCTTTTGATGATTTTGACTTTTTTCTATATATTGAATCTGCATAATTTATGTGCATTACCTGTCTACTTGTTCCTACTTGTCCATAACCGGTTCTCATAAGGAATATACTTTTAAGCAAATACATTTCCTACATTTCTGCACAATCTGTCTACATTACAGTTTATTCATTTCATCACTACTGTACACACATCTACCTCAGTATTCTATTCTATTTTATTTTATTCTATTTTATATATATATTCTGTGTTATTCCTACATTTGAACTTCTGCACTACTTATGTCTTTGTCTTAGATTCTCTTTTTCTCATTTCCCATTTTACTATTTTCTTTGGTACATTTTGTATGAGCATTGGTGGAGGGAGCCTGGGAACAAGAAGTTCATTGCCAACGACTGCTTCACTGTAATGGTTGTGCATATGACAAATAAAGAACTTAACTTAGAGCTTACTGTGTGACAGCTGGTTTGTGCTACTTTCACTGAAAATGTGTTTGATAATGTTCACTACTACACTACAACTGACATAATCAGGGCATTACTGTAAGGTTAGCTGTGCTTTATTACCTGACCTTGAGGCCCTGTGTTGAAGAGTGTGTCAAAATCAAATTTTGGACCTTAAGCAACACAGTTTAGTGCTTAGGCCATATGCTGCAGATTCCTAAATTAATGTGTTTAATAAAATTACCACACAGCAAATGTGGAGCTATGTAGTGTTCCAGCATAGACAAACAACACATGCCACAGAGACAAGGAGAAACAGGGCACTGAGCAACTCATCTTTTGGTTCATGGTTCCCATACATATATATATATATATATATATATATATATATATATATATATATATATATATATATATATATATATATATATATATATATATATATATATATATATATACACACACACTTTTGTGATTTGTTTGACATTCTGTTTGAATTAGATAAAAATCGTCTGCTGAAGTTCTCTGGCTGCATGTCGTGCATTTGCGTCCAGTCTCTTATAACCCGTGCCATCTCAAGAGTGACTCAAAACTGTGAGATTGGAGTTAGCGATAACTGGCCTGCTGATGGCGCCAAAAGCCCTTTCAGATTTGTAATGCGTGTTTGTGCAAGTGTGCTGTCCTCCTGAAAGGGTGTATTCCTTTCATTGCCGCTTTTAAACTTACAAATAGTGACGCTATTCAATGTGAGACGTTATGCGCACTGAATTAAAAGTGTAAATCGTGTAAAAAAAGTGTAATTCAAAAATAATATCGAATTATAGCCTACAATAGTAGGTGTTAGTAGTAGTATTATTACCCTGTTATTATTAGGCAAACTCCGCCGTCCTGTACAGACTGAACACACACTGATGGGCTGTGTGTTGTGTGTAAACCCCTCCCATCAGTGGAGGACAGCGGATGGCAGATGATGCGCACTGTGCGCCGGCTGAAAACAGAGCGCGCGGTGCAGACAGGAGGCACACCGCAGCGCACACACTAACACACACACACAGACAGACGGACACATACTGTATGATTCTCCCTGTTTGACAAGGAAATGGAGTTGAAATAGGCGCACTACTTTACCTTATGGACTGAACGCAGTGACTGTCGCGTTGGATTTTGGAACCTCACGCCCAGACAGTCAGGAGGGAGAAAAATGTGGAAATACACGAACTTGTTCGCCTGTTTGCTGGTTTTGTGTAAGGATGCGTCTTCACAGAGCAAGGTAAGAATAAAGACACAGCATAGGCGAGTTTCAGACAAGTATTATTCACTTTGTTTTCCAGGATCCCCATGCATTATTACATTGTATTGAAACAAGGGCTGTTCAGACTCAGTAACGATCAATGTTTAATCACAGCAGATCCTGTCATAACAGTATTCCAACCTCCTCTATTATTCTGCTCAAACTCCCCTCTTACCTGCTTCATGTTCTGTGTCATGGTGCCTCTGCTTCAGACAAATTAGTGACTGGACCAATACCCAACATTTTCCCTAAGGCCGGCCTTTAATGTTTCTGTCTAAAGCCAGCAGATGGTTCGGGTTATGTGTCATTTTTTATGATTGGAGGTAATCCTCCCAATGAGGGCTTTTGGGTGACACAAGAGTAACAATAGGTTTATGTAATGATAGCTCCAGTGTGTGCAGGCCTGATGCCAGCAGAGTGTGGGAGAGGTGGCACTCAGTGGGGTAACAGTAATATCTGGCTGCTCTTGTTTTTACAGCTGCTGGACTCCAGTACCCCTCACTCTCTATCAGCCTAATCCAGCTCTACACACACACACACACACTGCCAGAAGATAAAACGCATGTACCGTACACATTATATATGAAGACCAGAGGCTCTGTCGCATATTTATGGCCAAGTATGGTGTGTGATTGTCTGCTCTGGATACAGTCAGAGGCCAAATCAGCAGCAATGTAGGTGAGTGAAGAGTAAACCCCCCATGTTAGTGGTAGTGGTGATAGGAAGTGGTAGTTCCAATGAAGAGAAATCGTAATGCTACAGCTTACAAAGATACAGACAATAGTGTTTTTCCAACTTTGTGTCAACAGTTTGTGTTTGGCACCTTCCTGTTTCAACATGACCATGCCCCCGTGCACAAAGCCAGCTCCATAAAGAAATGGCTTCCTAGTTTGGTGTGAAAGAATTCAAATGGCCTGCACAGAGCCCTAACCTCAACCCCATTCAACACCTCTGGGGTGAACTGGAACAGCCAGGCCTTATCACCCAACAACAGTGTTGTTTTATACAGTCTATGGTTGGACCTCACTAATGCTCTTGTGGCTGAATGGGAGCAAATCCCTGCAGCAGGTTCAACATCTGCTGGAAAGCCTGAAACCAGAAGAAAGGAGGCTGTTAGAGTAGCACATTAATGCCCATGGTTTTTAATGACATGTTTAACAATCACATGCGGCTGGAATGTTCAGGTGTACATATAGTTTGGCAGTGTAGTTTGTGTCAAATTGCTTATTACTTGTATGAGATTAGGGTCTCTAATAATATAGTAAAAGTAGTCATAGAAGCAGTAGTGTCAGTAGTATTAGTAGTTGTATGTGAAGACACGTAGTAGTGGCATTAGTGGTAATACTGCTTCTAAAAGTAGTCGCGGCATCAGTAGTGATAATGGTTGTAGTGCAATTAATAGTAGTTGTCTTAGCAGTGGTAGCAACTGTAAATAGTAACTGTGGTAGTTTTAATACTAGTAGTAACAGAAGTAGTCACAGTAGTAGCATCAGCATTATAGAAGTAGCAATAGTAGTGATAGTAATTGTAGCTGTAGTAATGGTGGTAACAGCAGTACAGTAGAAACAGCATTGTAGTAGTGGTATGTTGTCTTTATTGGTGGTTTACAAAAATACAGCTGTGAGGTGAAAATAAAATTGAGATTTTATGAAAACATTATGAAGTAAATTATGATTAGTGTGCCGTAGTGTTTTAGTGATATGAATTTCCTTTCACTGATTCTGATTGACCAGGCACTGAGTTGACCAATAGCTGATTTTTTTTTTTAACTCATATTAAGTCTGAGATTTGGCAATTTTCTAAGGAAAACATTCCCCAAAATGACCAGTATTTTGTTTTCAGCGTAAGTTGCATTATTGTCAGGCTTAAAAAGCATTTGCACTATCACTTATCACTAAAATTGTGCACAAGACAGGGGCGACCTGGTGAACTAGGGGTTTAACGCGCTGCCCATGAACGGCATGTTGCATGATGTTCCCCATCTCTCTGTCTCCTCATCTCCTGTCATCTATCTACTGTCAACTCATTAATAAAAAGGTATAGAATGCCCCCCAAAAAGGATTAAAAAAATCAAATGATGCACAAAATAAATAAAAAATCATGCACATTAATAATTAATTAAATAGAGATGTCACATTAGAATCAGTTCAAGTGAAGGGCTTTGTAAAGGCAACTGAAGGTTTTACAGTAAATGCACAGTTTTTTAGCTTTACATCCATACATATCATGACATGTCTCTCCTCACAGCACCAGTCCTCATTATGCAGCAGTGACACAGCTCCAGTGTCCAAGGGAGACGCCCAGTCATAGTCTCTGTAGCCAGACTGGTGGCACTGGCATTAATGAGAGACAAAGCCCGTTTAGAAGAGAGCATGGAGGGCACCAGAGGGTGGCGTGGGAACCAGCGTGTGCACCTGCTTCGTGTTTTGGTTGTAAACAAACCCGAGGACAAGCAGTGCAAGGTCAACTGGGGGATAGAGAGAAGGAGACAGCAGACCGGGATGCTCAGTCTGCCTCAGTGAAGCAGCCCACAGTCGCAGAGACAGGACTTGATGATTAAGTATGTATTCACTTACAGGTGCTGTAAGGTGCCTTGTAGCCTTAGATGATTGTCACAATGTACATGAAATTACATTTTGTCATGCCATGTTATGCCAACATGACTTCATTTAATTGGGGGCTTGCTGAAGAGTCAACATTATCGGTCTGCAGAGAGTCAAATCTCTGTTTGTGGTTAAAACAAAGCTGCAAGCTGTTGGAAATGAGAGAGACCAATGCCTCATTCACTCTGAGGCAATGACCCTGAAAAAAACTGGGTCAACATTCGCCATCTGACCCAGGTGCACGACCCTGCACATGACCAGGGTTTTACACAGGTCTGACATTGCTTGGCTTTGGTACAAAATGGTCAACATGGATATTATATTTTAGGCTGTTCTCCCTCATAGATTGTGGGGATGACTTCTACGTCCGTCGCACATGACTGTTCTTGATCCTTGAACATTACATTAACTAATTTAAAGTTTCACCATTAAATCGATCTGCAGAGATACCAAAACCACAGTGAGTGTGCTGTCACAATCACAATTCAGAAGAGCTGCATTTTTTTTTTAATCAGTGTAATACAGAGGTCCACAGCAAATTATAGTCTGAAGTAAAAGAGAAGTGGGTGGACTTGTAGGTCCATTGTCACCAAAAGATCTTACAACACAGACTTGTTTTTATTACAGACTCATTTACACTCCATGTTCCCAAACTCTGCATTTGAAAGCATCGTTGGCCTTTCTTTTTCTCAGACTTATATGTCTTAACATAGTTCGGGCCCTTTTCTCCCTCTATGCAGATCCTATAATCCTTGAGAGCAAGATTTATGATCACAGATACATTTCAAATTTAGCTTGTCTCAGTCCGCAGTATATGTCCTAATTCTTGTATGGTCTATGTAAAGTTTAATGAAATCTCTCTCAGGCACCATCTCCCTGTGAACCATAACCTGGGCCCTTGTTTCCTGCTGTATTCTGCTTACAAATATGGACGAGTAAATCAACTTAAAATCCTCAAATATCCTTGTGCACATACAGTGAACAATTATAAACTCGTGCAAAAAAATGTTCTGTTCAATCCCCAGTAGCAGTATAAGAGACTTGCAGCTCTATTTGTGTGACATATTTCTGTCAAGGATGAGATGACAAAAACACAACACAGCCATATTGTATTTTTCTGATATCACCAAGTCTTTTTTATCAGGCCTTGCATTGCATGCTATGGTGTTGATGAGCTCTATTATGGAGACTTTGTAGTCTTATCACCCAGCAACAATGGCTAAGCTAACCAGCTACTATTGGTAACTTTATATTTAACAGCCACATATGAGAGTGATGTCGAACTTCCTATCTAACTCTCTCCAAAAAAGCAAATTTCCCAAAATGTCGAAGTATTCCTTTAACTAAGTGTTTGAGTTGCCATACTTTAACCATAGTTTATTTGTCACGACCCTAACCTAAACCATACCGTAGTTGCACCTAAACCATACGCAATTAACGTTCCCATATTAGCTTAGATTCATGGCTATTAGCATCTGCACTATTATATTAATTAATTGTCAGCTTTATTGTGGATTGATCTTTCTGACAACACTACCCACCAGAAGGTCAACTTTTTTTGTTTGCTCAATAAATGGAGTACAGTATCTTTCACTGACCACTCTGATAACCTCTGCAGCTTTTTAACGTCTCCCATAAACATCTGCTGTAACAAATCATCTGGGGAAAAGGCATTGGCACATCTAGCATTCTACTCATAGCTGAGGTCACCAGACACACACTAGTAATTAGGGAAGTGTCTCTTTATGCTTGTGAATGGATTATTATAGTATGCGGATTTTATTAGGGAGCCATAGTGATAGCTTGATATGTATCTGTGTGTTTTCAGAGGATTTTCACCCTCAAAACAGACGGATGATTTGATTGTTGGGAAACTAAATCAAATGTGGCAATGTGGAAAAACCCAGTTTAAAGGTTTTCCAGAGTTCTTTAATGTGGTAAGAGGGGAACCTTCACGTAAATAATTCATTAAGTCTTTTAGTATAACAGTAATTTCATAAAGGACAATATGTATTAGTCTTTTTCTCATTTTTGTGTTATGATGTGCTGTGATGACTGAAAAGTTCAGAGTGTCGGGACACATAAACAGACCCAGCAGGAATGTAGATGTGTACCCCCAAAAGCAGCGAGTGCTTGAAACACTTTGTGTTCGGCTAATTAACAACCCAGTGCAAATGCCAGTGTTTTGGTTTATAGTTTGAGCCTCAGACCCCATGGTTCATCTTCAGACTGAAGGCTTTAATAGAATTCCCCCTTTGTACCAAGTTAATCTTTACAGTGGCACAGTACTGTTTATCATAAGCACCGCTAATTAGGTTAAAAATGAGGTGGTCTCTTTGGACTGGAATGTGGACCCTGGTTTTGGTCTTGAGTACCCTTGACAAGAGATGATGTGGATTTTAAAGGGATAGTCTATCCTTTAAAATCACAAGCTTGGTGGGCTTAAGACTGATTAGGACTGGTATTCATGGTGCCTTTTTTGTGCATTTGTAGAAAAATAGTTCAAAAAGAAAAGAGTGGGGGGTTGAATTAGCTGCAGGTCATAACAGGAACCACAGCACTAATGTTTGTGTTTAAAGGTTGGAACATTTAAGCCTTGCCACAGGATACCTCCACTGCCTGCCTTTTTCACCACACAGTTGTCCCAGTGATTACCAGCTGGCCAAGCACTAAAAGGAGAGGAGATCCTTTGATATGAACAAGGCTGCAGATACAACAGGCCAGTGCTACTGAAACACTGACTTTAACTCTGAGGCTAATGAATGCAGCACCCATTGTGTAACACATCTTGTGTTTTTAGCAATCCTGAGCACAAGTGGGGTTTCACTTCATCACTGTCAGGGTGTGTTAGCTGTTAAAGGCTGCAGCGGTTGATCTAATAGAGCTCTCTGCGGCGTGCAGGTTCTTTTCCTCCTATTGTGCAGACATGAGTTCATGTTTGAGCCCTGTTCTTTTTGACCTGAAACTTGACTGCACTTGAGAGGTCAAAGCCAAAGACTCAAAGCTCAAAGCATGCGTTAAATACTCCGTACTTTTAATTATTAGCACTCTTAATTGTGTTGCCTGTTCTCATGCTGGTAGGTCAGCTTGGCATGAGATGCTGGACGGTCAGTTAGGCATACCAGCACATATGATTTGACAGGAGGAGGAGGCGGCTGCTCTGATTGGCAGAATGATTCCGATTTTTCATGATAAGCTGCTGCCAAATCTTTTTACTGCAATAAAGCCTCAGAGGAAAGGGTTTAGTCCTTCTTGACTAGACAAATCATGAAGCACCAAAGAAATCTGGCTGGAATTTCTCTGACTTCTCCAACTTAAAGCAACTTATGTTGGCATGCAGCAGTCAGTGTTTGGCTGGGGTTGAACAATGCATCTCAGCAGGGCCGTAGACATAGCCTCTGCTAAAGAAGTTTAATCTGCTAATCCACTCTGTTTTCATGTGGCTGTAGGATTTGTCAACCTGTTGCCTTTTCGCTTGACATGGGTCAGGACTGGGCCGGCTCTGCACACAGGAGTCCTGCCCCATATCAGGAACCCCTCCCAGTAATGGAGGGGAAAGCATACCCCCCTCCACATCTTCCCCATCATTCAGCCTGCATTCCTTCACTAATGAGCCCCCACCACCTCCACCACTCGTCCCTTACCTTCAGCCTACTGCTGTCTTGCTAAAATACTTCCTAAATTGTTAAAATTGTAACTATGGAAAGCAGTTAATTAATATAACACCAACATGGCCAAATCACAAAGCCATAATTCTAACTACCTACTTCACTCTTTGTTTCTGTCATGGTCATGCACTGTAAATTGTTGTATATGTAAATAATATTCCCTATCCTGTATCATCTATTATTATTTTGCTCATCATATTTAAAGGGATGCTTCAGGAATTTAATATTGCACTTCTACACATTTGGAGACAGATTTGAAAAAGACTTGTAAAGACTTTGTGAATGGACTTTCTCCATTAATAATACAGTAATCCAATGTAGGGCTGCAACTAACTATTCTTTTCATTATTGATTTATCTGTTGATTATTGTCTTGATTAATCATTAAGTCTGTAAAATGTCAGAAGATAGTGACAAATGTCTATCCCATTTTCCCAGAATCCAAGGTGACATATTCAAATGTCAGAGAAAAGCAGCAAATATTCAGAATTGAGACACTAGGGATTATTTGGCTTTGTTTATATGGCATACGCTGTTCTGACACAACCAGGACGACTTTCTATTTAAGTTTACTTTAAACCTCTTTTCCATCTCTTGGAAAACAAAGAGGGAATGGTCACCATTTTGGAGAGACTAAATTGCAAAGAGATTGGTACATAGGGGGAATGTATCCATCCTATCTTCTGCCTCAGTAAATCTTTGACCTGGGTTTCTACAAATGTATTCTTCAAATTCTGAGAATACTGCCTCCTACCTTCAGTCACATGAGAACAGGACCACAGCTCATTAATGAAGAATCTCTGTGTTACTGAACTCTCTTCCTGATAAAAGTGATACCACATGTGCGTCCATCCTGCAGTTTATAGAGGTCCCTAAATCTCACCAGGGAGAGATGACAGTCCAAACCTCCTCCAACACATGATCCAACAGTCATTACTCCAAATGATGGAACGAAGCTTGCCATAAGTAAGGTGCATCCCATGAACTGAACACGAGTGATAGCCAGTGACAGACCAAACTAGTACTATTAATAGTACATTGCATGATATGAACATTTAATATACGGTATGTATTGATACATCTAAGTCTTGTTTTGTCAGTCATTGTGATCGTTTTCCAAAAGAATTTCCTGTGGTATAAACAATTCACAACAGAGGATACAAGTGAAACCTTAAAAATATGGTATCTCCATGGTGGGGGCTAAAAGGTCAGACTTCAAAGGGGAACTCCACCGATGTTACACATCAGAGTCTGTTTAAAGGTGTTCAGGGATGGAAAGGGTACTGGGATATTATACTCAAGCAAAAGTACTGTTACTTTAAAAACATTTTACTCAAGTAAAAGTACTTGTGTAAAAATGTACTTAGAAAAAGTAAAAAGTAGATCAGTTAAAATGTATGCTAAACATTACTGCATTACATTTTTAAAAGGTGGGGGGTGGCATGGATTTATTTGGTTGGATACTTTCAGAATCTAGCTTTCTCTTGGTAGTTTCTCCAACGTCACCTGCCTTAGCTTTAAAGAACACCTTCAGGCTACAGTACAAATTGCATTAAATGTCAACATACTCACTAGTGAAACAACATAACGTCACGAGCCCTGATGTCCAAACCAACAATAAATTTCATTTCTAGACGGCATTTCTAGATGGCACTTTGCAGCCTGTTAATACAACTCATTATCAATTATAAATATACAACCGCCTTCATCAGTGTAGCCTCACTAGAATTAACAAGAAAAGAGGACAAAACTCAGACAGTAAAACGAACATGACCGACAATAAATAAAAAGTCTATGGACACCACAGAGGGTGCAACAAGCATTATTAGGCCACATAAATGAAATAGCTTGATACTCTTATTGAATCAGCAGTAGAATAAAACACCACCAAGGCAGACAACGCAGAGCTGTATAAACAATATAAACTTCACAGCGACTGCAGCCCACAATCACACATACAGTAGTAAGGAGAAACTGCAGTTTTTACACACAGCCTACGGCACATACGCAGTGCTATAATGCTAGGCAACAAAGTGGTTGCTGACACTCTCATCTGGAAAGTGAGTTACAATTATCATTTTGTTGTTCTACTCACCTGAACATCATTCTGAGTGTTTTATTTGGGTCACTGTGTGTTCCTCAGGCATTAAATCAGGGATTAAGGTAGAAACCTTAATGACACCTTTTTTAACTATGCCGAGGTACAATAATGTTAACCATAATCATAACCCGTAATGACGTCATGCTTAATTTTATTGCATTTTTGTACTGTTCATTAACTGCTAGCCCAAGCCCAGGTGCGATCACCCCCCATACCCCTAACACTCAGCCAGTGAACGCACACATGTGTCAGCTGAGTGCAGACAGAGTGTCACCTCTCTGGAGCTCTGCCCTCCTGCGATCGCAGACACACCAGCAGCCTTGTCTCTGCTGCAGCTGCTGATTTGGCTCCTTTCTTCTGTTCCATTCTCACAGGGTTTATCATGAATTTTCATGTGACTTTCATTTTTACTCTGTAACTGATGCGACTTGAAATGTAGTGCAAGTACAACAAATAAAAGCAAAATTACCTATTTTTAAAAATACTCAAAAACGTACAAGTACATAAATGACTTTATTACAGTAACAAGAGTAAATGTAATTTGTTACTTCCAACCCTGCAGGTGATGGGGAGTACTACTGTGTCTGATAAATGTCCTCAAGTGGTGTCACAAGAGGCAGCATCTGGTTGGGACTGCAGACTACAAGTTTGAAGATGAACAAAATCTAGGGTGTGGAGTTAGAAAGAAGTAAGCTTACCAGACCACTGTTGCCCACTCCTCATCTCTGCTTGAGGCTAGCGACTCAAGGCCACTACTAGCATAACACACAAAAATGTAAGAAGAATAAATGGAATAAAAAGGGCGATATATCTGGTTCTGCTGCATTGATTTTGATCCTTTTCTTAAAACTGTCCATCGAGAGTCCGACAATGTTATAGGAGTGCAATGCTAAATCGGTGGAGGATTCTTTTAATGTGGTAACCCAAGTTTTATGGTAATCTGCCCTTTGGTTTATGAGACATCATGTGCAAAGTCAATGAATATCCACAGGAAACTTCATGGAAATCTAGCCACTGTATTATATTTTGAGATACCTTGTCATGGGCCGAAGTGTTTGAGAGGACAGATCAACCAACAGACCAAATGATTGACTGACCTTCTTGGCCATCTGTTATGTCTTGCTGCCAGTGGGACAAAACATTATGCAAGCTGCACTATGGGTAACAACTGATATTGTCTCAGCTCATTGGTGCAGGCCTTTTTATCAGTGGCTATTTAAAATCAAGATGGATAGGAACCAGAACTCTTAAAGTGTGTTCAGACTGAGCATGAAGCAAATTTTAACCTTGTGTTATTTGTACAAATTTGACCACTCAAGTGTTTTTGTAGTCCATGTTTATTCACCCCAAATAGCTAGCTATCAACATTGCAAGCTACAGCTAGGCCATGTGTGTTTGCAAAAAAGTGGGCCTGTGCTGTGTCTGTGTAACAACTCAGACTCTGACTGATCTCATAACTCAGCAGACAAAACTTAAAACTATCTGCTATATGTGCTAATGTTTCTCTCCTGTTTTCTCTTGCCTCTTTAAGTTTATGAACTGGAGTCATAAAGCCTAATTTTTTTCTCAAAATTTTTACTTCTTCACCTCCATCTACATCTCCTCCATGTGCACCACCCAGTACAAATGTGTGTCCCATTGTGTCTTTGCATTGACTTTGTATGCAATCTAAAATTTGCTTTGCTTTCACCTTTGTTCAGATCAGCTATTACAATTTACAAATCTAACCTCCAAGGTTTGAACCTTGAACTCTCTTGAACTAGCCCACTCTTCACTGTGAAGTAAGAGAAGGTGGATTTAAATAGACAAAGTGGAGAAATTCCAACTCATCATCACCCCTTGAACATTTCATCAAATATGCAGTAAATCTTTGTAGTTCTTGTGTGAAAGCGAACTTCACTGTGTGCCAGCTTGCACTTGTCTCACATATGAAGAGTGTCCAATGCTCAGGCTGCCGTGCATTGCTTCCTGTTTATTAAGTAAGCCATGACCATGGCCTGCCAAAGCTCTGTCATCGTACATGGTAGCCAAAGACCAGCTGGTGATGCAGAAGTCTTATGAGTTATGTTTGTCTCTGAGGCTTTCCTCTGAGTCACACTTCTAACATTCAAAAGAGGGGAAGCATGTGGTTAATTTTCAGGACCACTTTCCTTCCCTTGTTTTTCTTTCCCTACAATAAAAAAATATTTATTATTCGTGGAAGTCCAGCAGGGGTTAGACTAATGGAATAGATGACTAGAAGAATTCAGGATTCACTGGTGGAAGAAGGAACAGCACAGGTCAGCATATATCTTAAAAAAACTGGCACATTTTATGGCTGGATAAATATACAGTACAATCCAGGTCATTGATATCCAAGTCTGATGTGTTAAATTCTTTCTCAGCCCTGAAGCTGCTTGTTTAGAATAATACCACAATAAAGAGACATTTCCACTTTGGATTTGAAAATGGGAAAATTCACATTCTGTCTTCCAGATCTTTGGGGAGACTGAGCCTGTTCGGATGACGTCAGAGGGCTCAGACTGCCGCTGTAAGTGCATCATGCGCCCTCTAAGCAAGGACGCCTGCCTGCGGCTGCGGAGTGGCAGTGTACGTGTGGAGGATTTCTACACGGTGGAGACGGTCAGCTCTGGATCCGACTGTAAGTGTTCGTGTACGGCCCCGCCGTCCTCCCTCAACCCTTGTGAGAATGAATGGAAGCTGGAGAAGCTGAAGAAACAGGCCCCTGAGTTACTAAAGGTGAGGAACGATGAAACTTAAAGCCACTATATGTAGAATATGTATGTGATCATACCATCTTTAAAATGATTCTGATGGCGTCAGTTTGTTGAAAAATTAGACTATTCCAGCTTACGTATATGTACATAGTCTGTATTTGTTAGCGCATTTGACCACTAGGAGTCACCAAAGTCAGAAATGTTCAAATCATACAAATAGGAGCTTTAAAGTACTAATCATTATAATTCTTCCAAATAAATATTTGAAAGTATATTCAGCACTATCACTTAAAAACATAAGCCTTAAAGCCTTTCTGCTAATTCATCAATACCTTTCCTTTGAACATTTTTCTGGAACATCAGACATGATATAGTTTTTATCAAGAAAAAAACTCAGAAACCCCACTAGTGGCAATGTTTACAGAATAGAACAACAATGATTTGCTGCTTTTCTTTGTCTTATATGACAGTAAACTAAATATCTTGGGTTTTGGACTGTTGGTCAGACAGAACAAGCAATTTGACAAAATGATTAATTGAAACAATAATCAGCAAATTAATCAATTCTAAAAATAACTGACTGCCCGACAATATTGCAGTCCTTAGAACCAGCCACAAAGGACAAAAATAGCAGTAAGATGAACTCAGTTTAATAATCCATAATCCACATATGGAAATTGAAATGGGTTGTTAGAGCAGGAAATGAAATAAGGCTTAGAAGGGATAAAGACAAATAGAATGTAAGCAAACATAGAATAATAAAATAAGCTTTAAAATAGTAAAAATAACAAGACCAGCAGCCTAAGTACTTGTTTCACTTGGAGTGCTTGTAAAATAGAGCTAAAAGAAAAGCAATTGTGGCTGTATGTCATCTAACATCTTTTGTGAACACATCAGCACACCTCCGCACATGCCTAAAGCACACTTTCATTTTTCACAGGCAGGAGAAGCACGCTATGTACCATATGAAACAAAAGGCAGTTCCAGATGTTTGATCTGACTCCACTTTAAACTATAGATTAACCCAATAAATCTCTGAAGGAAATGATCACATTGAAAAGGAAAGGTCTATAATAATTAAGATGGACCCTGAATGAGCGCCAGACTGAGAGCACTTGGCTGCCTATTGAGCAGAGTGTGGATGTCAATAGTGGTAATCAGAGCAAATGTTTTGGGAGGGCACTTAAGCTATTACTCCAGTTGAACAGAGGCTCATAAAGCTGTCAGATTTGTGTTCAGGAGATGGTGAATAACAATAGTTCTTCTCCTTTTATGGCACAAATGACCAGCTCCAATCTATGGTGGACCTCCTTGAGGGAACACTTTACAGCATGGATCTAATGAAAGTCCACTCCTACATCAACAAGGTGGTGTCTCAGATGAACACCCTGGAAGAGGTAGGCAAACAGTCAAACTCATGTTCTTCCTCATATCATTATAAGCAAAGGGTTGGTAGGAGACACATTATTGAAAGGTGGTTTATGTGACTTTGCATACCAGCTTATGTCATTTAATGGATAGTGATAACTGTGATAATGATGATGTTATCTTGCAGACAATCAAGACAAACCTTACGCGAGAGAATGAATTTGTTCGGGACAGCATGATGAGTCTCACCAACCAGTTCAAGAGATATGAGAACTACTCCAACATTATGATGAGCATCAAGAAGGAGATCTCCAGCCTCAGCCTGCAGTTGCTACAGAAAGACTCCTCTGAGAGCAAAGCACAGGTTAGATAAACACCTAGTGATTAGTAGTACTGTAGTACTTCTAGTAGTAGTACTACTAGTAGTTGTACCAGTAGTGATAGTAGTTGTAAGATTAGCAGTACATTACAAACAGTGCTCTTAGTCAGCTGTTAGTCAGGGCTGTAATACTCAAGTCCATCCAATCTCAGCCTCAAGTCTCAGTCTCCAGACATTTTTTCTGTTATCTCAGACTTGTCTCAGTATAGTGAGTGTTTTGACTCACTCGCTCTCAGCGAGACAAGTGAGACGTCTGTAACGTCACCTATTACAGACGTTGGTCTTTGGTCAAAATCCGCCTACCAGCACCTCACCCAAGAAAGGGTCCGGCACATAAACCCCATAAAGCAGCCAATTGTCATAGTTACACTTCGGTTTTTGTACAAATTAAACAAACGAGACATATTGTGTTATTAAGGGAGCTTTAGAGGTGCTGATAGGCAGATTTTGTTACCATTAAAAAGAGCCAGACAAACTGTTTCCCCCTGTTTCCTGTCTTTATGCTAAGCTAAGCTAACCGGCTGCTTGTTGCTGCTTACTGTACAGATAGGAGAGTGGTATTGAGCTTCTCATCTAACTCTCAGCAAGAAAGAAAATAAATGTATTTCCCAAAATGCCAATTTATTCCTTTAAATTTGATATAACAATTTTTATATTTACAATGGATCAGATGACCACATGTTTGTGAAAGGGGTCGCAAGCTATGGTAAACTTCCCAAAAAACTTGAAATATCTTCCGACTCTGCAGTTTCCCTGAGCTCTATGGAGCATAGCATTAGCTCATCGTTTTGGCTTTAAGGCCCACAACCTTACTGTTTGGTTCAGTCTCATCACTCTCATCAGCATCGTTTGCAGCAGCAGGCCTCTGTTTGCAGAGAAAAGGCTCTAAAAGCCCACAGTACACTACCTGCTCAGCACCAAACGGCAGACAAAGTTAGCGGCTAGCTAGTGAATATAGTGTAGCACTTAACCACTAAAGAGCCAGATATATCTCTCAGGAGTTGGTGGAGACCAAAACAGAGCTAAAAAGGAGAGTGAATATTGGACACACAGCTCCAAATGATGCTAATGAAGCTAATGTTGCTGTGTGTCTGCTAGATGTGTAAATAGGCGACTGCTAACACACTCCCCATATCAACTTGAATGGCAATAATGTCAATGTTGCGTTAAAAGCTTGTTTCTGCTGCCCCCATCAAGCGTTACTGTAGTTTGTAGCATCATGCAAGAATATTTTGCCTACAATATCTTTTTTTTTAAAGTTGTAACCACGACTTTTGCAAATAATGGAACATTTAGGCATTTAAGTTTCCTAACCTGTTCCAATCACATTTCAAACTTTTTTAAATACAAAGGACAGAACTGAGTGATCAAAGTTCTGTTGCAGCTGATCACAATGATCAATAAGACAAAAGTGTGAAGAATATTGAATCAGAACTCTTTTGTTTTTTGGACTCTGTCTTTACTCAGTCTCAAAACTGTTCGGATTTGGTCCTGTCTCTGAGTCCCCTTAAGTGGTCTTGACTACAGCCCTTAGTAGTAGTAGTATAAGCCTATGCATCATTTGTATGATAATGTATGTTTTCTGTTAACACACTGTGAGACATTAGGGTAACACATGTCACTTTTTAAAATTTTAAATTTCTAAACACACTCTTTCATAAGCATAATCAATATATAACATCCACAAGCCAATATCACCAAGTGTCTTGACATAACCTGAATGTCCATGTTTACAGGACACTAATGGTGAGAAAACCAAGGAGGCTGTAAAAATACCCAACAAAAAGACCCCTGCAGCCAAACCCCCACCCAAACCACCCAAAGAAAAGGTCGTAAAGCCCAAGAAAGAGGTCATTAAACCTGGGAAGCCGGTCAAGCCTGACCCTACGGCCAAAGCCAAGGTGGTTGGCCACCAGCCTGGCGTGGTGAGGGGCATCACATACTATAAGGCTGCCAAGACCGACGAGGATGAGCACCGAGGAGGTGAGGGTTTTCAGCTTGGTCGGGACACTCTGTATTCTCTCCCAGCATAGTGGTGTGTTCATAGAAAGCCATCCTCTCTGAGCTAAACCAAACATTGTGCTGGCACTTTAGCTGAGTTTGCACTCCCATCTGTGTGCGATCATCTGTGCGTGATCCACTGTGGGTGTTGAAAATGATCCAAATTAGTTTCTTCAGCAATCTAATCTGACCCCACATGACACTTTGCTGGATCTGGATCAGACAGCAGACAGAGAGTCATAGAGCCAGAGTCAAGATCTTTATTAGCTGGATTTAGTTTGAGGACAAGTTTTCCTTGAGAATGTTGTTTTATACAAGTGTGAGATAAGGCTGTAATTGTGTTGCAAACTTTACACTTCAGCGCAAGGCAATAAAAGTGGGAATCCATCACTGTGTGGACACAAGATCCCCTCAATACAAGATTTATACCAGTGTTGTTTTTAGCGAAGCTGGTCTACTCAGTGCAGGATTGGATTGCTGGTGCGCATTCAGCGAGCAGGAAATCCAAATCGTTTATTGACTAAATACATGGAGCTGATGGAATGCTGTCTCAATGGAGCGCTGCCATGTCCATGACATGCCTCAGCTTTACTCCTTACAACAATGTGTGGGGACCCTCACCAATGCAGAGAAAACATTTCCTCACTCCTTCCAATCCTCTTTAAGTCTAGTTGAGTGAATAGGTATGCTGCATTTGCACAGGGCACACGCACATAACACTGTCAAACCATGTGTTCTGCCATGTATGTGAACCTCAGCGAGCCCAGGAAACCTTGTCAAATCACTGAAACCAGTCGGCTGCATTTCCATATTCTCGGTCAAAGAGCAGGATGCAAGAACCTTTATTCATCCAGGGAAGGTTGATACACCTTCATGCTTTTTCCTGAAATGCCTCTCTTCAAATTTAGTTACAGTGACACACATTTTACTGGAAGCTCGCCAGTGTAACCACAGTTCTCTACTGAACAGCTGAGTTGGAGTTCAGGGACTTGCTCAGTGGCACCTGAGTAGAGGTTGTAGAAAGAGAGGAAAATGTTATACACTCGCTCTACCTACCTACACTCATTTTACCAGCCTGCAATATTGATTTAGTAACCATGTGGCTGCAACAACCTACAATGCATCTAGACAACTGACTGTTACAGCAGGAACTGTTATATTGAGATTAAGGCATCTGTAGCCAATGCGGATCTTACAGAGGTCCTTACAGTCTGAAAAAGTTGCATGATAATACAGCAATAAGTGCAAATTGATTTAACATTTGCACTTAAAAGATGCACTGCTTATGTAGCACTGCTGTAATCTCCTCACATCTGTCTGGCAGCACTGGACATCAGAGTATGAGGACCAGAAGGAGAGCAGACTTTCCCTCTTCTAAGATTGTATTTGAATCAGCTTGGTGTCTTTTATACAACAGACCACAAGTGACTATAGAAGCCTGAAACACTAGAAAACAAGAAGCAAGAGTCTGACAATATGGCTTTATAGGATTAAAATACTACAGATTTTCCAAAAGATGATAGGATTCAGGGTTTTACTGAATTTTATCCCATATATTATATTATACATTATAGATAATGTAATAATTTTAGGTTGCAGTTGTAATAGCATCTTGTTCCCAATTTTGTTAAAAGCAAAATCTTCCTCAGTATACTCTTTTAAGAAACCAGTTTAGGCTAATAGAGAGAAGAAGAGGCTGGGTTAGGAAGGAAAGAGGAAAAAGAAGTTCAGAGAAGAGGGAGGAAGTTGGTGTACTTTGTGTGCTGCATTGCTAATGTGCCTTCTTTGATGTGAACTTCTGGTACACAGCACACTATAATGTGTCTCCCACTGTCAAGATGCCGTATACTGTATGTACTCTACAGTGAATGAAAGGTTTAAAACACCTTTTTAAAAGACAACTTACAGACAATGTCCCTACACACTACTGGATCATACTACCCTAATGTAACTATCACTAACAAGAACAAGAAGCCGCTTGTTCAGTATTACTTTCTTCTATCACCACTCAGCCTCAGGACTGTCTGACCTTGTTTGAGCATCTGCTGTATTTTCGATGAAAACTAGCTTGTAGAATCTTAGATTTCTTCTCTACATCCCGGCCTGACTCTGCACTTCTTCCCCTCCCTCCCAGACCATTCTGCCAAAACGTACACAGTCCATCACATCACGGAAAACCAGTCAGAGGACGGAGGAGCCGAAATGGTCCTGGAAACCATGGTGGCCACCGTGGCTGAACCCACTGCCACTACTGCAGTTCCCACCACCACAACTACTAGCACCACAACTACCACCACTACTACACCCACTACTATCACCACACAAAGTACACCAGCATCTGAAAGACCAGCTCCGACTATCATGCTGGTCCTGGACAACTCCAACAACAACAGTCGGCCCACTCTCCACAGAGCAGGTACGTGCTAAATACCCCTATGTAAATAAACTCAGTATTCTGTTGCAGGCTGTGATTGCAGTGACAGAAGCCAATTTAGCAGCAGAAAAGCGTGTAGCTCCACTTTGCCACGAAATGTGAAGTGTGAAATCGATTTAAGCCCATGTTAATTCAAGTCTTTCTCCCCCAGGCATACATGTTTAATGTTATACTTGTTTCTTCCAGGGAAAATCCTCAACTGTGAAGGGACTCTAGCATCCATTGAGCAGCCAGAGAAGCAGCACAGTTATGGGCGCAACGAGGGAGCCTGGATGAAGGATCCCCTGGCTAAAGACTCCAAGATTTATGTCACTAACTATTACTACGGCAACAACTTAGTGGAGTTCCGCAACCTGGACAACTTCAAGCAAGGTGTGCTTCAATTGGGTCTTTTTACAATTCCCTAATTGCCCACCATTAGTCTTAGAGTTAAGCCGTATTTATGTTTGATACAAGGGGGTAAGCAGGACTCCCACCATAGATACCTTAGTTTTGATTCTTAGTTCAGTGTCGGATTCCACCTGTTAATGGCACCCACGAAACACTGGACGCATGTATTGTACATAATCAGGCTGTGTCCTGCTTTAATTATATTCCCCACAGTAATTGTTTGACTTCACTTTATGTAACGGAGGGTACTTAGAAAACTGGTTACATCCTGGTAACCTCTGTTTTGCCTGGTCTCATTACTGAATACTCCAGTACAATCGCAGTGTCATTCATTCACTGTGATAGAGAGCTCTGATTGTGGTGAGCAGGACGTGAGGCAAAGACACTGTGTGAGGTCAGCAGTTGCAGCAATGGCAGTGGCTGTGACACACAGCTCATGGAGACAAGTACAGTACTTGCGAAATTAAGCGATTTTTGCTACCAAGAGCATTGCTGCCTGAAACTACAGGAGCAGGGGAGGGGAGGGTCTTGATTTAGTTCGAGGTGGGTTCCCCAGTGTCAGACTTTGAAAACCCCTGGCCTACACCATAGCTCCGAAGCCTTTGCACATAGCTACGCCGCAACCCCTCAACGCACAACCATAAATCAGTCAGTCGTACTCATAATAGTGTACAAACACTTGAGTACATTAACAAAGCGTGCAAACCACCATGTAACTTATAAAAACACCCTTAGGCCACGACTAAGCAATGGAACATTTGCTGTTCAATCAAACATAACCAAGTCTGTCGTTAACCTGAGGCCTACTGTAAGCCTGGGTTAATAAAGATAAAGTGACATGACATTAAGCTAGCTCTGGTTTAGCTAGCCCAAGATTTAGGGCTAAGAAATTAGTTTGAAAAGCCTTAATGATAGATTGAAGAGTATTCAGTTTTCGGACACAAATTCCAATATTTTTGGATTGAAACTACTAATATCCAACATTTTGAACATTTAAATGTGATAATTTCAGTGTTTACAGAGTGACACATTAGATTAGATTTAGATTTAGATTAGATTCAACTTTATTGTCATTGCACAGAGTACAAGTACTGAGACAATGAAATGCAGTTCAACATCTAACCAGAAGTGCAAAACACAGTGCAGCGTAATGTACATATGTATAGAGGTAATATATAACAGTGAAGGGTAGATATGAATAAGATACATACATATAGCATGAACAGTAACTAACTAACTCTAGTATCACCCTGTTTTAATGTATAGCTGTGTTTTCTCTAACATGTTGACATTGATTCATGTTGATTGTCCAATGAGCTCTGTGAGACTGATGAGATCTGTGGAATGCAGGGCTTGGTTGTTTCATGGCTCCAGTGGGTGGGAAAATCAACTCCTTCTACATCCAAATCAACTGAGGAATTGGATTACACTCTCTAAGAGAGTTAAGATGATCTCCCCTCATAGGACTTGGCTTGTTGATCTAGATGTGTTTGGACAATGGGCTTTCTAAATGCACTTACATGTGAGGCGTCCTGCAGTGCGGTGAGCTCACAGCTGTGTGCGGATGACTAGGTATTTGGAGTGGCGGTGATGCCTGCTGTTCCCTGACATGTGCTCTGGCCTTTCCTTTGAACTGGGCACAGCAGAGAGGGATTAAGAGTGTGGGCTGGCCCTAGGGATGGGGGGGGGGCTGTTCTACTGCACGTTGTTTTTGTCCTTCACTGGGCTTTCCATTTATTATCATTATCTAAATCAGACTTCCTGAGGTTGGAAGGTTAGGATAGCAGATAGGATGTGATTAGAAAATGACACCTACAGTACACAACGTGTTTGTTCAGGAGTGAACTACTAGACAAACTGGGTCACTGTCACATGAAGCCAGTGTGTACACAGTCTGGCATTGTAAAAACATTGTTATTGGCTCTATGAAGGGCATAATATCAGCTTAGCACACACACTGCTGAATGTATCCAACTCATAATAATTAAAGGATAATGTATAAATAAGCACAACAGCACAGCAGAGGGGTCTTGAACATCCTGAACACCCGAGTTTACTTATTTTGCAGTAATGACCAGCTTGCTATATATTATCCTGCTTATTGAATGACTGGCTGTTGACCAAACACATTAATCGTTTTAAATGTTTTTAAATAATTTTATTACAAGCTAAATTTAACACAAATTGGCTCCTCAGGACTGTCTAGCCAAACTGTTTTTTGGGGCAAGTCCAAGTCAAGTCTTAAGGAATCAAAAGCAAATTGCATGAATGGTGTTGTTTGCATAGTTGACCAAACTCTTTCAATGCATGGGCCTGATAATTGAATATTCAAACATTATGTCTAGCTATGCAAGGCTTACCTGTGGGTTTTTTACTTAATATTTTATGTTAATGGATGTTATCAGCAATTACTGGAGCCTGAAAATCCATAAGGAGGGAGCCTGCCTGTAGCTGAGGTGTGATGAGAAGGATTTTTTAATAGACCTGAATATAGTCTGGCTTTTCTTGGAGCCACAATGAAGCAGCCACTGGTGATAATAGACACTCATGGGCAGTTATGGGCCTTGATAGAGGCAGTTGCATCAGAGGTGAAACCGCGGTCTGTTTTGTGCAACAGAATGTGTTCATTGGCAAATGAGATTTGAGTATTCACCCATGTTTTATAATAAATAGGTAAAGCTAACTTAATATTCTTGTTTATCGTAGGCCGATGGAGCAACCTTTTCAAACTGCCTTACAACTGGATAGGCACAGGCCATGTGCTTTATAATGGAGCCTTCTACTACAACAGAGCCTTCACCAAGAACATCATCAAGTATGATCTGAGGATGCGATATGTGGCGGCCTGGACACTTCTGCATGATGTGGTTTACGAGGACACCACCCCCTGGAAATGGAGGGGCCACTCGGACATTGACTTTGCAGTGGACGAAAGCGGCCTGTGGGTTATTTACCCTTCCATGGACTATGACTACAACCAGCAAGAGGTGATCGTCATCAGTAAACTGGATCCTGGAGACCTGTCGTTGAAAAAGGAAACAACCTGGAGGACAGGTCTCAAGCGGAACTCCTACGGAAACTGCTTCATCATCTGTGGTGTCTTGTACGCCGTCAATGTGTACAACCAAAAGGAAGGTGAGGTGAACTATGCTTATGACACCCACACCAACACTGAAGCCATTCCACGCCTGCCCTTCACCAACGAATACTCCTTCACCACCCAGATTGACTACAACCCCAAGGAAAAGGTTTTGTATGCCTGGGACAATGGCCATCAGCTCACATATCGGGTAAACTTTGTCGACCAGTGAGCACAGCTAGTTTGTGCTACAGATAAGATCACAGTAGGCCTGCCAGTATGGCACCTAAATAGAAAGAAGATACTCAGTATTTGACAGGCTAGAAGCAGCCATATTGGACTCAACAGGACAAAGGATTAACCTACACCAGCCTTCCAGTACCAATGCATGCTATTCAAACACCTGACCTCGCAGTTCACCAAACATACACGCCTCAAATGTGTGGGATGTGACTGTACAATATGTCAATAGATTGGACAGCAAAGAGTGGAAATAATCTCACAGGTTGAGTTAGAGCTCATCGGGCAGAGTTTAGGAAAGCATAGAGATTTCTTTAGATGTTCATTTATGAAATGTCAGCAGGCTGGCTAACTAGCAGACACATAGATAGCTATTAATGGTTAGCTTAAAATAGACATTTGTAACATCACCTACTGGTTTATGGGGAGACTTTTTGGATTTATCACTAAATGTCCTTTTGGTAGTTTCTGAGGCCAGAAAAACAAAATTTGGGCAGAAGCATGGGCAGTGGCTAATTGAGATGGGCTCATGTCAATCAAGTAGATTTTTTCCCAAACCTAAGCCTTAATATCTCTTTAAAGGGTTGCTTCAGATAAGTCTATCTTATTATAATACATATACGGGTACATTTAAGTTAAAAGAGGTCTTGGTTACTGTAATCATTCCTCCTGTCCATATTGACGTGAAGTGATCCCCTCCTAATGCAACTACACTGTAAAAGATGCCAGAAGAATTCATACTAATAAAAAAAACTGAACTTTAGAATGCATTTTTACAAAGACCAAAGACTGTGGATTTTGTATCCAATTTCTTACAATGGAGTCACTTCACAACCACTATAGACAGGAGGTATGATTACAGCCACCAATAACTCTTTAAATGTACATTTGGGCATGTGAGTATTGTATTAAAACAGACATTGAAAATTTCAGAACCTATTCGCTAATAAAACAAGATTTTTAAAATTGCTAACAAGACATATATTAAAGAATTGAAATGGAAGTGAAATAACCAAGAGTCATTGAAACTATATCGACCTGTGGAAAGAGAAAAGAAGAGAGTTCAGTCAGAGACACTTACAGTATGTCAAGAAATTGACCATATGCGGCAAATGGGTTAGATTCGGCAGAGGGCTGTGCTCTTTGAGGGAGCTCTTAAAGAATCCAAGCAGCAACAAGGACTAATCCCCCCCGAAATACACACATATATGAATATTAAATCTTAGTTAAATCAATGATACGAAACCTTGACACAAAAATTACTCAGGATAATCCACAGACTTGGTGAGCAGTTTCATGTAGGAACTATTTCCTTTCTACCGATAGTGAAACATGAAACTGCTCACAACAAGGTTTGTGGATTATCTTGAGTAACCGGGTCATGATTTCTGGAAAGAGACATTGCTGTTGAGTTTTTCAAAATAATTTTTTGGCACCACAAACCGAGTGCCATATAGTCCCATTATATTCAAAAAATGCACGGCCGATATCTCCAAAACTCTGCAGCTCACACCAAAACAATCTAGATGGATAAATCGCACTACAGGTAAGAGGAAAAATATGTATTATTGATTTTGGGGTGAACTGTCCCTTTAAGTGGGCTTCAAATATTTTTACAGTGTTATTTGGCTCTGCCACCAAACATTTAACTCAACTAATGAGATTATTTCTGCATCCAGAGTAGTTCTCCTTCTGAAAGATGTTTGTAAAAGTAAACTATCAGCTATTGTTTCATTTGCCCATCTACTCCATCCTATCACCAAGCACTTTGATCACGTATCTGCTTTGATTATTATTCCGGCCTCATGATGCTTCCTGTCTCTTTACCACTGATCTTGTTTTGAGGGATATGTTGAATATAATTCCAAAAACAAAACAATGTACAAAAGTTTCAAGATTTTTTAGATTTACATTAATTAATTTGACAATATCAACTTTCTTTCTAATTTCCATGCATCTTGTTAAATTTCTATGTTGTTGTATAAAGGTATGCAGCGTTTGTACTGTTAATAACATTTGCGTAACCACTACATTTGTTGTAATTATTGAGTATTTGAACATTTTCACCTCAATGGATATTAACAACCCTGATCAGTCATGCTAATACAAAAGGTTCACTGTGCCATAAGTTGTACCATAAACCACAAATGTTTTTATTTTTGACAATGACAGTGACAGTACTGTGTAAGGCACGTAATGGGAATGGTAAGCTTTAAGACACATGAGGTAACTCTTACAGCACTTTATAGTGTTGCTTTGGTCTTGTACACCATTCATGATTCACAACCACATTGTTTTGCCTGTTCTTGAATTATCAGGAGTGTTTTGTTACGTCGATTCATAAAAGGCATGCTGATTGCAATAAAGTAATTTGTTCAATTGTAAAGTCTTTATATATAAAGAATAATGTCATAAAATATACAACACGTATAAACACAACACGTAAAACCAGCTGTGCATGTGTCTGTGCTATGAAAGAAAATTTGCATTTTAAAAGTCTGTTGTGAGCCTTATAATTCAGTAAATGCCAAGCAAGACTTGCTTTGCCCACCTCGTGAGAGGTGATGACCAATGACTCAGATCTTCTGATTTCTGGATAAAAAAGCTCTCATGAGCTGTGTTTAGTTCTGGGGTAAAGGTCGTCATGCTCTGCTTGATCTCAATCCCAAAATACACTAAAAGGAGCAGCCTTGGGTCATGGTAATAACGGGATAGCTGCCTGATTTTTTCTTGGCTGGGATTTGAAAATCTTGAACTTCAGCTCCAAGTCATGTAACTCTTGAGGGAGACATTGAAAGAGCTGAATGGTGGGTGTGGTAGGTCCACACATGCAGTCCTCATTTAAGAAAATCAACTCCCTAATTCTATTTAAAGAAGACCTCAGTGCACTGTGTTTCCAGATAATGAAGTTCATTAATGAGTGCAAGGCAGGGCCGTAAGTTTGACGAACGCAGCACTAATGGTGTGTCCAATCATGAACTCAGTCACGAAATGTTGACATGTTGCTGTAATGGAACAATGATGTCCACGCTAGCCGTGATGATGAACACTGACAATTCACATGACCTATGCTGCTTTAGTCCGCGCGCCTTATGGCGAAACAAAGGTTCTCCTGTTGCTAAATCAGGACTCAACTTCACATCAGCAGGGTGTCTTGTTCATCACCATCACATACTCTTCATGTACCATCATGTCCTCACAGTGCCTGGAATGTAAAGCCTTTGTCCCTATATTACATGCCACTGTGAAGCCATAAACAGCACTACTGAGCCATATGGTTCATGTTCAAGAAGAAATTGGGTAAATGTAGGCTCTCCTCCACACTGCAAAAATGATGTAGACACATCATGAAAAAGGTCCACAATGTCCATTGTTAATAAATAAGACAAAGAGTCTACAGCATGCTATCGGACCTATGAGGTTGTGAACAGCGGTGCTTTGAGCTAAATGCCGATGTCAGCATGTTAACATACATAACATGCTGACATTTGTTAATTAGTAGTAAACACAAAGTACAATGAACACTGATGGGAATTTCATTATTTCAGCCGGCATTTGGTCAGAAATCAAAGTTTTGGACAAATTTTGACCTGAGGATGGTGCTAGATGAAAAATCAGGTGATCATCCTCTGGAGATCATAAATGTCCTAATGCTTCCAGTAGGTGTCGAGATATTTCACTAGATTCAATTCAATTCAATAAAATTTTATTTATATAGCGCCAATTCATAACAGAAGTTATCTCATTGCACTTTTCCTATAGAGCAGGTCTGGAGAGAGAAAGAGAGCATACAGTAGAATCAGAATCAGAATCAGAAATACTTTATTGATCCCCGTAGGGAAACTCTTTGTTACAGTAGCTCGTCTTTACGTCAGTGCACACAGGAGAAAGTATTAGAAAACGATATGATACACTATAAACACTATAAAACAGGTCAGAAATAAATTAAGTATCATGTCGGTATAAGTGTAAGTGTCAAGTATCAAGTGGGTTTACTGGTTGATGATGAAAGTACAGTCTAATACAATGTAACTCCTTATCCTTGTAATAAATAATATTAATAAGCGGGGGTGCATGTACTGTCGAAGAGTAATTGAGGTATATAGTATCAGTAGCAATAAATAAGAAAAACTAACAAGGGAAAACTAATATTGCACGTAAGTAGAACACAGAATATTGCACAATTATTATTAATTATGGCGGAGATGTAATGCTCAATGTCCAGTTTAGTGACCTAGGGTCATACAGACTAACCCTTAGAGGGAGGAGTTAAATAGTTTGATGGCCACAGGCAGGAATGACTTCCTGTGGCGCTCTGTGGTGCTTTTTGGTGGGATGAGTCTTCCGCTGAAGGTGCTCCTTTGCTTGACCAGCACGTCGTGGAGAGGGTGGGAGGCACTGTCCAAGATGGCATGTAGTTTGGCCAGCATCCTCCTCTCTGACACCACTGCCAGAGAGTCCAGCTCCACCCCCACAATGTCACTGGCCTTACGGATCAGTTTATTGAGTCTGTTGGTGTCCGCTACCTTTAGCCTGCTGCCCCAGCATGCAACAGCATACAGGATAGCACTGGCCACCACAGACTCATAGAACATCTTCAGCATCGTCCGGCAGATGTTGAAGGACCTCAGCCTCCTCAGAAAATAGAGGCGGCTCTGGCCCTTCCTGTAAACAGCCTGAGTGTTCTTGGTCCAGTCCAGTTTGTTGTCTAATGCAAATTAGCACAATGCAAATTCCATATAGGATTTTAAAATAATAATAATGTAGTGGTAGTGGTAATATAAATATTAATAAAACAATAATAATAAGAAGAATGATTAATAAGACTAATAATAGTAATTGTAGTAGCAGTTGTTGAGCAGGAACATGGGAGCAGTAGGAGGCCCGCAATCATAGATCCAGACACTACAGCTCCGGAGGCAGAAATACCTGCTGAAAGTGACAAAACTACTTGAGAGAGAAGATGTAGAGTTAGTAACATGCATTAATAGGATAAGAATGCACACATTTAGAGAGGGAGAGGAGGAGAGAGCAGAGAGGTGCATCATGGGAAGTGAAACTATAACTATAAGTAAGTAAGTAAGTAACTATATCTTTGTTTTATTATCTTCTTTTTTAGAGGGGCAATAGAATGGAGTGTCGTTTGCAGTAAGCCTGCACCACTATCAACAAGATGATCGATTTTGGAGGGACTGAAATTAGCATAGGAGTCCTCTGTTATATTGAGACATGGCACTGAATTAAATGAAGATGGAATCCTTTCCTTAAATTTAGCTACAGCACTATCAGATAGACATCCAGCGTAGGAGTTTTTGCCTAATGGTATGTAGTCCAGTAATAGAAGTTATTAAATAATGGTCTGATAAAAAAGGATTCTGTGGAAAGACTATTAAATGTTCAATTTCCATGCCATATACCAGAACAAGGTCGAGGGTGTGGTTAAAACAGTGAGTGGGTTTATGTACACTCTGACAGAAGACAATCAAATCTAATAATTAAATAACAAACAGTACTAATCATTTTCAACATCCACATGAATATTGAAATCACCTACAATAATTAATTTCTGAGTTCTCAGACCATTTTCACAATTGAGAATGACTTCCAGATGGGAGCCGAAACGTCTTGATTCTGAAAACAGTGTCCAGATGACTACGACTGAAACCTTTTCTACGACCTACAATAATTACTTTAGCTGTTTTAAGGAATAAACTTGATAAAACTTGAATAAGGACCAGTAACTGTATACTATAACAAATAGAATTGGCTGTCATGTTTTGCAGGTTGGGTGTGAAAGACTAAAAACAAGGCTTTCAAATGAGTTGTAATTAGTTTAGGTTTAGGGTTGATTAATAGGCTTTAGTAAAAGATGGCTGCAACTCCACCTCCTCGGCCGGTGCCTCAAGGAATGTGAGTATTAATATGACTGGGCAGAGTGGATTCATTTAGGCTAACATATTCTTCATGATCCAGCCAGGTTTCAGTAAGACAAAGTAAGTCAATATGATAATCTGATATTTGATCGTTCACTAGTACAGCTTTAGATGATGTTTAAGAGTCTACATTTAATTCTCTTATTTTGTTGTGCTATTTCAGCAGTGGAAATTTTGTTTAGATTTTTATGTATAACTCCTCTTCTGTTAACTTTTGATTTTATTAATTTAAGTGGTCAGGGGGCAGACACAGTCACTAAGGAGTTTTGGGTGGGTAACTGCTCTGGAAGCGCAGAGAAGCATGTAGGACTGCAACTCTGCCTCCTGGTGAAAGTAAGTGAAAACACTGGTCAGCTGGTGGCGCTGGGGGAAAAGTCAGGGGATCACCAAAATCATTCGAAGATATCATCTAGGGAACATAAATGTCTGTACAAAATTTCAAGGCAATCCAATAGTTGATGAGATATTTCAGTCTGGACTAAAATGGTGGACCCACTGATTGACATTACCATGGCTAGAGCCACAGCCACAGCCACCATGCCACTAGTCAGTTGGCATTGTGGCTTAATGGTTAGCACACATGTCTTCTACTGACTTGAAAATTGTCAAAACCTAGTTGGGCAACGTTCTATACAGGAATTACCTGTGTGAAGTTTTGTCATCAAGAATAGCACTAATCTTGTGTTAAGCGCACACCGAACGGACAGCTAGTGGACCATGAGGAGATATTCGCTGAAGATGAAGATGATTTGTGAGGAAAAAGAAGCATCACTCTAACTTTGTATTTTTGTTTTTACTTTTGTGGATTCAGTGAGGGATCCAAAACTAAATTCAGATTTGATAAAATGCTATTAACATACCAAAGTACACCTGATCATTTCGCTTTGAATTGTCCTTAAATTTATTTTAAAGTAAGAAATAACAAAATTAAAAAGCATTAATTATTTCTGTACATTTACAAATTCTTACTCTGTAGAATTTAAAATTGCATTAAATTTGGCGAGGGGCGCATAATGACTTGTTTAGGACTTGATTTGGCACGTCTTGGTCCTGACTGGCGTCCTGACTAGGGACTTCCTAGCCCCGACTTGTGACTTGCAAAACATTGACTTTGTCCCACCTCTGCCAGAATCATCCTGACAGTTGAAACACAAGACAATAAATGACATGATGATTGACATGGCATGGATTTCTGATTTGCTGCCAATCATACTGCAGCTCTCTGTGTTACATATGCTTTTACTCAGGTTAATGAAAAATCACAAGCTTTCAAAAAAGTGTTAAGCACTGCAGTGTGATAAGTTTTTCACATGGATCTTATGGAGATGCTATAAGGTTTAAATTTTGAGCTCTCCCCAGTAACATATTGCAAACACATTAGTGCTCACATTGAAGTATGTGTAAACGGAAATAGGGCTCGTGACAGCTCGAGTGTTGTGCTGAACAGAATGAACTTCAACGTGACTTTAATTAAGACCCTTAGGGTTATTTCCTGTCACTTAAGAGAGAAGGTTGGCTGAGCAAGATGTAAGAGCAGAGCAAGGACAGCGAACATGCAGAGCCATCCTTTTCAAAGCTGCATGGAAACTTATGCTTGGTCAACCTTCTGTCAATCCCCTAAGCTTTATGAAATCTCATGTGTAAAATAAAACCCAAGGGTCTAATACTCAATAACAATCTAATTATGAAGTGCTTTTCTCTGAGCTTGTCTATGGGAGCTGGCACACACTCAATAATGTCTCATGTTCTTTGCAGTGGGGGCTTTCCTGAGGTTTAGGCCAGCGACCGAGGAGCACACCAAAGAAGGCCATTGTACAAGATACAATGGAGGCCTTTGGAAATTATGGAGGAGGAGTGGTTGTGTCAGGACCTCACATCAACATTTTGTAGCAGAGGCGCAGACAAAGATGCCCCAAAACACCCACAGATATTGGCATGTCATTGAAGCAAAACACTGCAGGGCAACAAATCTCAACATAGATTATTTATGAAGGTGAAATATTCTTCCAAATACATACATAAGTCATCTTGGTGAGGTGTTGGACTCTTGCCCCTGCTTCATTTAATCTGAATATAATAGAGTCTTTCACATGAGATGATGAGATAACAGGTAGTCTGGCAAATATATAGAGCATTAAATAAAACACCAAATGGAATCTAATACGTCTTTCCAAAATAGATACAAAAAGTGTTTTAATGTTTTGGCATAGAAGGGAGTCCCATCTGTTCACTATGGTGACAGGAAAATAAATCTGTCAACAAAGAGGAACAATAGAGCTGCTGCATCTGGATGAATACTCTATAGTGCTTTATCTCATGAAGATGAAAATAATAGATACATAAATGGGAAGGCAAACTGAGCATGAAGCTATGCCTTGCTTTACATTCATGCAGTGCGAACCATTCAAACCAGGCTGCTTCACAGTGTTAACTGCAGTCAGTGCACTGGCAGAGCCTGGCTCACACTGCTGCTGATAGAAGGTGAGGGCATGTGTCCTCCAGATTTTCCCAAGCAGACCTTTACTGGAACTATCAACATTCTGGCTCTTGTTTTGTTGTTTTCCACGTAATTCTTCTCTTTGTATGCTTTGCTCTTCATCAGTCTTTCTTTACACCCCTTTCAGATATGCAAGTCATGATGGCAATCCTACTACTGTAGGTCGGACCAAGTATAATTTCTGGAACACTTGTAACACGACACAAGTCTGAATTATGCCATCTGATTAACGTAAAGACTGCAGCAGCACAAGGTACATGAAATGAAATGAAATCCACGTCCTGTTCGCCTATGTCAGATCAGGCCATGAAATCATCATTTATACCGCATCTTCTCATCCACCAGGTTCCAAATATCGTGCATATGTAACCCACCACTGCTGGGTGAGCACACCTCGCTCTAGGTTCAGAAGGAGCTAAGATTGGAGTGCAATAACCATAGACATAACACAAGCAAATTCAGTTAACTACAACATTAGTTTACCTATGAATAGCAAGACAATGCAATTGGCATCACATTTGCATGGATATGAAACTCTGGGCCCTTTAAACCAAAAAAATGTCCTGCAATGGGATTTCTTCACAGTTTCAAGTAACATCCAAGTTCGTGTCTGATGACCATAGAGAAAAATTGGTCAAAGTCAACTTCATTTGAGTTCAGATCAAATGGAGGTCTGATCTGTCAGAGTGCACTCTTTAAGTATTATGTGTGTTCGAGCTGGTACCAATCTAAGGTGACTGGAACGATCCTACCATAATGCAGAGTGTTCATCCGGCAGTTTCAGTGGCAAAGTATATCCGGGTTCCTGAAAATCAAGTTGGGAGGCTTGCAATCTAGTGGAATCATTGGATCTTCTTCACTGGATCTTCTCACTCAATAAAAGACCTGACCAAGGCATTTGAAGTGCAACTAATAAGATGAAACTGACACTTCTGGCAGCCTCATGGCTTCTGCAGGGAAACCATTTCACTGTCATCTGATAGCTGCTTGTCTTCAACAAGCCAATAATTCAATTGTTCATAACTTTATTCATTTCTGTTTTAACCTGTTTTATCCAGCTGGGTTACACAGCTTTTACAATAAATGTCCTGTCATGTCTAAATAAATCTGTAAGGAACATTAATGAAAAAAGTCACCTATGTCTGAATGACAAAAGCCATCACTTTAACAGTGCTCATCCGCTAAAGGAGTTTGCTCAGTTGCCACCCACTGATGAATATCATGAGATGTGATTTAAAAGTCCCAGAAAAAGCTAGTAAAACAGAACTGGATTAGATTATATTTAGTGATGTTTATAAGCTGTATTTATATAGAAATGTCATATCATACAGATACATATCTTTCCTTATTATGATAAAAATGTTTAAGAGGGTTTATTTTACACTACATCCATATATATATATATACCGTATATTTTGTTTACTTTACATGCATTTCATTTTTTTTTTGTTTTTCCCTGATTTCTATTTCATGTATTTCTACTTAACATGTTTTTCTATACATATGAGTAGGTTATACACGTGTTTCTGTATATGTTTGAATTGTGGGTTGTGTTACATTTAATATCCCACCATCTGATCTGTTATTCCTGTTTAGTTTTTGTTCTGCCCCAGCAATGACCCATCTTCCCCAGAGCAAGGATTCAAGTTTCATTGTACATATTCCATCTTCAAGTCCAGGTCACTACAAGGCCTTAGCAGATTAAATGTTTTCAGTATCGGTATCTCAGTTACTGTCCTAAACACACGCGAGAGTGTTCAGAGTGAATAAATCGGTCTTCATTAGTGTATAGTAATCACGTCATCTGACTCTTGCAGGACTTCATAAGAACGGAAGTAACAGTGATGACTCTTTTACAAGCCAGGCCCAGAGAGAGATAGAAACATGGAGTTCGCCAGAGAGAAATCACCTTGAAAAAAAATTACAAATTACTTCCAGACCACATTTATACTGGCAAGACCTTCTATTCTTATTTTTGAGAAAGAAAAGAACAAATATATAGAAAACTATCTGCATATTTTTTTCTGGGTTCAGCATGAGAGGGGAGAGAGAGCCGGAATGTGTCGGGATGAGAAACCTAATGGTGGGTGTTGGGGAGGGGGCAGGGGCGTCCTGGTCTTGCTTTTAGTCCAACAACAATGTACTGCAGGGTTCACCACCCACCAGAAGGCCTAATGCAATCCACACAGCCACACAGTCCATCCCAAAAGCTGTCCTTGGCTGGCACTTATGGAACTACAGCACCAGAGAGACTTCAGCCTCAGTCAGCCCTGCCATCCGTCACACTGCCCCACCCAAAACCAGACACCAGCTCCAATGAAGCCAAATATCAACACCACTTTGCAGCTGTTGGTGGGGGAGGGGGGACTGGGTGTTGAGGACCTCATCGGAAAAAGGATTGATTTGTTCTAAATGTCACAGCTGTCAAAGAACTGACTCTGGTGAACAGTGAGTATCCCAGAAACAAGGCACAACAATTAACATTGGGTTTATTGTGGAAAGCCTGACTTTAGTAACATTAGTTACAGTTAACATTAACAGTTGATTCAGGTTCAAGCCATTCCACAAAAACAACACAGAGCTAACACAATCAGCTTAATGCAGGCCTGTTTTAAAGAATCGAGACTGCACAACTTCAAACCCCAAACTAAGAGGGTAAACACAGATCACAGTAATTCACAGAGGGGGAGATTTCAAGAGTCAGCTGTCATGTTCACAGCTACAGCTCATACACTGTGACGAATGAAAATATTGTAAAGATTTAAGCAAAAACCACCATCACAAACAAAACTAGAGGGAATGTTTTATTTTGTATTATGTAGAAGTATCAGAAATAGTGAATCGTGAATCACTTCGTTCAGTTCAGTTCAAAGATTCGTAGTCACTGGCTATGACGTTGGTTCACTTTTTTCCTAAGCTAAGCGGTCACATCACCGTTCAAATGCACTTCAGTGCGTACGTCAGTAAGTGAACGCATTCAAAGGAACTTCAGTACATACAACAGTAAGTGAACGCATCACCGTTCATACGGCCAGACGTTCAGCACTGATTCTGACTGTCTTCAGTTCAGTAGTATGTTTAGTCTGTAGCTAGTCCAAGCTGTCAAGTTTAGTTCAGTACAAAACTATCCTATAGAAGCACTGTATACAAGGTTAATAGCTCAGCAGCCTATTATTTACCACTGAGTTATCAGACTATGATTACTTTTATTACTATTATGAGGACTTTCGCAGCCTTTTAATATGCTTTTAACCAGAGCCCGACCAATTTATCGGTGAGCTGATATTATTGGCCGATACTGGCCTATCACAGATATATTGGTACCGGCGTACATGTAATCCGATACATGCCTGCGAACACTCTCGTTTTCCCGGGTTCCTTCCCGTATTTCAGTGCCATCTCCCAGTGCCCTCCCGTTTTGTTGTTTCTCCCAGGAAGCTCCCATAATGTGCATGACCCTCAAACTTTATCATGAATACACGGATCCAAGTTTTGGATGTTTGTCTGACGTCACCGAAGTTTCCAGATCATCAATGAAACACAATCTACACACACAATCCACACACGACATACAACTTCAACCCATCTGTCACCGCAACCTGGCGGTATTTTATATGGTCAGCAATTGACTGATACTGAACTGATGTACTGATGTTTATTTAGCTGTTTATTTTATTTTTATTTATTCTTTATTTTCTCAGTGTTCATTTCTAGAATTGACAATGTATGTGTTACATTATTTAACATGTTAAAGAATATTTAACTTAAATAGTCTTTAATAAAGTTATTTGTTTAAGAAAGCAGCCTTCTGAGTACCTTTGCATAGGCATATCGGTCCAAAATTGGTGCACAGTCCACATAGAAAAGGTCTTTTCATTCCAGCTCAAAACTTTAATATATCAGCCGCCATATCAGTAATCTGTGAATGTTTGCCCTACCCCATATCGGTTGGGCTCTAAAACCGAGCTAAAAGCTACTGAATCAGTCAGTGACAGTGGTAATTCAGTATAGTAAGTTCACTTTGAAGATTCGTTCATAAAGATTTGGTCGTGTATGTACTGAACACCTCTAATCAGAAGACAGATCACAATAACAGAAATTCTCTTACAGGCATAAAATTAATGTTAGACGTGTGAAGTAGGCCTAATAACAGTCACCTCCTTTTGGACAACTTTTTGAGCAAGCGCACATCAGTTGCTATAGTAAAATATACAGCAAGCCTTGTTTGTCCCTGTATACCAAAACCTGGGTGCATAAAAATTAAATCTGTGCAGCTATACCATGAGTAATATGTTGTTTTTGTGATTTGAGTAAATTTTCCCTTCAAAGATGTGGATTTGGAGTAGCATTAAAGGAGGTTATGTTGTTGTAAGTTTACAACCGCTGCAGAGCACTAAAGCAACAATACAAGTAATACTAACACTGCTACAAATGCTACTGTTTGTAATGCTGCTGTGATTCTTCTACTACTGCTACCACAGCTGTCACTGTATTTACTCCACTTCTAACAGCCTAAGTTGCCATTAGTTGCTGCTGCTTGACGTAGTGAGAGTTAGCAGTAACTATAGTATTAGCAGTTATATAATTATTTCATGTATCTATTTCATTGTCTATTTAATTAAATTAACTAATATTGTTAATCACATTATTTTTGTTAATTTCAATCCTTTCATTCATTGTCTATCTTAATCGTAATTATGCTTTGGCAACACATGTGAAATGTCATGCCAGTAAAGCCTATTGAATTGAATTGAACTGAATTAACAGTAAAGGTAGTGGCAGCTGCTGTAGCATAGTACCTGACAGGAGCAACAACAGTAAGAAAGTTTCAGAAGCAGCCTTGTAGGCTACAGCTGTTTGCACTACAGCTACCATTATTACTGTACTACTGCTACTACTATCACTGTGATGAAGGATTTAGCTGCTACTGCTGCTGCTGCTACTACTACTGCAAGTACTGCTACAATTACTGTTACTACTGATACTATTACTGCTACTACTGCAGTTACTACATACTATTTCTAAACCAACCGCTACTACTACTACTGGTACTACTGCCACTACCACTGTTACTACTATGGTACTATATGACTTAATGGTTGTGATGGTTTTAATGCATAAAGCTTTCTAATGCTGCATGCTGTTATACAACATGCTTTGATGCCTGATTATACCATTTGCTTCATATTATGGTTATAATGTCTTATAATACCTTAGACTTTCCCTTAACCTCTTCTTTCTGGATTCTGTAGAAATCCAGAGTACCAGCCCTGACTATTCAGCACCACTTTAGGGAAACTGTGCATTTATATGTAACTGTACAGAAAGTGAATGTCATTCTGCAAAGGCTTTGATCAAGGCTTTTGTTGATGGTTCCATGCAATCCCAGACATACTTGACATTCAGCACAAAGCCAGTTTCTCCCCTGGCCTTGAGGAATGCTGGCTGGGTGACAGCTAGGCTAATAAAGAATGTGACCATTGTAGTGACGGTCTGATCTTTCTTTTCTGTCCAGTGCCACCACTGCATACACCACAGACAGCTGTTGTCTGGAGGCTATGACATATTTCTCCTGCATTCACACACAGCCTTTATTCATCGGACAATACTAGAGGGGGCTTCTGGAAGTGATCTCGGCAGCATTTGAATCCTTAATAGAGATAACGAGAAATCTTGGAAAATAAAAGAATCTTCCCTCAAAGTGTTTAGTGCTTAGAGGGTGTTCTGTCTACACCCATGGCCTTACTTGGACAAGCCAAGTGTCCTTTCAATGTGTCCTTTGACCTCTCCCTGCTGTGTTCTAGGATGAGTCTGGACTGGTGATCCAGTTCTACGCTTCCACATTTTAAGAGGAGAAGGAAGCTATTATCATGTCTACCATCAGAGCAGGACCAGCATGACAAGAGTCATGTGTCTGCTTCTCCTCTGAGTCAATCCCAGCAGAAACAAAACATTCAACAAACAAAATTCCTTATAAAATCAATGCTTGCCATGATTTAACCAACCAATAAATCATTATACAATACAGTGCAGTACATTAATTGAAACTTATAATCATCCTCAATTTCCTTCTTGTTGTTTTACAGAATAGCCAAAATGATGTATTCAAGAACTTGTATCCTTTTCATTTAGTCCCTGCCATGTGTGAAGAAGTGTTCACAGACCAGCCGATGCTCCTGCTGATGGTTGTTTTTTTTTTGCAGTTTGGTTGGAAGATTGTTTTACTTTTTGCATTTTTGTACAACTTAAAGCTGCACTAATCAATATTTTTATATTATAATAGCTCAAACGACAACATGTCATGTGAAAAGGGTCGCACGTAGTGACAAACCCACAGAGAATTACCACTGCAGTTGCCCTCAGCTCTGTGGAGTGTTTTACCGTCATTAGCTCATTGTTTTGGTTTTACAGCTCACAACTTTACTGTTTTGGTTCAGTCTCATTCGCTCCCATCAACCTCATTTCCAGCAGCAGAGGCAGCTGTTTCAAGTAAAAAAAAGTTCTGCTAAATCCACTGTACACTACCTGCCCAGCTTACTTATTTAAAGCTTACTCTGCTATGTGGCCCAAAAAATCTAATCTATAAATATTACTTTAAATTGCATGTGGAAGGCAGGTCATTGACTGCACTGGATTTAGATTTTGCATATTGATTGGTGAATCTCTTTATCTTCAATTGAGATACGGTATGCAGTTTATTGAATAGTCCCCACTTGCTCTAATTATACTGTATTTTTATGCATGATTTAAAGCTCTATCTCACATTACCATTATGGAGCCTATTTCATCCAGGTGGATTATCAGAATTTTATCCTATCTTCAGCCCTGAATTATTGTGGAAAAACTGAACTGTTGCTGTCCTCTCCTATAAATGTATTTCTTTATAAAGTGATACATGTCATGCTCTTGAAAGAAGGTTTCAGTGCATCTCTGGGTGGATTTGAACTCTCAAAAGAACATTCACATTAAAGTGTTGAAAATCCATTCGCTAACAGGCTTGTTCAGGGTTGCTGGAGCCAGTCTTTGCACAGATTGAGAGATTGTCAGTCCATTACAGAGCTAACACACGTAGACAACCAAGCACATTCAAAACTACGGGCAGTTTTTAGAGTTTTCAATAAACCTAACCTTGCCTGTCTTTGCACTATGATAGGGAACTCTTGGAGAAATGGGGAAAACATGCAAAGCTTTCCAGACAGCTAATGCTAATCACCTAGTCACCCTGTTGAAAATGACCCATGAGAAGCTATAAGTGCTTGGTCACACTCTTGACAGCAAATGTGACGCATTGAGGCCAACTGCTGCTTAAATCAATCTCACCCTGGTGTCAGAAGGGGAAAACCCTGTGTAATCCCCTCTGGCTGGTTCACACTGACACCCATGCAGCGGTGCAGATCAGTTTCACCACTGGATGTGCTGAGGTTTGGCAATTTTAATGCACTAAATGCCTCCAGATCCATAGGGATGTGTCAAATATTCAACACCTAATGCTGCCTCTCACAGATGTCAAATTACCAGCGCTCAAACTGTGGAGCTGACAAAAGACAGCTCAGGAAATTGAACATGTTGTGAAACATGAGGTGATGTGCATTACAGCCTTATAATGACTCATGCTTCGTTTAATAGATAATGTAGGCTGATGTATCTCACAGTCGCTCTTGCATCATGTTCCAAAATGAAACACTGTTTATATATGTCATCATCTGTGCTCAATATGTGGTTAATCTAATTAGTAGGGAATGTATTCGACACCCTGCAAATACATATGGAGCGTTATGAAAAACAAAAGGGAATTAGACCCCTGCCTTGTTACAGGTGGCCTTGTGCACTGACCTAAGAGAACAAGCATTTAGTACAAAAGAAAGCAGTCTGTGGTCATCTTCAAGTAGAGGCCTTAAAGCATCCTCAGGGTTTACACACCACAGCAAATATTTCCACTGTCAGCTCATATGCAGAGCTCCAGTTCTTTAGATAAAAGTGAGCAGTAATTCTTCTGCTAGAGACTAGGGATGGGAACAGAGACTCCCAGACTTCCGATGTGGCAGTGATTTCACCCATTAGGTTGGCCATGCCAAGCGCATCAATGAAAGGAATCCAGTTTCTCTAGCCCTCCTCAGAGACATGGATCATGTGGTGGATCCCAGCGCGCTGAATGATAAAGAGTCAAATATGAAAGTAGATTTACTGCCAGATGTTGGCAGAGCATGCTTCATTTCACTTGTAAAACAGAGAGGAAAGCAGAGTGAGCATGAAAGCATGAATAATTCCAGGACATTCTTTCAGGGGAAACGTCTGAGTTGTCTTATGGTGGAAATGGCAGCAGTCGTAGATACCGAAGTGTCTGCAAAGGACAGAATTCAAAATACCAAAAAGTACTGTTTGTTGAGTGCACAGATACTCAATTAAAGGAATAATCTGTGACTTGTGAATATTGTACTTTTTACTCCACTTCATTTATTTGATAACTTTCATTATTAGTTACTTTGAAGATTCAGATTATTAATACAAAATACAATCAATAATTAAATGATGATGTATTATTATGGGTTAAGATAAGACTTTATTGATCCAGGAGGGAAATTCACAAGATACCCAACAGTTTATAAAGAAATTAAAATTCGGCCCACCTATACCAGCTGCAACATTGAAGTGATGTACACATTAATGCAACAATTATTATAATCCAGTAATATAATATATATACTTTAACTTTTAGAATGCAGGACGTTTCCTTGTAACAGAGTATTTCTACATTGTGGTATTGCTACTTTTACTTTAGTAAAAGATCTGACTACTTCTTCGTCCACTGCCAAAGTGTGGTAACGATGACAATGTATGTCAAAAACCAGTGTCTAGATTTCTATGAAATTTATGATTATTCATGGTCCCCAGAGGAGAAAATTATGATGACCCCTCTAGCACTACTGTCAGGCCATTGTTATACAGAAAAGATGAAATGGTTCTTGCTTTGGGGTTTGGGTTAGTAAGCTAAGACTAGGACATTCAGCAGACTGAAGCTTCTTATATTTCTTTTACCTTTAGGACCCTTGACCCTTTTTGTTTATAATAAACAGAAATTATAAACACAATGTTGTTACCATTCTGTATATGTGTCTCGATGCACCAGTATCTGCACATACCAGGCAGCACTAATTCTGACCTTCTTTCCAGAGTGTTGCAATTGTGCTAAGTTGTCACATAATGTTTGAATAGACGTAAAATGTATCACTTCCTGTGCAGTGGAGAAAACTGATTAAAAGAAAAAGCTTTCATGAAGTGGTGATAGATTCAGTCATTGCTGTAAGATATCAGTCTGCAACAGAGAGATGCAAAGTGGACATTTCTATGAAAAAGAGTCAGTGAAATAATATAGTAATGTAAAGTACTATCATGGGTGTTCTGGCGATGATTGTGTGGATATTTGGGAGACCAGTATAGTATCTCAGATGAACGACTCTGTGTGTGTACTGATTTGGACAGCAGTGTATGTGGCTCAGTTTAAACTGAGCAGAATGTCTGCAGGATGGATGAGAACCTGCAGCACAACCAGCACATGAAACCAGATGCTGAGCACTGATCAGCGTGGATGCCAGATCTATGATGCAACCAGTAATACTACTATACATTACTTACAGTATACTGTATGTGCTATAAATTCAAAGTAAATACTCATTCACTTTTATCATTACTCACACATTTCAAACTATGCTTTTCACATATGGGTATATATTGATCTTTTCATTATTTTTCTTCCCGTACCAGTTGTATTGCTGCTATTTTGCGCATCATCAGAATGCATTAGCATCAGGATACCATCACTTAATTCAGGAAAGTTTTTGAAGATAATTTAGTTTTTACAGAACACACCAAGATTAAACATTAAATGATAAAAACACCCAGCCATACATTTACTCAGTATTATACTTTACATGATTTAAATTTGACTTTAATTCACTTAGTAATGTTTCTCCATAGTGTAACTTTACTAATGATACTTCTTTTTACTCTGTACATACCTTTTGTATGTCTGTCCGTCCTGGAAGAGGGATCCCTCCTCTGCTGCTCTTCCTGAGATTTCTTCCATTTGTGTTCCTGTTAAAGAGTTACTTTGGTGAATTTTGTCCTTATCAAATCAAGGCTCTAGGGATAGAGAGGTTGTATAAGGCCCTATGAGACAAACTTTTGATTTTGAGCTCTATATATATTTACTTGACTTGACTTAACATGGCTGTTGGGTAAAACTTTGTGTCTCTAAAATGGCAGCTGGTAGGGAGCACAGAACAACAGCCTTAGTGCAATACAATGCATCCAAAGGGGTTTCAAAGGGATTTTCTAAATCAGCTGATGCTGGATTCAACCACAAGAAGTACGAAACCCTTTAAGGAGGCAAAATCATAAGAATAACTTGAGGTACAGGGTTTTTACATGACAACAGAAGCCCAACTCAGGCTAAGTGTCTGCTCTGAGGGATCAGAGCCAAAATATGGACATGTGCAACAAAGATGTCTCTGTCTCTTTATATTATGGATACGCCAACAGGGATATTTCATGGGAATGTCACATAGCCTGTACTGCAAAAATGAATTGTTAAGGGTTTTTTTTTTTTCAAACAAAGGACATCTGGAATCTCAGGAATAGTATGCCTTGTTAAGATGGTTTTAATGAGGACCCAGACGCCTTGCTGCTCTTTTTGCTACGGACACCAATATACACCACCACATCATAATTATGACGAGATCTAAAAATGGCTTATATATTTGCACTGGGGCTAAACACTACAGCAGGGTTGCAGGTGAGCATGCTTTTCTACTGGGTTTCTGAGTTATTTCTTTCTGCAGGTTCAATACTGCACAGTAAAGAGAAAATGAGGGAAAAAGGCTGTATTTATTTGTATTGCAATGTTCTGTGGAACCTTTTCTTCACATGGTGTTGAAAACCATGCTTGATTGCTCTACCTTGTGCTTCAAGAGTCACAACACACACATACACTGTGCTTTTCCCAGAGAACTTCAGACTGGATTGGTTTACATTAATGAGAGTCTAATGTCCGCTGAGGACATGTTCAGAGTGTTCTGGAGTGGTTTAACTTTCCTTATGTGATAACTCTAATTGCGGTGTAAATAACCCAGCACATGACTCAGCAATTAGATGGGAACAGGCCAGATGATCTCAGCCAAGAGGCCTGTTTCACGGGAAATGGTCAATGCAGCTTAGATAACTCTAGTCCACAACCTGCGTAATACATTAACATGTCATTCAAATTTATAACCAATTCCTTCATGTTTAACTGGTTGGGTCAGCTGTGTTAGTCACTGGGTCTATCTAGAGCCAGTGTTTGGTTTGTCCATTCTGTGCTACTGTAGAAACATGGCAGTGCAACATGGCGACCTCCATGGAAGGAGACCCGCTCCTTATGTAGATAAAAACGGCTTATTCTAAGGTAATGAAAACACAACGATTCTTATTTTCAGGTGATTATACACTAATGAAAACATACTTATAAATATGATATTCCATTTCTGCCAATAGCTCCTCCTAAATGTTACACACTGGACCTTTAAGTCCAATACTCTGGTCTGGTCTTCACCAAATTCTGAGAAAATCTTTTTAGCTGATAAATGTTCCACTATTTTCACCAGCTAGTTGCTAACTTTGTCTACCTGCCATTTGGTGCTAGGTTGTAGGTTGTGCACAGTGTGTTTATCTGAGTTTTACGGCTGAAAACTGCTGCCTCCTGCTGCTTCTGATGAGAGTAGGGAGTTGAAAGACTCCTGAAACTCTCTGTAGAGCTGAGAGGGACCGCACAGGTGATGATTCTCTGTAGGTTTGTCACTACAAGTAATACCTTCCAAATTACACCTAGTCATTTGATCCATTCTTAATATAAAAATATTGATTATAGCACCTTTAAAGTGAATCGAAAGAAGCATGTGTGTGTGTGTGTGTGTGTGTGTGTGTGTGTGTGTGTGTGTTTGAAGACCACAGCAATGGTTCAGTGGGACATGAGTAGTTTTTTTTGGATTCCATTCCTCTGCTGTGGTGATCATAGCTCTCACTTGGCTCATTGTCAGAAATCACGACCCCTACTCTCCCAGCAGAACTGACCTCACAATGAGAAATAAATCAAGGATTTGGAAAATAGGACTGCACTATGCAAAAGGTTATTTTCTCAGAGCAAAACGTTGCCTCCTCTTTGAAAAGCACCATATGAAAACCCGTTTTTTTATCATCTGGGGTCAGAGCACATCAGGGGTTTTAAAAACTCATGATATGCTGTTCACACTGACAAGAATGTGTGGAAATCCCTGCCTGCTATGCTCCTCCTGGGAGAAATGTCTTTCTCCACTGATAAAAACTTCAATCTGTGCCCAGTGCATGCAGGTAACACCAAGAGGCCTGAACAAGCTCACATTCCCACAACTTCCATCAACATGCCTCCTCCCAAGTGCTTAGAGCTCTCTGGCCAAGCAACAAAGCCAAAGCTCACTCTAACTTTCATGTAAGATACTGATTATGAAATCAAACATTCACTTTAAGTCTAACTTGAGGATTTATGCTCATAAAACTTTCACAAGACTTACATCTTACCAAACGTAACATACACATAATGTGTAATGAGAAGTGTTGAGGAGCATTATTACTAAATGTAATTAATGTAGTTTACCTAGTTTGTAGTTGTTTGGTGTTCAACTATATCAGTTGAGGGGGATTTCAGAATAAATCTAAGCGGTCATGAGAAGATTAACAGAATAGGAAAATAGAAAAAACGTATTTCTGCTACACAAAGTTTAGACTTGTTTTACACATAATTTTTGTTAATGAATGAAATGAAATGAAATTTGAAATGCAGCTCAAAGTGCTTGACAATAAAGAAATTACATGCACTGAGTGCTTCACATGAAAATAGACAGAATGAACATAAAAACAGGGATAGAATGCCATGATTAATGGAAAATAAGATGGAAAATAAAACCCACTTGATAATAATAAGATTTTAAAAAATAAGATAAAAGTAAAGATGAAAATAGAAACCCACTGAATAATAATAAAATAAAGTTAAAAAATAGAATGTTTAAAATCAAGTAAAATACAGCATTGTGCAAGTGCAGCAGTGCATAAGTGCAAAGCAAAGTGCAAAAGGACTTTCCAGCCTGTATCAGGAAAGTCATAGCTCATTAATGGCTAAAGTGAAGAGATAGGTGTTTAGCTTTCTTTTAAAAATATTTTGTGAGCTGGCTTCCCTGATATCTATAGGTAGTATGTTCTACAGTTTTGGTGCGTAAATGACAAAGGTTGCATCCCAGATTTTCTTTCAGCTGTTGCTGGGAACTTCCAATAAACAAGCAGCAGATGATCGCAGTGTTCTTGAAGGCAAATAGTTAACAAGGTAGTTAGCAATGTAGCTTGGTCCTAGCTCATTAAGGGCTTTGTATAAGGAGGAGGACCTTAAAATCAATTCTAAATGTTCCAGGAAGCCAGTGCAGAGCAGCAAAACCTGGACTAATGTGCTCTCTCCTCTTGGTTCTGGTTAATAGCCGAGCTGCAGAGTTTTGAATGAGCTGAAGTCTCTCAGTGTTTTTTTCGGGAGGCCAGTAAAAGCGCACTACAGTAATCAAGTCGGCTTGAAATAACAGCATTAATCAGTTTTTCAGCATCTCTTGATTTACAAATGGTTGTATTTTAACTATGTTTCTAAGGTGGAAGAATTATGTTTTCATCGCCTTGTTAATGTGGGACTTGAATCTTAGATCTGAATCTAAGACAACACCAAAATTTGTAACCTTGTAAGATTTAATCCAGGGAGTTAATTTACCCGGATTATTAAACAGCATTTTTTCAATTTGTAGGATTTCAGTTTTGTCTTTGTTTAACTTTAAATTATTGCTCATCCATTTATTTATTGCTAAAAGACAGGTATTAATGGAGTTTATAGCTCCAGCATAATTTGGTTCAGCAGAGATGTACAGTTGCATGTCATCTGCATGACTATGGAAACATACATTGTGATCTCTAATGATGTCACCAAGTGGCAGCATGTGTAGTGAGACTAGTAATGGGCCAAGGCAACCCCAAAGCAGATGTCTCAGCCACATGATCTCCAAGACTGACATAAAACTTCCTCCCTTTGATGTTTTGAACCAGTTGAACACACAGTCACAAGTCCAACCAACTTTTCAAGATGATTGATTAAGATATCATGGACAGTCGTGTCAGACGCTGCGCTTAGGTCTAAGAGGACAAGAACTGAGACCTTATTTTCATCAGAATTTAGTCTGAGGTCACTGATTATTTTAGTAAGAGCAGTTTTAGTGATGTGGTATGTTCTAAAGCCTTAACTTAGCAGCAAAAGCGATCTAATGTCTGGCAAATGTTTCTTTATTCCATGGCTAGGCATAGCATTTTACAGTTTGGATATTTCAAACCTTAAAAATGAGGGCTATTGAGGCAATTTTTGCGCTATTTTGAAGGACATCCTTTAGAAGAGGATGTCCAATGCAGGTGCAGTAACCGACGCCAGCATAAGTAACTGGTAACTTGCAAGAGTCGACTTTCAAAGAAATTTGTACACAGTAATAACTCTTTTGTGACAGTTATGGTATTCTAAATAGTTGGAAAGCACTCAATTCCCAGAGCTTTTCTTTTCCCCCAGTGTGTTAGTCACAACATGCTCTGATTGTCAGCCACTCATAATGTGTTTATGATATGCTACTCTCTTCATTTGCCATGTACTGCTTTCAGTTTGCAACATGTTTAAACACTCTCTCATCACAAATACCGCTTCAGGCTAACAGCAGATTTCACAGTGTTGCGATGCTGCTGCTTCATTACCCCAAACCTGTAGCAGCTGAAAGGGTGTAACAATGAAAAGCTTCTCCCAGCTGAGGTCACACAAGCTCACAAGAGGTGTAATAGGCATACCACCTCATCAGCATTGTGGAGATCCAAGAGGGATGGGTGGGAGTCTTGACCCAGTGAAGCTTCATTACCCCCCACCCACAGAGAACAACGCATCCAACATGCTGAGTCTGAGAAAACCACAATGATATCATGGTTCAGACCAGGAAAACCCCCAAATTATGTTGGGAGGGACATAGCAGGAAGATCCCCTAAACAAGGGCAGCAGTGTGGTGAAACATTTCCACATTCACACTCGCCAGCTCACACTGGGACTCTTTTCACAGAGGGGAATCCTCAGGAAGAGGGGAAGTTGGGGAGAAATTGGTCAAAAATTAGATAATTGAGGATTCACTTGGATTTTAGTGACCTAATCTGTTCCAGTGGTTGCCAATGGATCATTGGTGCACCAAATGCAGCAGTTATGCAAGAACCCTGATCATACAAAGTGCTAGAAAAGATGACGGTTTCAAAATGTGTCCAGTCCAATAGAACTCAAAATCAAATAGCTGAAAAACAGGTCAAAGTTGCCTCACTGTAAATGTCTCCAGCATTGCAGCTGACATGGAGTTTTGAGAGGACATTGCATCACAGATCTGTTTTGGGGAAAATCTTGTTGCCAAGCATCTTTGTGTCAGTGGGAAGTTTGGTGACATTTCCAAAGTCTAGACAAATACTGGGGGAGAGGCGATGTTTATGATCTTCTACTGATGACCTCTGACTGTCCACCAATAAATCATATACACTAAGGTACAAAGCTATTTGTTTGGGAATCCAGTAAAGCCAGAGTTGCACTGTGGATCGCCTTCTGCCATTACCTGATTTTATTTTCAGGACAGCCACACTCGCCAAAACTACTGGTATTTTCAGCTAGCCTTTTTATGCAGCTGTATTCTCAACCCAGAAATCTAAATATATTGTATTCTAGGTTTAGTTTGACTATTATATTTGAGTTGTCAGCTTGGTGATGTAACTACCTTGTCATCTGATGTTTTCAGCCACACTAGCTGTGTGGCTCTATGGACTGCATTGTCAGTTAGTCAGTCAATCACTTTCTTCCAGACTGAAAAATCTTGACAACTACTGGATGGATTGCCATGAAATTTTATACAGACATTAATGTACCCATCAGACTGAATTGTAATAACTTTGGTGATTCCCTTACTTTTCATCTAGCAGCATGACCAGGTCAAAATGTCTCTATGTCCAAGTGAGCATGCATGTTAGCAGTATGAACGTGGTAAACATTATACCTGCTAAAAATCAGCATGTTAGCATTGTCACTGTGAGCATTTTAGCATGCTGATGTTAGTACTTAGCTCAAAACACCACTGTGCCTAAATAGAGCATCACAGAGCCACTACCATGGCTGTAGACTCATAGTCTTGTTGATGTATTATTGTCCTATTTAACTAGCTTATCCTTTTACACGCCACATTAGTTCACTAGGACAGTAGGGAGGTAGAGCGTAAAAAAGGACACTTGTTCTGAAGGCTCAATTGCATTCTCTTATAGTACAGGTCCGGCATAAATTATTTAACCTGTGAATTCCTTCTATTTGTACATGTGCAATAATATGCTCTAAATATAATTGCGCTCACATGCTTGCAGTATGTTAATAATACCTTATAAGCACTACATCTGTCAAGCTGATGAGTGCTAGGCAATTAGGGAAAGGACCCAAAAGCAGACAACTGGGCAGACAGGAATAGTTCAGCCATTGAGTCATTAGGCCCAATGAAAATTAGGAAGTCTCAAAGAGCTGTATCAGTAAACAGCAAGAGAAGGACTCTAATGCTCATGCTCTATGAGCCACAAAACACGGTAGCCTGTGGAAAAACTTTGAAATGAATGGGGCACCCTCTTGGATACACAGTATCCAATTCTCTTAACACATCCATGATCTTACCTCAAGATTTATTTTTAATTAATAAATATAATTATGTATTTTTAAGTGATGTGGCAATGACCATCTTTAAATAATTTGAAGGAGTGGGTAAACAAATCCATTGCTAATTTGATATGATGTCCCCTCAAAATTCATATTTATTATATATGAATATATTATATTATTATATTATATTATATTATATTATATTATATTATAATATAATTTTATATTCTGGATATAAAATGGTGATTCTGATGACTCAGAGACAGCTTCTGGCTAAAAACTGCTTACTTTGAGATGAAACCTCCACATTCCTTGCCATTGTATCTGGCCATTAACTTACTGCTTCAATGAATGTGAAAACTGTAGTTGTGAAAGTAATAAATTGTAGTTATACTAATGGCATTTGAGTAGGGAGAGAGGTTGTGGATGAGAAGGGGTTTCCAAAGACTTGGTACCAAACAGACTGAGTGGACGAGAGGAGCTTCAGCAGGGATAATATAGAAAGAAAGGGGTATTTTTAGATGGGGAAATTTAATAAGTGAATAACAAGAAGTGTGGATGTGGGGGACTGAGTGGTTTAGGGAGGCTGGTGGGGTGAGAGAGGGAGGGAGAAAGGAATTAGGAAAAACAATTTGTTTATTACTGCAGCAACCCAATTTTCCCACAAGTTTCCTCTTACAGCAATAGATCAAATTGTGGTTACAAAAATAAGCAGAAGATTGAAAACCAGTTTGTGATGCCATATCATCCCTCAATAACTGTTGTTGAGTCATCTTATTCAGAGCAATTATCTCAGCTGTTGCGCCAGTGGAGCTGCTCAACATCCAACTGCCTGAACTAGTTACTAGCAGGTAAGAAACACCGCAGAGCTTTATGCTTGTGGCAGCAGTGGTGAAAGGTCATGTGAAACATTGTCCCCAAAGCCCTGTGGAAAGCATGCACACATGCTTTCTATTATAATGTTGTAGATGAGACTTATTTTCTAATGTGCTAAACATAAACATCCTTATTGAATCAGTTCCAAAGCTGCATGCCCTGTTTTTTTTTTGTTTTTTTTTGCAAATTTAGATTGAAGTCTAAAGACATGCTAACACCACCATCAGGCTGCAATGCTTATTACACCCCACTACACAAAAGTGGACACACTGATCATTTTACTGTTCTTTGAGCCTTACCAGTCATGGAGCTACAAAAGTAATGTGGCACTAGAAGTACTAATTCCAATATGTAAAAAACACCTTGTTACAAGTAACAGGACTTTTTGTAAATAAAGTTGTAAAAGTATTTAGTATGTAGAATTACCACTATAATTGGATTATTGTTATGATGCATTAACAGAATTTTAATGTTGAAGCCGATCAAGTTGGAGCATTAACTAATTTACATACTGTTGGGTAGTGTAATTGATAAAAATGCATCAAAAGTTATAAGCTGATTTTGAATGTAAAAACTCTATCCGCAAAGTAACTACTAACCATACCTATCAAATTAATGTAGTGAAGTAAACAGCACAGTATTTTCCTCTGAAATGTAGTATAAAGTAGAATTATAAAGTAGCATTAAATAGAACTACTCAAGTAAAGTACAAGTACTTTAAAATTCTAAGTACAGTACTTGAGAAAATGAACCACTGCTTATCACGCAGCTCCCTGTACCTCATGGTGAATCACTGAATGTAAGCAGCACATGGAGATACTGAAGTACATGACGCAAGCTAAGGCAAGCTTATGCACACGAGTATCAATTGAGCTGCGGACTATCTATCCGTTAATTCACTTTCTATACCTGCTTATTCTGTGCAGGATCGCTGGGGGGTTGGAGCCTATCTCATCTCACATTTAGTAAAAGGCAGGACCAGTGGTAGACGAACTATTCGGATCCTTTACTTAAGTAGCAGTACCACACTGTGAAAATACTCCACTACAAGTAAAAGTCCTGCATTCAAATCCTTACTTATGTAAAAGTATGCAAGTATTATCAGCAAAATTTGCTTAAAAATTTCAAAAGTAAAACTACTCTTTATGCAGTAAAATGGTCTCTCTCAGTGTTTTACTGTTTTACTATATTAATATCACTGGTGCGTTGGTACTGCTGTAGTTGTTTAGGGTTGTAATGTTAACTACTTTATATACGGTTGGGTATAATCTACAGCAATGCATCATATTCTACAAGATCATCATATGTTTGTAGTGTCGCTGTCCTGTGAGAACCACATATCTCTAAAAAGTCAACTTTTCATGAGCTCATTTTCCAGCTAATCCAGGGGGCGTTTAAATAGTTTATTCAGTTTAGTAAGTATGAGAATTGTCTCAACCCATAAAGGAACACTTAACCTTCAGTTTAGTTGAAAAAGTTTAATTCTAAATCACCAAATTTGGAGATGCGTGGTTTTCACTGGACAGGAATGGTATGAAAAATTATCTGAAAAGTAACTAGTAACTAAAGCTGTCAGACAAATGTAGTGGAGTAAAAAGTTCAATATTTGCCTCTGAGATGTAGTGGAAAAGAAGTATAAAGTTGCATAAAATGGAAATACTCAAGTAAATTACAGTACTTAAGTAAAGTACTTGAGTAAATGTACTTATGATAGTTACGTTCCATCACTGACCTGGACAGGACACATAGAGACACATACTAACATTCAGACCTAGAGAATTTCCAATTCACCTAACACTCATGGTTTTTGGGACTGTGGGAGGAAACTGGAGGACCCAGAGGAAACCTACACAGACAGAGGGAGAACATGCAAACTCCACACAAAGAACCCAGCCGGCCAGCATGTTCCACAGCTGTGAGTTGATTCTTTTCAAATGGAATTATGAGATTAAGCTCATTGAGTCCACAAGCAAAGTATAGATGTGTGAACACAATAGAATCTCTATTATTTTATGCATTTGGTTCATCCTCTTGGAAGTATGAACATGCTGAGCCAATTTCGTGGCATTTTTCCTATTAGAGTATGACATAACTTGTGTGCAAAGTAGACTTTTTAGGCATGCTAATGGTTTGGTCAGTCAGTCTATCACTTTGGTCAAGTCTGAAGTATCATAAATAACCGTTGGATGGATTGCCATGAAATTTTGGAGAGACATTCATGGTGCCCAAAGGATAAATCCTTGACTTTTCATATAGTGCTACCAGCATGCCAACATGCGAAACTAAGGTGTTGAAAATGGTAATCATTGTACTTGCTAACCATCAGCATGTTAGCATTGTCATAGTGAGCATTTCACTATGCTGGCATTAACATTTAGCTCAAAGTTCCTACGTACAGACCCATAGCTAGCATGGCTGTAGACTCTTAGTCTTGTTTTCCCAATGGTGGAGGAAAGCTCATGAAAAGGGTTCATCCTCTGAGAAGAATGTGATCTGTAAATGTCATGGTTATCTGCTCATTAGATTTTGATGTTTCTCATGTACAAGTAGAAATTTTGGACTGAGGAAAGGACAGGGATCACCAAAAATATTAAGATTCATCCCCTGACCATGACTAACCACCAGCAATAGTGGCAGTTGTTGCGATATCTTGCTCGGGACTGAAATAAGAAAAAGACAAAAACAGGCTAACGGTCTTAAAGTGACGATCACTTTAAGAACCTTATGTCACTAGTGGAGCGAAAATGGAATAACAGAAGGCAGCTCCCACAATAGATGCACATGTGCCTAATTTGACAGACTCTGCTCAGTCAATTGTCCCTGAATTAACAGAGGTCAAAAAGTAAACCCAGCTCATGGACAACAGTGGCTGTACTGTCAGCTCAGCTTCTGTGTTCTGCACCAGATCTCACCTGGATATCATCAAAAAGCAAGCCCCATGCTGCTGATGTAAATGAAAACAGACTTCAGCCTATGAAAGCCACAAACCCTCCGCTGCTGGATTCAGTCCCAAGTGCAGGTGAAAGAGAATACAGACGCAGTGCAGACTGTATGAATTCCTTCTGCACCTGTCCTCCTTTTAAGTTAAATCAGTATGACGTGGTGATAAAAGCATCACAGAGGAGCCCCAAATCCACCGAGTAATGTTAAGCTGACTCCTCACGCATGACCTTTGGTTTTGATCGCTCAACCTTTCAAATTATTTCCCAAGGCTGGGTTCATGAGGCAATGTCTTGTTACTGTCCACAATAAAATAGAGTATACATGGATCAGTGGATATACAAACTCCAATCCCTGTAGAGGCTTTGCACTTGCTTCACACATGTCCTTGCAACAGCTGGAGCCACTGTGGAGTCTGGTGGTCAACATTTGTAATATTAGATATTTATTTGGAAACAACATTTTCAAACTAACCTATGTTACAGACAAACTTTAAATTTAAAATTTAAAAATAATAAAATATCCTCCACTGTAGTTATCACTGTGCTCTATTTCTGCGTGGTGCAGGTCATGCATATTTGGGACACGAGGGATGAGTAATCATTTCAGTAAAGCAGTAATCATTTCTCACATATTTAAAAATTGATTTCACAGTTTTGGGCCTTTGGCAATAAATTATTTTACATCATGATTTACTCTTTTTCATAATAAAAAAATCAACTAATTTTCACATTCATATTTTGACTAATCGGATTAAAACCAGAGGAAAATAGGATCCAAGGTGGGTTCCAGCTTGCCTTAAATAGATATTTTTTTATAATCTTTAATTATGGCATTTACTCAAACATGACCATTTATAAAACTACAGAAGCTACTGTATTATAAAGAAGAGCCTGCGTAAAAATACAGTGTAACACTTGTTGAATATAATTCTTTTATATTGTAAGCCATAACCACACTCTCCATGCATTACAGTTACAGAAAGAACCATAATGTTTATCTATACCTTGTCTGCTCTCATGAAAAATGTATATACATGAGTGCTTTGTATAGTAGTATGATCATGCTTGTGATGCCTCATGACTATTAAAAAAAGTGCCCTTAAACATTATAGAACATTATGAAATTATAACTTTTATGAAGCATAATGCATGTGTTATGATGCATCATTGTACTATATTTACAGTATAGACTAGACTGACGTTTATTTACACATTTTTCTTTAGTCCCGACATACACAGTATTTCACAACACTCTGAGTTGTAGCTTGAGAAGTGTCAGCTCAGTTAAAGCGACACTCCATTGATTTTCTATGCTGATGTTAATTTACTACTCATGGGGAGCCTAATGAGGAGGTGCTATGTAATTTTATTATGGGAATTTTAGGATCCAGTGCTTTTGGAGCTTTGCCCATACTAGCGAATAAAAAGGATATATTGGCCTCTGCTGCCCAGATTTTGACCGTTCTTAATGTTTACCACAAATCACCCATTTTATAGAAATTAAATTCTAAATTGCTGTAGTACTCCTTTAAAGTCCCTGAAAACTTAATTTCTCAATTAGCTTCTTACTATTATTTATAGGTTCCTACATGAACACACACTTTTCTTCTTTGGTGTTTATATCAGATATGAACACATGAAGAAAAAGAAAATGAGTATATCCAGACTTCATTGTGCAATGCCTGGCTTGCTTGAGTAACTGCATCCTTCTCCTTATTACCCATAAAACCTTCATTTGAGGAGAGTTTACTGCAGTTGGTTTGGATTTCATTCTCACTCTTTAACAACCTGCACCACAGCTCTCTTGGCAGAGGACTGACAGGCATTTCAATGCATTTATTTGCTGCTGCCATGTTCCAACAGCACTGTTCCCACCAAATGACCCAAGGAAAAGGAAGCTACACACCAAATAAACCACTCATGCTGGGTGTGAACACACACTGACTACCTCCATCAGTTTTATTTTAGCCCACTGTTGAGCTGGAACTGTGGATCTTCAACATGGAAACCAGAGAGCAGTTACATCCTGTGAAAGCCTTGTTAAAATATCAACCATAATCCCACTGTGTCACACAAACCAAGGCTTGTAACTATGACAGTAGATAACTATGACACCTTACCCCCCCAACCCCCCTACCAACCACAAACAAACCCAGAGAGTGAGCTCACAGTCCCTTAGCAACAGCTGAGTGGATCTACAGTAACAGCCCTGCTGGTAAAATCAGCGTTTGGGTGTGGATCCATATTCAGAGGAACATTACAAAACAGGATTTCATTCAACTCTGCGTATATGATTCCACATGGAGCCCTGCTTAAAGACTTGAATGTCTGAATGAGAGCAGGTAAGAGCAGTCACAGAACTTTAAGCATTGTGGGGGAGTTGCTGAAAGGCATTGTAATGAATTGTAACCGTAACCACACATATGCTTTCTGTTAAAATGCTGTTAATAACAGCATGATGATAACCCTGCTTGTCCAAGTCACTGAAACAAAACGGCCAAATCCGTTTCAGAGGTGTGTGCCTTCTGTTTTTCTTTAAAATGTCAGGTTGTTAAAATGGGGTTGTAAAATGTTCTATGCTGTGTGAACTATACACAGAGTTATTCCCCGAACAGTCTAATACTTTAACTGTTTGTCAGGGATACACAAGTAAGTCAGTCTGTAGGCTTCATTCTCATTGTTTGCATTTGACAAGATTTTTGCAGGGAGTTTGGTGACAATGCCCACTGCAGGGCAGGAAAAAAGTTTGTTCAAAAAGTTGCTTAGTTTATCTAAAACTGGAGAACTAATTATTGATTAAAACACTACATACAGCATTATACATGATGAAAGTGTTAAAAACTGTCAGCTCTAGGTACTAGTATAAAAATATCAACTTTATTGATTCAACGCAGGAAACCAAAGTACTTAACAACGAGCTAAAGTGGGATGTAAAAACAGAGATTATTGTCCAGCGTAGCCATCAACAAGTGCACTTTCTTCCTCAACATTTTTATGTCAGGTCAGTCAGATTCTTAGTCATTTTTGTCAATCTTTTCATTGAGCTTCTTTTGGCCTTTTCTTTTATTTGCTAGCTCCACAACCTGTCAGTGAAGGACAGAAACAGCCTGATGGAAAAATCTGTTAGATAATTGGAGTCAAACAGAGTGTGAAGCTCCTACAAATGTCTTAGAGGTTGTCCTGGACAACCTCAGCAGGCAATTGGCTGACATGGGAGTGTCGTCAGCTGATTAAGCTCACCTGGGCCCTTGGACTACATAAACTGGCCCATGTGCTTCCTCCTAGCTCTCTCTTCCTACAGCTTATATCTACTCTGCAGCACTTTCTTTTGGTTTGCACCTTCAACACCGCTACAGTACATTAATCATACATCCATGCACTGCTTTCATTGCTGATATGGCTGATCTACACATTCCTTTGTTTGATTTGTGTTAACCTTAGTTTTAATAAATGACTTTTGTTTAGAGTAAATCTCTTGCGTGGACACCCTCCTTGTCACATGAACCAGTTTGTGACAAATGGGGGCTTGTACCCCTAGACGGACTCCCTCCTTTTCCCCTTCCCTGAGCCAGTTTGTGACATACACACAACCAGGGTCGTTTTTGTCAGCAACAAATCATAAAGAAATCCATGAGCGTACTGAATCTGTGTATGAGTATATCTTAGCAAGCAAGGACATCACTATGCTTTACCTGCCTTTCCAAGTCCTTTATCCCGTATGCTATCTATATATTCAATTCTTCATAGCCCATGCTAGCTGCATGACTCTAGGGATGGCAATGTCGGTCAGGTCCACCACTGGTCCACCACTTCGGTCCAGACTGAAATATCTCTACTGCTGGATAGATTGCCATGAAATTTTGTACATACATTTATGGTCCCCAGAGGATGAACCCTACTGACTTTGGGGACCCTCTTTTCCTCAGGCACCACCAGCAAGTTGACATTTTTCCCTTTTGGTGAAAAACCTTGACAATAATTGAATGACTTGCCAAGAAATTTGGTAAAGATATCCATGGTGCCCTGAGGATGAATATTAATGTCTTTCGTGATCCCCTGACTTTTCCTCTAGCACAGTAGTACAGCCTCAGCTGTATTGTAGCAAACAATACAGCTGAGGATCTTATAGAGAGGGTTTTACAGAACACACATATTGCATAACTTTTGTTTCAAAATGTGAGAAATGGTATGAAAATGTTAAAAATTACCACTTCAAGCAATAATCAAACCAGACATAAATTTGGTGTTCTCATGGTATGCACACAAGACAACACACAGTCTGCTACATATTGCAAATGTCCTGCAGTCTGTACATCCAGTCCACAGCCAGGCCTCATTTACTCCTAGTAACCTCCTCAATCAAAATTGTTTTCACTGCCCTCAGAATTATGTGGTGGGACATTCATTTACAGTCAGTTTTTCTTTCTTTTAAAACAACCATCAACGTCTTATAGGGAAACTAAGATAATCAGTCCCTACAGCTGCACTATTTGGTGTGTAAACTCAATGTCAAGCTCAGAATGACCTTCCCTCAGCCACATATACTGTAAACTGCATTTACCATAAAGCTGCGGTAGTCCTGAGAGCCAGAGTGCAAAAATACAACCACCTCGGTGTTACTATAAAATGAAAAACAAAATCACTTGTGCCAAATTAAAATTTTTATATGAGGTGTTTATGTTTATCACTCAATTTGAAAACAGTATACAAACCTAGGGATTTTCTAGACGACTATGCTGAAATTTGTAATTATTTAAAGTATTTTTGGAGCATTTTTGTGCCTTTATTAGAGATTCTGATAGAGAGATGACAGGGAGACAGATGAGGAATGAGATGCAACAAAGGTCCCCAGACAGACTCGAACTGGGGACATTAGTTCATGGTCAAATGCCAACCATGAACCATGGCACAAGGGTGCCAAGAAATTTGAAATTATGAGTGGGGAATTTGTGGAGAAAAAAAAGATAAAAACAATCTGCAATACTGATTATCAACACTTCTTAGTATTGACACACACACTATTGATAGGGCTCACTGAGTGGTTTGAGAATGATGAGAATCATAAAATAATAATAATAATAATAATAAATTGACATCATTAATAGTTAATTAAACTGTAGTTAATAGATATTTCACTGTTAACAAACAATGAAATGATAATATTTACTATTCATTAGTAATGCTATAATTTGTTATTTTTATCATTAGTTTGTGTAATATAAAACAGAATAAGAATAAATACAATAAAATATTAAAATATTATTGGACATGCACAGCAAGGAATTAATTAAGTAGACGTGCATTTAAAAAACAAAAGCGCATTTTTAAAAGAAATTTAAAAGAGGACAAAGATGTGGCGACAGGGCCCTGATAGCCAAGGCCCTGCCACCCCTAGTTTTTAATCTAGATCTTGGAATCTCTAAAATGATCTCAGGCTACACTTAAGCTCATATGGGATTAAACATACATTGATATATTCAGGGGCCAGTCCCATAAAAGTGATAATTAAAATCTTAAAGTCGATCCTAAAACGCACAGGTAGCCAGTGTAGTGAGGTGAACTGGGAAATTATTCAACAGCCAGATTTGAACTTCAGTTAGGCATGCCTTGAGAGTGATTAATTTGTTGTTACTGGTGGGGTCGAAAGAGAAATAAAGCTGTGTGTCATCAGCGTAAAAATGGAAACTAATATTGTGTCTGCGGATTATGTGTCCTAGTGGTAACATGTAAATGGAGAAAAGAAGAGGACCAAGGACTGACCCCTGAGATACTCTGAAAAAAAAACTTTCTGTGGAAGATCTGCAATCACAAATAGTAACACTAAAAGTCAAATTTCAGAGATACGAGTAAAACGCTTGTAAGATGCTCAATTAAAATTGAATGATCTACGGTATCAAAGCAGCGGTGAGTGGCCAGAGTCAGCTGCTAAAATACGATAAATGAGAACTTTGAGGAGTGCAGTCTCTGTGCTATGGCCCACTCGAAAGCCTGACTGAAATTTATCAAAGAGACCATTTCTGGTGCAACTGTTTTTTCTAGAGCCATGGCCAGGAATGGAAGTTTGGAGATGGGACGAAAGTTGACGAAAAAGTTGAAAATGTGAATCATATGCTAAAGCCTTCACAGTTACCAACCCATACCAAACAACCCAATTAAACACTTGATTTTGGAGCAACATGTAAGACAGTACCCCCACCTCAAAGTCATCAATAAAACAATAAATTATCGACATATCGACGAATATCTTTTTCAAATATGCTGTTCATCCCACCAGTAGAGTTACAAAGACTTGGAGACTTTATGACAGCTAGCACTAAAGCTGTTCTGGAGGCTTGTGGTAAAACAACACCTTATTAAGACACTATTTTGGTTTTTCCTTTCATCCTTTGTCACTCAACTGTATGTACTCTACAGATTGCAGATTTGCCAGGAAGAGCTTCTTGTATGCAGAGTAAGGAATATTCAGGCGGGCCATGTGGTTGACACATTACGTGGACATATTGAATCAAACGTAAACTCTGGTTTCGTTAATTGGATGCAAACAACAGAGCCAGATTTCTGTTAGGAATGTTTCAGCTCCATGACAATAAATTGAATGCAGATTCTGAACAGATACTTTATATATAAAGTATTTTATATTATGTAGTTCATCCCATATTCCAAAATCCAAGAACACAGGGAACACCCATTTATAAAATGTCTTCATCTGAAGTTTAGAAATCCATACCAAAGCCTATAACACTAATGTATTGCCTTTCAACAATACGCACAAACTCATTAAATGTACTGTATGTATTGTGAGTCACACAGTAATGCTTATATACTATACACTGACTGTGCACCATCTGTCTTTGCAGAAAAACATGTTGGATGTGTGATGAATGAGAGGTGGAAGCGTCAAGCAGGGTGTGGTGCAGATGAAAGCATGTATGTCCACAGCAAGCAGAGGAGGAACTTTCAGTCTAAACCCTTTCACGAGAGCACAGCGCTCACTTTGCTTCCACCAAGACCACGGTCCTATGGAGACACAGGGCTTTCCTCCAGACGCTCTGAGCTCCCGGGCCTGCAAGGTGACTAGAGTACAATCTGTCTGTCACTGTACCCACAAATTACATGACATGGTATACAATTATGTTATGCCATGTCATGTTGGCATTTTATGCCATGTCAAGTCTTGTTGTCATTTTATTCCTTGTCATTTCAAGCCATGCCATTTAATTTTGCGTCGTGTCATGTCATTTTGCGTTGTTTCATTTCATTTTATGTTTTATTGTGTCCTGTTATTTCTAGTTGTTATTTTGAGTCATGTCATTTCAAGCCATCATTTCATTTCGTGTTGTGTAATTTTGAGTTCTGCCATTTTAGTTTGTGTCATTTAATTTTGTGTTGTGTCATGTCATTTAATCTCATGTAGTGTAATTTCATTTCATGTCATGTCCTGTGATTTTGTGTAATTTACCATCATATCCAGTAATATCTTGTCATTTCATGTCATGTTATTTCATCTTCACATGTTAATTTTGTCAGTATTACCACTGCTGGTTTTAGAGGTAAATATATCTTAATATATACAAAACAATCCACGTGATAAAGTGTAATCGTCATATCATTATTCCTTTCATAGTACAGGGATTCTGCTGTCCCCTCCAGCAGAGGCCTAGCAGTGGGAGGGTGACACACAGGGTGACACCACAGAGCAGAGGGGGGGTAGATGGGAGCCTGACACTGCTAAGCAGTCTCAAGGGAAGGCTGGAGAGCAGAGCAAAATCAACCTCAAGGTCCAGGACTGGGAGCAGACCTGAGATGATCCCAGAAGGTGGAGCTCCCATTGTGTGCCATCACAGACATCCAGTCAGTGAAACAGCAGGTGAATTAATCACATATGTTCATATCCATGTATCCTCTATGCTGACTGATGAATCAGTTTCACTATACAGCATGGGCACTATAAATTTGTTCATTACTTTGTTCATCATTTGTTCCATATGTTCAAAATTCAAAAACATTAAAATTCTGAGGCTCCCAATTTTGGGAGGTTGAATGTGCTAGTTGTCAGTTTTCATGTTCAATTTCCTTCTAATAATCATTTCATCATTATACTGGACCATTCATATTTTACATCCCTACTCATTAACATGGAAACTGCACTGCTAATCAAACCAAGTAAGACCTTTATTATCACTGTATAAATAGATAACTGAGGACTTACCCAATGTCGCATCTGAAGCACATCACTGATAGCTTTCACTGAAGATACCAGGACAATATTTGGTCTTGTCAGACCCTGTCCACACTACGCCAGCTAAATCTGAAAACTCATATTTTTCTCTCCATTTTGGACTTCCATCCACACTTTTCACATCCAAAAACTTTGCTTTTTGAAAATGTCAGCCTCCCAACTTCATCCATCCCTTAACCTACATTTTGTCAGATGACTTCATAATCACAAAATAGTGATTCAATGTCTCAGTGCAGCAAAAGAGTTGCTGTAAATGTTTTCACCAGATTAAACCAGCTTCAGGATGAAGTTTCATTGATGTAGCCATGTTGTTGAGATGTATTCAGAATTTTATTAATGGTTCAGTATGCTTAAAACAAACTAGGTTGTACAACATGTCGTCAGACCATGTCAAAAGTGTTTATACCTGTCCCCAATGGCCCCAAGTAAGACGAAAAGCTTACCACCATAACCTTCCCCTGCTGCATCACATTGCCTTTCGCACCTCCAAACTCTTGGCCAATCTATGTGTAAAGTAGGCGGAATTGTCGGATTGTCTATTTTGGAAAGTAAGGACGTCAGTATGCTGCAAACAAAGTGCTTGCTGGATCGTCAAACAGTGTCCTCTCCCCCCTGTACTTTGACAATGTTGGAATTGGGAGTGATGCATTTTATTATCTTTTGATTACGATGGAACTTTCTGAAACTGACGATCCAACACTGTTAATCAAAATAATTGTGTAATCAGTGCTTGAGGACCTGCTGTAGTTTTTAGCAATAAGTGTTACTTTTTAACCAAAGTAATCAGTTGTTGATATGTTGCTCTGATTTTGCACCCTGTGTCCGTCCACAGGAGTCCACTCTTGTCAGGGTGTAAAACCAGCTTCATTTAGACATCATGTGAAGCTAAAATTCTCAAGTGAAACCCTGGATAACAAAATGAATCCTTGCTTACTTGAAGAATCTGATCTAAATATCTGATTAGAGTCAGTTTATATTAAGGTCTCTCACAGACAAGCAGTGTACTACTGATACATGTTACAGTTACAATCAATCAAACCAAAACCAGATCTGATTTTTGATCAAAAAGACAATATCATCTCTATTTTCTAATTCTATCTGGTATTAATATGGACTCTTACTTTCCATAATGGGGACTAAAGCTGCTGTTTACTCACACTGCTAACCACTTGAAAAGCCTTTTTGATCAACACACACACACACACACACACACACACACACACACACACACACACACACACACACACACACACACACACACACACACACACGAACACACACACACACAGCTTCCATCTGCCTGCAAATCTCCATAATCATTTCCAGACAACATGCATGTATGAGTTCTTCTTCTGGCTTTGGGCAGGAACAGCTGTGCTTATTTCTGGTGACTCAAACAAATAATCCAATTTAATTGCCAATTAACATTAAAGTTTCTCTGTTTTACATTCTTGGTGTATTATTTGGACTGAAGGCAGTGTATGTTTTTGCTGCAGTTTGGGTAATTGCCTTTTGGATATCCTCTAGTGATAAGCAGACACAGTTGTTCAAGTTATGCTCGATTTATCATCCAGTTGTAGTGTTTGGGTTATTGGCAAGCTGTAAATGACATCTGCAGCATAAATGACTGACTGAATTCAAAGCTGCATTTCTGACCATGACTCACTCTGTGAAACACATTCTCCTCCCAGAGACTCCCACAACCCCCTGCGACAATGAGAGGCAGGCTTGTCATGGACAACCCGGCGCCGCAAAGGTTTCAGAACTCCATCTGTATCTGCCTTCATCACTCTGTGATGATGAGGAGCAGGATGCAGAGACAGAGGAGATGAGGTATGAGTTCTTAGTGGTGGTGTGTGGGGCATGGAGGCCGATGCGAGTCATAGGAGAGCAGCCATCTGCATCATTTTCATGAACTGTTCCTTGGATAATATCTTTCACGTCACATCTGTGGTTTTCACCTTCCATTCCAGAAAGTGGAACAGAACTCCAAAACAGGTCTCAGAAGTGATGTCAGTTGGAGGGTGGGGAGACAAAAAATATTTTCTCAAGCAATTAGAACAACTGCTGTGCAAGTGAAGGCATAACCACTGGGTCTAACTGGGATCTGTTATATCCATGGAATCATTCCGTGCAACAAAAAAGCCAAAGAGGATGAAGTTACAGGATGTTCTGTGAAAAAGAGTCCTGTGAAACATCAATGTACAGATCGATGGGGACACAGGGATGTTATGGAGGAGGGTAAACCCAATAAACCTTAAAGAGTTTACCACTTTGTTAAAGCTGCACTAATCAATATTTTTATATGTAAAATGGATCTGAAAACAGATCCCACAGAGGACTACTAACCCATCTCTGCAGTTCCCCTCAGCTCTACAGAGCTTTTTATGGTCTTTCAGCTCATTGTTTTGGTTTTCAGGGCCGCAACGTTACTGTTATGGTTCAGTCTCAACGTTCTCATTAACCCTGTTTTGTGCAACATCAGGCAGTTTTCAGTATTCAGTTTTCAGTAAAAAAGCTCTGATAAACTCACTGTACAGTACCTGCCCAGCACCAAACAGCAGACAAAGTTAGAGACTAGCTGGTGAACAAAGAGAAGCTTTTAGCAGCTAAAGAGACAGATATTTTTCTCAGGAGTTGGTGGAGACTAAAACAGAGCTAAAATGACAGTGAATATCAGACTTATATTCATGAGGTGGAGAGAAACACGACTCCAAATGACTGCTGATGTTGCTCCGTGTCTGCTGGATGTGTAAACAGGCCACTTTATAAGGTGATAATATGTTAGTGTTGTGTTTACAGCTTGCTGTGCTGCCCCTAAATGACCCAAAAAATACATTTTAGTTGACATAAATCTTCAAGCATAGATACATCGTAATAGTATCAAACACATGTAAGTTATATAAAGATTTATTAAAAGGACATTTAAATGTCACTGTTTGCAGTCAGTAAACAACTACCAAATTAGACATGAACATTATTATTATTATTACCACAAATATGGACCACACAATAAAGATATGACTATATGTACTGTCAGGACACAAGAATAAATGTCTCAGGCCCCACTAGTGGCCCTTGTTTTGAAGGTAACTTGTGTTCAAAGTGAAAAAATATTTTGAGTCACCTGTTAATCATTAACATTTGTTTTAATACTGATCAAAGATTTTCAGTATGTAAGTAAGTAATGTAATTTAGAACAAGGTAATCATACTTTTATATTTTATATCAGTACATGTCTAACTTTAAAGGAACAGTGGAACATTTTGGGAGCTCCTCTTTTTTACTGTCTTACAGAGTCAGAAGATAAAACTGTTGTCAGTTTCATTTCTGTGCTGTACAAAGATGGGTCCATGACATATCTAGCTAAGATATCACTGCCTTTTATGTTCCTGTGCTCCTTGCAGGACTTCAACAGAGGAGACTAGTGCTAAGGAATCTGAGGTCAAACCAAACAATGCAAACCTTCCAGTGTTTTCAAACCCTTCACACACCAGTCAAGACCAACCAGGACCCGGCACTCCACAGCACACCTTCTGATGACATCACACCGGAGGACTCTGAGCACAGCTGAGATATTAAGTATAGAGGACAGCAGAGCTCAGAGCAAATAACAGATGGAGCCAATTTGCCCCTAAAGATCATCCACGTGGGCAGGACAAAAAAGGGCGATGGGGAAACAGGCCTCTGCTGATAAGGTCTGCAGCTGTCCACAGATGGAGGCCCCACGCACTGGTTAAAAACATAGGCTTCATAATGAGATGCTGGAGAGTCTACCCAAAATAAAAACTGGGCCGCTTGAGAAAAAAAAAAATGTAGATATCTGTGGACAGCTGATGTGCTAGAACAAAAGAAATTACTTTTAGTGGAACAAGTGTGTTTGTTTCAAAATAAAACTCACGGGGACATCTGCAGAGACAAGATTGGGCCACACAGGAGAGCGACCAAAAAGAAAATATTGCAAAAGTATTTGACCACAAATTAGCATTAAAGATAAAGAATGTAACATACAGAGACCATGTGAACAGAAAAAAAAAAGAACGTGCAATGATCACAATCATTGCTAATTCAACAAATATGACCAAAGAAATACGATTATTTATAAAACACAATGTCGAATGTCAAGTATTTGAGCATGTATCAGGACCGTTGAGGACACTGACGTTGTGTCCTCTAAATTTGGGGTGATGTGGGAGGTTTGGCGGCCTGTGTGTAAACTCCAATTTTCAATTGCTGTAATGATCAGTATACAGCAACTTTAATTTTGAAATTTAGAGCCTAATTTTGTCAGATTTGGTGGCATATATGGTCTTATATAACCATTTTTTCTTGTGTGATTTTGTTTTTAATAGTCATGGATGCCATATTTTGAAAAAAATTAACAATGTATAATATGCTTCACCATCAACTTTTCTTTAAGGTGTTTGCTTTGTTTTCTTACATATACACATTGTTTTTATAACTATGACAATGAAAAAACACTTTTAGTCACTTTTTAAGAAATTTGTGTGGAATCAAATACAATAACTGTAAGTGTTCTAGTAATTTTTTAACCAAACTAGGCACAAAAAAAACCCAGTTGTATCCATAAAAAAAATGCCTGCAGGACTCATGACCTCAGTATTTTTAAACCCCTGGCTACTGCCCTGGTATGGATGTTCGTTCTTAACATTTGGGATCAGTAAAGAAAATCTAAGTTGAGAGGGCTCTAGTTTTTTTAGTTCTTAACTGGAGTTTTCACCCAGTTGGGATGTGAATTTATTTACCAAATTCAGGTATATCTGTTGTGCTTACAATGAATCACTTTAATGTGCTATATACATATTTATTTTTGTGTTACCGTGAAACAATGACTGGAAAAGTAAAAGATTTGAAAAAATACAAGTATTTGATCATCAGTAGTTGGTCAAAGTATTTGTGGAAAGCACGTTTTCTTATCAGAAAAATAAGTCTAATCAAAAGGTCACTTTGTAGGATTTTCACATTTTTGGTGATTATTTTGTCTTTCAAAGGCCTTTTTTTTTGCATAATGTGTAACAAATACCTTAAATATTTAAAACATGTATTAAATATATGGACACAAAACAGTAATTTTTATGCAAAACAACCAAACCAAAAGACATTTATAATTTAATGATTTAGTTCATACAGTGCTGTGTAAATGTTTACAGAATGCAAGCCTATCACTTTCAGCTAAAAGCATTGTAAAACAAAACCATGCTGACTCTGGGCCCTCCATGGGACATGACACCTTCAGGTTAAAAACACTTGACACATTGAGACTTCTTGCAGTGTTCCAGAGGTGTGCAGCTGCTTATCATTCAGTGTGTCATGTCTGTATAGTGTCTTCTTGCTGGTCTTCTCTCAGTACAGAGGTAGCAGATCATACACCACACACTGTGCTCTGGAGAGATCTGGACTCCACTGCTGCTCCGAAAAGGCCTCAGACCACAGGAGCCTGTCGGCCGAATGGAGAGGAGATGAAAGTCACGTAGAAATGGAAACAGACTAAAACTTTGTGTGTTTAGCTCACTCTAGCTGTCATTCCTGGAAGTTCATTTCCATCAGGATGAATGAAATGGTAGGAATGCAAAAAACAAAATACAGCATCTCGTAATTTTGATTTAGAATGTCAAAATTGTATCTTAGTATCTCTTGTTTTTCTTACAAATGTCTATACAAATAAATTAAAGAAATCCAGCAAAATGAGGAATTAAGATGATTGAGTCTTTCCATAGCTGGAGTGCCATCTGTGCATGCTTTTTTGACAGTGGTTGGGCTGGTCCATGGCTCTGTCTGTCTGTGCAACACTTTGGTACATGGCAAGGTGTGTCAAAATGTCTTGGCCAAATTTCCACAAAATCTGCTTTGGGTGTTTGTGATGGAAGAAGTATTTAAGTAAAAGTAGCCATACTACATTTAAAAAAATACACCATTACAAGCAAGAGTCCTGCATTGAAAATGCTAAATTTATTAAGTATTAATAAGTATTAAAAGTAAAAAGTACTTATTATGAATCCGAATGGCGCCCGTCAGTGTTATATTATTATACATTACAATACTGAATTACTAATACTGATGCATTAATGCGTAGCAGAATTTTAATATTGCAACTGATTAAGATTAAGCTTATTTGAACTATTTTACATACTTTTGGGAAGTTAAATTGAACACAATGTATCATATTTTATAAATTTATGATGACATGGTATGTAAAATCTTAATCTGTACGTTAACTGGTAACTAGCTGTCAAATTAATGTAGTTTAGTTAAAGTATTAAGTATCATAAAATGGAAATACCCAAGTAAGGGACAAATATTTCAAAATTACTCCACCATCTTTTGATCCCATGATCTTTCCTCTCATGCCACAATGAGATCCATTAAATTTGCATTTGAATATACTGTATCATCAAAATCTACTGGGGCTTGCACAGCAAGTTTAATGGCAACCTGCTGAGCACAAATTATTTTAATCTTAATCATCCCGTAGCCATTCCTCTAACCTACTCTAAAACCTAAACCTAATCACTTCCCCATTCATGCTCCCAGAGGAAGAAGCCTTTAATTTGGTGATTGCATATTCTGTTCTGTAACATCATCCTGAAGACTGGTGTTTTCATTCTTCCTAAGCCTGTATTCATGTAATTTGCCTAGTTTCTTTTTGTGAAGCACTTTGTGATGTTCTGCTCTTGAAATGTGCTATATAAATAAAGTTACCTACTCACATTTTTGGCCCCACTGCTGGGTGAGACTCTAAAAACAGTAAAACCTTTAGTATAGTCCATGCCGCACTATGGTGCTGTGTAATAAACATTAGAATCTTTAGACTGTAGGTGCCCGAAACCAGTGGTGGAAGAAGTATTCACATCCTTTACTTAAGTAAAAGTAGCAATACTGTGAAAATACTCCACTACAAGTAAAAGTCCTGCATTCAAAACCTTACTTAAGTAAAAGTATGTCATTATCAGCAAAATGTACGTAAAGTATCAAAAGTGAAAGTGCTCATTGTGCAGTGAAATGGTCCCTGTCAGTGTTTTACTATTATATCTGATGTTTCTGGATTAATATTACTGCTGTACAAGTACCTTGAATTTGTACTTAAGTACAGTATTTGAGTAAATGTACTTAGTTACATTCCACCACTGCCCGGAACAGGGATTTTGGTCTTGCTCCCTTCATTTTTACACTTTACCTTATTGCCATTGTTTAGGTTAAATATAATACAAAGCATTACCAAGGATGAAGTATGCAGCAGCACTGAGGATGAGGATGATGAGAAAGATGGTGCCTAGACCCAGATCTCCTATGGCACAGGAATTTGGACAAGCACAGGGGCTCTCCACCCAGATTTGCAGGAGCTCCTCAGTGCTGAGGCTCTGGTCCTGGATGAGAGAAGTGGACTGATTTGGATTACAGTGGTAATGCACTACTGTCAGCGGCTGCTCGTCATAAGCTGGGACAGGAGAAGAAGAAGATTGGCTGTCAGGTCATCACACTACTGTGACAAAATGAGCAGTGACATGAATTATATTTGATGTTTGTGTTGTAGCTCACAAAAATATGAGACAGACAGCATCTTCAGGGTGTCGTTGTAGTGGAATTCATTCCCTTCATGTCTTCCATAGCTGATAAAGCGGCTGTTGAGCCCGTGATATCTATTCACATGGCAAAATATCACAAAAAAAAGAACAAGGGATTCTTTGAATGTTTGAGTCACCTGCCAGATGAGTAAAGGAGACTGATCTAAACATTTTTCTAAAGATACAATCTTTACTAATAAACAAACTCAAATATGTGTTGATGAAAGCATGGTTATTAAAGGCCCAATGCTGAATTCAGTCCAAAAAACAAGCAGTTGCCATACTCCCAAACATGTATATAAGGGCCAGGGGCCAGACTTTTTTAGGGCCCTAAACAGAATTTCAGCCCTTCTCTCCCCGACCCCAACGTCCCACAGAGAAGACACACAGTGTACAAACAAATTTTCCAAATAATTCATGAACTGTTTTTTGCACTACAGTAAGGGATGAAAATAAGCTGTTAATACAACAGTATATGAACAGCATGGCTTCTTTATTACGGAAAGTGTTAAATACTTAAAATATGACAAAAGCACATAAGTCTTCACAATTTCAGTTGGTGTGTTTGGGCGCCCCCTGGTGGCTATCGCCCCTAAAGCCTAGCAGTTTTAAATAAGAGTGAAATAAAGACATTTCAATTAAATTTAACAAAATGTGTTAACATCACATTTAATAAATTGTTCAGTAAGCCTTTATTCACCTTACTTCCAGAATTGTGGTGCCATGTAGTGAGAATTGTGGGGGTTTGAACAAACTATAATGATGAGTGCAGCAACGAGGGTTTGTGACCACAAGGCTGAAGTAGCACTTCTTTTAGTGTAAAGTATTTGAGCAAAGCATTTTGTTTGCCTTGTTCTGATCCTAAATCAGTGTACAAGTACATGTACTCAAATACTGTAGTTAAGTACAATTCTGGGGTACTTTTTCCATTTTATGCTACTTTATTTTTTATTCCACTACTTTTATTTGACAACTCTAGTTACTTTTCAGATTAAGATTTAAATATATATGATAAGCTTATCAAATATAATGCATTGTTTAAGATTAAACCAGTTGTTCTTTAAGTACATTGAGCTGATAGCACTTCTGTACAGGACTTTTACATGAAATGCCACAGACAGGGTAGGGAAGTCATAAAGTATAGAGAGACAGACTAACACATTGTTGGTTTTGGTCTTTTCATGGAATTTGCTGACAAAAACAAAAATATAGAATATTGCCAGCCTTATCCTTTAACTAGCAAGCTAGTTTATTAAAAATGTTCAGTAGGTGTCAAAACTGCATTACATTTGGTGAGTGTCAAGATTTAGCTGTAACATTTCAGATGTCCCACCTGTTCAAAGCATTGTGCAGTAAATAGTAGTGGAATAACCTTTTCTTATGGCAAAGCATAGTGAGAAGTGGAAGGGTCAAAGTCACAATGCCAACACAGTTACACAGAGAGGGACATGAAAAAGTACAAATGGAGCTGGAAGGTGTGGCTCTGTGCAGCTCTATGCAAATGTTCTGGAAAAAGTACAACAAAGTCTTGCTTCAGTGAAGAGGCTGGGAAAAGTCAGTGTAACTACATGGTCACATATTGTGAATCTCAGCACTGAGTCCTGTCTACTCTACCTGACAATGAGGCACGCAGCAACATTGGTACAGTCAGCTCCTGTCAGGTCCTCTGGCTGTGAGAAGGGCTGGCAGGGGCTGAAGGACAGGAGGATCTCTGCACTGGCTGGCATGTTCTCTGCTGACACAGGTTTCAAACGCCCCAGGAAACCATCTGCATCTCCCATAGCTTTCAGGTTTATCACCCCGCTCCCATCCTTCATGATGCATTTGCAGCTGTTGACTTTGAAGCAGCCTGACTTCTTAGCGGCGTTCGGATGAGGGGAGAAAGACAAGGAAAACATGCTAAAACAAACTGAGATCGCGAGGAAGACGGTTTGAAGGCTCATGGTGACAGTGTGCACCAGTGCAGAGGATAGTGACAACTTGTGCTGTTAGGTAATTAAAGAGCAGCTGACAGCATGGTGATGGTAGGAAAGTAATTAGAATAAAGGTGATTTCCATTCCGGACATTCCTGAGGGCCTCAGATCAGTGTCTTTCCAAACGCAGCAAAACGCAGAAGTGCAACCCCAGTAACTTGCATTACAGAAGGTAGGTCTGTGGATTAAATGGAAAAACATATTGCACTTGCACAATTCCATTCACTTCATTGTACTGGGATAGAGGCAGAGATCTTAAAACCTGGACAGATAAAACCAAAACTATCTCCATGACTAGGTGCCACTAGGGGGAAGTGGGGAAAAAATGATCTGCGTGAACTGATCCTTTAAGTTATTGTGAAAACTCTCTTCAATGCAAACCATCTAATTTTATGTAATAATACCTAAATATTTGACCTGGTTCTAGAAATGACAAACAGTATTACAATCCAGAAACAATAGATGTTGGCAAGTTTTGATACTTCTTGCATAGCCATGTGTTTGAAACTACATCCTTGACACTCATTGTGTTATCCACTTAAAGCTAAGATAGTCATAAAAGGTGTGAGGCTCCATCATGACAGGCCCACATCCAAACAGGACATGGAAAACTGGTTTCCACCCAGGGAAACTTTCACTAGCTTATCTCCAGTAAAAATCTTATGTTACTTCATAATACATAGAATAAATATAGCAGAATATAGGAGGAGGCCAGATGCTTGTTCTCTGAATTCAGAATCTACAATGAGTAATGGCTTTAATGTTTGGAGTGAATAACGTGGAAGTGGGCTGGTTAAACAGACTCCTTTAGTTTGTTGAGTAGATTAAGTTACCACAATGGTTATGAAAAGTGACAAATATCACTGTAGTTTATGTAAGAGCTACAGATAGTTTTCCCCCGAATTCTACACTAACCAAGACAAACACTAGCTTAAAAAAGGTATAAATCACATGCTGTCATTGCTTCACGAGCCTTCCACTCTATACAGAAAATGTACAATCCAAACACCACATCTGCTTCTTTACTGCTACTCCTCCCTGGTTTCATATAAAATCAGGAAAAACTTCATTAACACGAAAGCGGCTAAATATTTCAACCAGACCGAACCAGTAGCGATTTACAAACCAGTCTGAAATTTGTCCCGCTGGGCAAATCTAGAGCCCAACGCCACAATCACTGTGGAAGTCACCATTGAACATTTCTTGTTCAAAGATGTCAAAACAAATAAGTCTTATTGACCCCTTCATGATGTTGGGGGTTGCCTTTCAGGCACCTGTGCCCAAGGGGCCATTGTCTACATTTCACACATCAAACTATTTATCTGGAGAAACCGTAATGTAAATGAGAACACATCGTTACTGATATTTGCTTCAATGGAAACGAATTACAGTCTCAAGTGTGACTAAAGTGCAAGCGTGGTGATGTTTGTGGAGAAACTATTACGCAACAGATCATTCTTGTCTTTTACATAGATTTTATTTTATCAATAGAAAAAGCCTCTAAGCTTTGACTGCAAATTTGCGGATCGAGTAGAGGAGGTCTTTCCTCTGCTGTTTTTTGGTCCGCAGACTCTCTTCATGCTTGTTGAGCCGGCGGCGCAGAGCTCTGGTCTTCTTGGGTCTCAGATCCAGGGGCTTGTACTTCTTACCCTGAAAGACATGAAGTTAACTTTCAGTAGAGCTGAAAAAACTATTCAGTCAGATTAAACAAGTGGACAGGAAAAGGTTAATCTGCAACTGTTATCAAGTGCCAAACCTTTATAGATCTTGACTTTGGTATAATATTATACTTTAGACATTCAAAAATAACAATGAAGTTTAGTATTTTCATGCATTTGGTTGAGCACAAAGGCTTTACGTGTCAATGTTATTATTTCAATGATCTGCTGTTGCTACATTTAATGCTGGAAAAGATTTGTGTTAGTAGGTGGCCAGCTCAGGACACATGTAATGCATCAGAAGGGGAGAGCATCACACTGTCATGTTCACACCGACTGAAATCTTCCAATGCAAGGCATTCCTCTGAATAGGGACGTTACAGCACTTTCTTAACAGTTACCTGATTCTGTCAGAACAAGTACTTACATTACAGGCTGCGGACATTTATCAAACAACCAACTTATCTGCTAGGCATAACATGATAGACATACACTACTATCCATCTCTTCCATTTTGTTTCATCTTCAAGTGCCACAACCAGTATTAAGTACACAGATTCCCCCTGTGGCTATTTTGCAGGGAAACTGATGTTATATAATTTGAAAAAGACATCAGTTGGGCCTTTTTTTAACAGTGTGGTAATAGAAAAGTTACTACAGCTGTTTAATTACCAACCCCCAGTGACAGCCAAATAAAAATAATGTCTTAATTAGAATGATTGCAGTCTAAACAGTCATAGATTATGAGAAACATTCGGTCATCTCAAGTCTCAGTCTTTTGGTAAGCAGTGTTGAATGCATCAGCAAAACATCAGCTCAACAAATATCATCTTAGACCAGAGAACCAAAGAGGAAAAGTCCCAAGCAGGCATGTCTTCGTGCGTGCTCAGTGAGGAGCTATGATTATGTACAATCCAAGGTAGCTGGTTGCTCTCACCTTGTAGAACTTCCTCAGGTTCTCCTTCTGTGTCTGGTTGATTACGGTCAGGACTCTGGCGATGGATTTACGGACAACACGGCTGTAAAAAAACAAAAACAAACAGCAAGTCAGGCGCTGTTTTTTGCAGCCCCAATTTGGGTTTAGTGACAAATTAGTCTCAGCAAATACAGTTGTACGTGACTCATGTTAACTCATTAGGAAAAAAGTGCCCAAAACAATTTATATACCATCGTTAATCGACGATGTTTACCTCACCGACTGACTTGTACATTTTAAAATACTACCATTTGTACTGTTTTCTTCCTTATTCGGTAGTGGCAGTGTGGAGCCTGGATAATCCAAACCTATTCGCTACAATGGTTTAGTGAACTTCATGAATGTGAAAGTAGTACCCTTGTACAGTACTGAATACATAAAATTAAACATTTATAAGTGTTATTTTTAACCTATTTTGATCACAGTGCAGGGTGTTTTGACCATCGACAGACAGCAAATTAATGATACCCCTAGCCTCCTAGGCTACCATGAGCCAGACTGTGCAGACACAGACAACAGCACCTGTACGTATCACTACCTTGTAGTTAGGAACAGTCCTGTCAAATCTGAGTGCCGTTAAATCATTTTCATACAGTACGTACATCTTGGAGAGCTTGGAAGCAGCTCCGCCGGTAACCTTGGCCACACGGAGCTGGGACAGTTCATTTTTCAGGTCGTCCAACTGCTTGAGCAGCTCTTCCTTCTTCTTGCCCCGCAGATCTCTTGCCTTGATCTTGGCCTGGACCAAGGCAGTAAAAAAAAAAAATAATAATAATAATATGTACACACACACATTTGTTAGTGACAGCACCATATTAGTCTCCAAGACGCCATCTCAAGCGAAATCCGTACAAAAAGCCTCAGCTCCCGACACGAGTCAGCCAAGCTAACACATCTAGTTAAGGTTAGCAGACTAATAACTTTACGTCTTTACATTATTCAAGTTATCTGCTACCAGTATTTACAAATAAACATTGGCTGCACGTTTCTTCTGTTAACATTATTCAGCTATATTAGCTAACAGGCTATCGCTAGACTGCCATATTGTCATTAGCTTACGGTTAGCAACTAAGCTTAGCGGCGTTGGTCGGTACCAACGCTCCATAATATAACATTTTATTCAATTCTGGTAGCAACCTACTTATCAACGTATGCATGAACAACGACCTGGGAAGTTTATGTGTACGTACAAAACATATTTAATGGAGTTTAGCTGCGATAAATGTGAAATAAATCATAATTGATAGACGAGTATGCGATCCTCACCATGTTCCCTTCGCTGCCCTGTTGGAAAGGCCGGACGCACCGCGTGGCTCAGAAAAAGTAGTTTCCGGAGAATGTCTTCTTCGTCGGTTTAGATTTCACTTTAACTTCATGCAAACAGCACCTCTGATGGGCGCAGCGTTGCAGAAGTAACCGGACCGCGATGCAGGACAAATATGGAAGAAGAAACAACGTAAAATTCACAAGAGAATAACATTTCATAATCCCGGCAGAAATTAAGTCGTTTCTAATGGTAAATTAAAAGAATACAGGACATACATTTCAATATGGAAAAATGTACGTACGTTGTAGGCTATATTCTCTTCATTTTGCAATTCAATGTTTTCACCCAAAATGAAAACAAAACACAGAAAATAGGCTATTATACGTATCAGCAACAAACACAACATTTGAAATGTTCCAATTCCATATTAAGAACAAATGTATTGATAAAAGTATGAATAAACGCAGTATAAGAATAAATAAAACTAAATATTTTTAATATTAGCATTTGCACTATGTATACCAGAACATGGACAAATAAGGGAAAATTAATTTTTTCCCACCAAATATGCAGGATTTGGAACCAGAAGACAGGGTTTTTTATCATTTCAGATTTATTATTAATAAATGTGCGAAAGGAAACCTTTGCAGTGGCAGCAATTGTTAAATCATAAAAAGCAAGACAGAAAAGCTGTAGTGATTGTACAGTTGTGTTTCAGGGTTTAACACAGCAGAATAAATCAGATTAAAAAGTGCATTCATTGTTTCTTTTGATTCTCATGGAGACAGTAGATTACCCATCAGTCTGCTACCTGTCATTAGTAACACAAGATGATGACAGTTCGGCATTCAAAGATGTACTCCTGCATCCCAACATACAAATAATGTATTCAGAGCAGATACAACTTCAAACACCAGAAAAACCACAATCTGACCTAAAATACAGTTTCTTTTCTGTGACTGATAATCTTATGCAGACAGCACCCTGATGTATTTCTGCTTCATATTGTTTGCATATTACTGTAATGAATACAAATGCAGAATCTTCTGGCCTTTAGAAACAAAGAGAATTGTAAAAGACTTGCCAGACCGCTTTAGGGATTCAACAATGCAGTTTAACCACAGGCATGCCGATTCCCTGGGCTTCCCACTGATGTAAAAATAACCCTCATCATGTTGTGACTGACATCACACTGAGGAAGAAGGATGCTGACGGGCAGTGGGACTGAGTGACAAGCCGAGTCAGAAACATATATGGGTTCTGGTCAATGATGATGATGATACATACTGCAAACTGATCACATCAAACCATTTACATCCACTGATTAATAAAGTTCTCAATGCATACAGTATGCACATATTTCCATATATAAATAGACATGTGGAATGTACTTTCATTTACATTAGCAAAGGCAGGTAAAGGTAGAGCATGTTCTCCAGTCATCATTTACATAGCATTCACTTATTTTATCACATTATTATTAATCAAATGGACAACTAGTCTAAATCATTCATATGGTGTTAAAGGACCTAAAACAGTCTATGTGCACAAACTGTATCAGCTGTGGCAGCTTTGTTCATCCAGTAGCAGCAATTGAGAATTGAGACATTTTTTTTTTACCCTGACCTGAGCCTCCAAGACAGTACTTCCAAGCTACATATATACGATCCCAGAGGAAGCTCTACTAGTCAAATGTTTTAGTTTATAGGTGGTTTACGTTAGGGCCATGGTTAGATTAGGGTCTGTCAATCCAGGTGACAGAGGGAGGATTTGAGAGCAAGGTCTGCTGGGAGGCTCAAGTCATAGTAATAATAACAGTCCCATGGTCAAGCAGTTTTGATACCCATTTAAATGAGCTGTTGAACTACAGCCCGGCCGATTTCAGTATCCGTGTACATGTTGGCCAACAGGCAACAATAAATTAGTAGTCCAGAAATGCCAAAGATACAGTATGTTTTCAGTATTTTAAAAACAGTGTCATCATTACATGGTTTGTCCACCAGAGAGCACTGACAAGTTTATTTTTACACTAATATGTTCCTCGCAGATGTCTTGGTCCCAATTCTTTATTTAAGGGATCCTTTTCAAAAATGTTTATGCATGTGTATATCTAAAAAAAAAAAAAAAAAAAAAAGAAATAAGAAATCTGATGAAATGTAATTTTAAAGAGAAATGAGAGCAAGGAAGTTTCTTTAAAAGATTCATGACCAGCTTACTTTTGATGATCGTAAATTCAACATAGTGAATCATGACTATTCAATTCAATTCAATTCAACAATTACAAATGGTAAAATATCACCATTCTCATTTCTCAAGAAAATTATCGAACTTTGGGTTTCTATTGGACAGAAATCCCAGCCTGGACTCCCTTGATTGTTCAATGAGCTTTCTAAAGTAGTCTTACTTATACTAATTGCATTCCTTGATCATCAAAACATAGTAGACACATCTTTCAGTGCTATCATGAATATTTCAACAGATAAAGACAAAAAATGTACTGCTATTTCAGTAAAGAAAATTATGACATTTTTATGACAAATTCTGAAAAAGGGCTTCAAACTCTACATGTAGACACATTTAGATCCTTTGACACACATGTGAACTATTTATGTCCATTTGGCAGGTACTGTTAAATAAACTCTTACTGATACTGTACAGGTCATTAAATGACACATTTTCATTAAGAAGCCCTCTGATTTAAAATGAAAGATTAACAAAGTGACAGGCTCAAAGGTCCTTTAGCAATCAAAGGCTATATCATTTGTCCAGTGAAGACTGTCACATCAAGTCACATTGCTTTTTGTTCCAACAAAAATGGATGTGACTTGTGTAGTTTAAAATGAGGCAGTTCCTAAAATAACAGTCAAATGAGTCTGTTATTTCTTTCTGATGTTATGTCTCATTTTCTTACACTCTAACTCACTTTTTGCTGTTTTCATGCACTAGAAAACATCAGATCTGTGTCATATGTCAGAAGAAAAATGAGACTTGAGACACTTAAAACTCCTGTGTGAATGATGTGTCTTACCATCATTTTACCCTCAATAACATTTGGTCAAATGTCTATCTGCCTTAATCATTGACAAGAAAATTACATAATTTTAAAATCAACAACTGATTATGAATAGGCCTTTATCCCTCAAACATACTGTGCAGCCCTTCTCTGTCCCCACAGAGCAGAAAACAACAGTCCTTCCCACACAGAGCCAGAGAAAACTCCGGGAGGCTGTTCAAAGTTTAAAGCCGAGTCCTGCTCAGTGATGGGAGCCACAGAGGAAGGACTTCTTCCTCTTGGAGGTGGTCCTTTAGTTCCTTACTCTCCATCGATTCAGCTCTTTCTGCTGCTCATCAGCTCCAGTTAGTCGAAGTGCCTGAGACTGAAGGTCGGATGATACCCTTTGGAGAAGGCTTGGATCCAAACCAAGACATCTAGAACATATATAATATATATATATATATATATATATATATATATATATATATATATATATATATATACACACACACACACACACACACACATATATATAGGGTAATTTCATTCTAAAGAGACATTGGGCCTAATACAAGAACATTTAATGTTCTTATCCTAAGTGGTCCTAGGATGTGGTCAAGGGAACGTGAGAGATGGAGATAGACAAGAGTATACATTCTATTATACGTGATGTTACACTGTGAGGTGTTATAAGAGGATGTCCACCTGGACAACACCTTGAAGCAACTGTTGAAGTGAATACGTTGAATTGTTGAAGTTGTCACGCCAAAATGTGCCAATAAAATCGAAAAAAAATATAAATATCTGTTAAATGTATCTTAGTAAATTGGCAACTATGATGCACATCTTGCATGTGCTGAACAAATCTTGTTCTTGCTTGAGGCCCATTATGAGCAACAGTGTTAAATTAAGCTAAAATATCTTGATCTTTTCTAATCGATTTTTTTCGGGGTCTATACTTGCACCCCTAAACTCAGGTTTTAGTTAGTGTCCCATAATGGTGTAAATGTTTAAGCATTTTCCACCATGATCACAGTAACACCCTTTGGTGAAAATGAAATTAACACAAATATTCAAGAAACAAAGTTTAGTATTAGTATTTAGTATTTAATTTTCTACTGACACATACAGGATGTCTAAAGCAATGATCTGTTTTGAAATACAAGTGTTTGAAGCTTAAGACTGAATACAGTGGCTGTCAATGAAACACCAACCTTGTACTCCAGAGTTTGTTTCAACATGTCCTCTTCCTCACGAGTGAAGTTCAGCAGCACAGATACTGCTCGTATTAGCTGGTATGCCTGACAGAGCAAGACACACAGATTCAGACTGGGTTTGTAACAGAGCCAGGGTCAGTCATTTAGTCCAGGCAGACCTACAGTGCTGCACACAAACGCTTAATTTACTTCTTTTAGCCTATGTAGGTGCTGAGTTGAAGGGATTTAAAAAAATTAACACTGAGGACTTACCTCGGCCTCTCTGGATGACATAAACTTGAGGACGACATGCTTGAGATACTCAAAGTTGATTTCTCGTGAGTCGTTGAGGTCTGAGGTGTTGGTCACCGTGGTGTTGGAGGTTGGGGGGCTCGGGGTGGATGCTGGAGGCGGGTCTGGACAAAGCCTCTCTTGTTTTTCTGCTCGGCTTTCTGGCAACTTCTCCTTCCCTTCAGCTTCTGGCTCAGGCTTTAGCTTCTATGGAGCACAAAGAAGGAATGTAGTGCAATCCAATCCAATCCAATATTCCTGCAATAGTTTCTAATGTTCAGAGAGGAGTTGATTCAACAGTATGGTCATTAAAGCCATGGTTAGTAGTTATGATAGTGTACTGGACTGTATTGTACTGAAAGGTGTTTCTTATGTGTTGTTCACACACACAAAGGGTAGCAGAATATTACAAACACTTCTTATTACAATGAAATACACATTTTAACAAACAGGGTTATTTTCTTGTGCAAATGAAGATTAATCTATAGTTTACCTACAATACCGAATACAGAATAATTAAGTTAAAGGGAAACAGGAAGTTGTTAAATATCATACTGTTCCTTTATAGATTGACATCAGTTTGGTGTGATTCTCAAGTTTCCACCTCAGTTTTTCATGCCAATGAGTCATGTGCAACTTTTAAGCTGTATTTATGTTGGAATTACTTCAGCTGGTATAAGTGTACTTAATGACAATTTGCATTCATAGCAGCTTTGGCTTGACATTAAGCTAAAAACAGAAAAGAAAAAAAGTCAGATTAGAGGTGGAAATCACGAATCACTTTGTTCAGTTCAAAGATTCGTATTCACCAACTATGCACTTAGTTCACTTTTTTCCTAAGCTAAGTGGTTGCATCACCATTCAAATGCACTTCAGTAAGTATGTCAGTAAGTGAACGCATCACAGTTAAAATGCATTTTCAGTATTACAACAGTAAGTGAACATATCACCGTTCATATGGCCCAATGTTCAGAGTTCAGTACAAAACTGGCCTATAGAAGCACTGCACATAAGGTTATTAGCTCAGCAGTCTATTATTTACCACTGAGTTAGTTCTGCTGTCTTTTAATAAGCTTTAAGGAGGAAGTAACATACTGTGAATCACAGCTGAGCTGACAACAGAGCTCTCAGTCACCGGTGAGGAGGTCCACTGCTAAAAGCTACTGATTCGGTCAGTGACAATGGTGATTCAGTATAGTCAGTTCAATTTGTTGATAAAGATTACTTTCTATATGTACTGAACACCTCTACTCCAGATCACATTAGGTAGACTGGCCTCACTAAGTATACGTAGACAACTTCATTTGTATATTTATGTATACAAGGCCATGCTGGGTAAACTCCCCTCATATATACAGTATGTAATCTCCTGACGCAGACCTCCAGCAGTTTTCAACTTCATTCCAACAGGTGGCTTTCTTACCAGGTTCCAAGGGTTTGCACTGAGCTGGGAAAAAAAGCCTTTTCCTACTTTGCTCCCTGGATTTAGAATAATCTGCAGAGCATACTACATTTTAATAATCTAGTCCCCTTGGAACAATTTAAAGCCATGTTAAAAGTCCATGTAACTGAGAAATGCAACTGCCTTATTGGAGTTGGATTGTGTCTCTTCCTTGTGTGTTTGATGTTTGTATTCAATTCAATTCAATTCAATTCAAAGAGCTTTATTGGCATGAAAGTTTAAAAAACAATGTTGCCAAAGCATCAAAATATAATTTGTCCAAATATTTGGACAGCACATAATAACAGTAATATGAATATTAACACAACATTAATATATATATATATATATATATATATATATATATATATATATATATATATATATATATATATATATATATATATACACACACACACACACACATAGGGTATGCTGTGTGTGCGGGTGTGTGTGTGCATGTCCGTGTGAAGGCATGCGTGTGCTGTGTGTGTCTTGGTCAGTCATCGTCCCTCAGGTTGTGGCATGTTGATACATATTGGGCAGCAAGATTTGCCCTGTCTCTTTCTCCTAGAAGAATTTTTAATTTTGAGAGGTCAAGCTCTTTGAAATCTGAAATTACAGAGGTGAACTTGTTAAAGTAAATGTTCCTTATGTCATTGAAAGTTTTACATTGTAGGAGGAAGTGTCATCTCTGTCTCAACCTCACCTGTTGAACAGTGACCACATATTTCTTCGTTTTTCGATTGTCAATTTGTGGTCTATACTTGGGTTAGGGTTTTATTTCTATTTCAACTGTAACTGGTGTGCTGTCTTGGCCAGGTCTCCCTCAGAAAAGAGATTTAATCTCACGGGACTTCCTGGTTAAATAAAGGTTAAATAAAAACTAAAAACATTACTTTATTTTGTTTTTTCCCCAGTTATGAAAAAAGGGTGGACTAGTTCCCTTATCAAGAAATGTTCAGTTTGCTGACATATTGTCAGAACAAATGAAAATAGTAAACCCATGATTCACTGTGTCTCACCAGTTCCTTCTGCAGCGTCCTCTTCAGTTCTGCCAGTCTCTGCTGCAGCTGCTTGATGGTCTGCAAAACAACATCAATGTGTTTTATTTGTGGTGATGGGTGTATCTGCTGGTATGTATGTATCTGCAGAATGTATCTGCCTGGAGTTGATATTTCATTAAAAGCTAAAGGAACAACAGAATGGGAGTATGAAGCTAGCTGACCCTGTTCTTGTCGCTGAGCTGCTGCTCCAGCTCTCTGTTGACCTTCTGAATGTGATCCAGATCGTCCACCGTCACACTGCCGTTCTGATCCTCCTCACACACTTCAGGGCTGTGAAGCTGTTCTGTCAGGGTTTCCACCTCCACCTCCAGGTATGAGATCTGGGCAACACATACCAAACCACAATGACCATTAATTCATGTTTGATTACAGGCATGAGCTGAAAGTTATCTCTTTAGGTTATAAGATATGAGACAATCAGAATATAAACAAGATTAGAGCAAAGCGATGGTGGTACACAGAAAGAGGATAAATTAATGTATAAAAAGTGTGCAAAACATTGTCAGTACAACACCCAAGACAAATGAAAATATATGATGTGAAAAATATTTTTACAGTCAAACTTAAAGTTAAGTGTTAAGCTTGAGCTCCAGATATGGAAAACTGGTCTTCCCTGGACATTGTTTTTTATGTGTGATGGACAGGTCAATGATGAGCTAGAGATGAAAGATTGGTGACTTGCTGACCTCTGGGTAGTGTTGAACAAAAGAACTATTACAGGAGAAACTTGTACATTTGGTTAGACTTAAAATCCCAAACAACTTACTAACACTACTTAAAACTTACTATTTTACTTGCTGCATCAGTACTGTATGTACAGTATAAGAGTATGTAAGTATGTAGGTATTTCTGACTTTGCGTGTAGGTGCTAACCCGCGCCTGGCAGCTATCTAGCTGCTGTGTCTGGCTGAGCAGCTCCTCCCTCAGGCTGATCAGCTGGGAGTCTTTGTCCAGCTCCACCTGCACCATCTGGGCTCGCTGTTGCTCTACCTCCTCCTGCAGCTGGACCAATGATGCCTGCCGACACTGCACCTCTGCAACAAACACACACACACGATTGTTTTCGTGTCAAAATTTGTACAGTAGGGGGTGGACAAAATGAACCACTTTATGAAAAAGTTGCAACATTTGTGTTTATTTGAAAAAAAAAATCACAATCCAAAAGCTGAGCCAACTCAGCATTTGCCTTAGGTGTTTGTTTGCCTTATTTTGGCTACTCCCTGTACGAGCATTTGACCAATATGGATTTTCCAATGCCAATAGCACTATTTTTAGATCAAAGTGGCTAATACCCGGTATCAGTACAGAATTCACAGCTTGCTTCATTTTATTTTTGCCCAGTTATAAAAAACAGGGTGGACTAGCTCCCGTATCAAGAAATGTTCTGTTTGCAGAGATATTATATATATACACAATATATAATAACATAATTCACCATTTTAAGAAATGAACAACTACTGCTACACAAAGAAAGAAATACATAAAGAACTTAACCTCATGATTACAAAATGGAAGCACAGGAAATTCAGGTGGCAATATGGAGGATTTTAAGTGTGTTTGTGCATGTGTGTACCATTCTGGAGTGTTTTGATGTCTTCCTCTCTCAGTGCTAGCTTCTCAGTGACAGTGGACAGTTCCTGCTGTGAGGTCTGTAGAGATTTGGTCAGCTCTCCAACCTGACAACGAGCAAAGGCAAACACTTCTTTTACATTGTCTTATAATCTGTGAGTGCTCAAATAAAAGTACAGTCCACTGAATATCAATTCTTCTGTTCTTCCTTCCCTGCAAAGAAATATACGTGTTTGTGACTGGTCCAGAGGGAGACTGCTGCGTCATTTGTGGGGGACCACATCTTAGCTATTGCCTTTCTATTATTGTGAATATAGCATGTTGTTTTTTTGCCCACAGACCTGTGTTTGCAGCTCCTCCTTCTGACGTCTGGTTTCTTCTAGAGCTTTGGCAATTTCTGTGCTCACTGTCTGCCGGCTGTTCAGCTCGGCCTGAGGGAACACACCAAGACCAAGAGTGAGGACTACAAATACACTCCGCTTTCCTTTATGAAACTTACCTTTATCTTTTGTTTTTGGTTTTAGACCAAAACATATATGTCAGTGAAGCTGTATCACATTATGTAAAGACTACAACCAGATAAATTGTGTAATGTCATGTGTTTAGTGTCTGAGCAACTGATTTTCATTATTTACAGAATACTGAATAGTTGCAGTAGATGGATTTTTTTCCATTACATGTACCTCTTTAAAAACACTGAATATCAGCAGAGAATATGAGATCTCAGCTTTTAAAGTCAATCAAATGCCAATTTGTGCTTTTAAAAAAATCTTGTGTGTTATAGTTGTTCTAACCCTGCAATGCTCCAGCTCTTCTGTCTGATGCATCAGAGTGGAGCTTGCCTCACCCCACTGCTTGTCCAGATCAGCCTAGCACACAAGAACAGGTAAGGTAAAGTATTAGTCAACATAGAGCTACTGCATAGTGTTATAGATTACAAATAAATCTTTGAAAAATAAAAATAGCTGAAAATGAGAACCAAAACATACCACCCTGTCCTGCAGCATCTGCCTTTCTGTGTGTAAAGAGGTGATACTTTCCTCCAGCCGGCTGGCCTTCTCCTGACTCTGCTGCTGTAGCAAACACACCTGCTGATCCAAAAAGGCCTTCTCTGCACTCCACTCTCCTTGCTGAACAAAACACACATACAAATGCATACAAAAACCCACTTTCACTTGATTTTTACCAGATTGAAAATCAGCATTTTCTCTACAAAAGGACATACAATTTCAGGTTACAAATAACAACATATCTTTCTTTTAAATGCTCCATATGTTACAAATGGGTACATGTTGTGGATCAATAGCTTACTGTATTAATTAATATATATTGTGATTTCACACTTGCAACCGACGTTATATGTTTTCAACAGACAGCAACACCCCACCATTCTCAAAAGTGAATATGGTCGTTTTCTTCTAACATTGTACTTCCTAGACCTGAACCAAAATGCTTCATAACTGACACTAACTGTGTTTACTGACAACATTGTATTTTGGTGTTAAAAAAAAAAAAACATCTGGATTCTGATATTTGTTGTTCTGAACGTATGCATTTTTTACACAAGTAGTGGTGGCCAGGACGCCTTTCAAAAAAAAATGTTCACTGTCTGAATACTTGCACTGAAATTAAGAACATTATAGAGTGTACATTGGTGTCTGCCACAGTGTCATTCTTGATACTACCACAAGATGACACCAAAGTAAAGAATCAAATCCTACAAACTGTTTAATATTTAGAATTTTGTTTTTGTTTGAGCAATGACATGTAGAGCAAGAGCAGCAATTTTGACTTATTTAATTCAATTAATTTGCTTGTGAATTTGTAATCAAATCACTGATCACTGAAATAAACTTTGCAACCATAGTTCTCACTTATATTCTATTTTTGGTGAGGAAAGCTCTATTTGTTTATTTTCCGGGCCATTTTTCCCAGTTGGCTGAAAATTATACCTGACAAGGGCTCCAACCAGAAGTTTATAGGTTCAGTGATAAGTCTGTCTACTCTGACAGCCCCTTTGGGAAAATATCAAGCCTATTTCTGTCTAAAAAAAGACTAATTTTGTGCTCTTGACTGTTGTGGTACTCACCAGTCTATTCATGCACTGCTGTTTCTCTGTGATCTGCTGCTCTGCACTCTTTAGTCTCTCACTACTCTCTAGGACTTGCTGCTCCAGATTAGTTATCTGAAATAGAAAACAGTACAATGATTAATTGTGATCAGACTGCCACACTATGAGCAACAACATCAGCGAGTCAACAGAAATCCATTAACTTCCTATTAAGGTGAGGAACATTGAAACATTGAAGTTCCATTTTTTTACTGTTGTCAGCTGTCATCAGACAGTCTTTACTGTATGCTTCCTGGGTCCCCGTACCCATGTGATTTGGTTAATGAACAATGCTTCAAAAAGGAACAAGAAGTTGATTCGGGTCATTCAAAGCTTCCCGGTTCTCTAGTTGATAATAAACATCTACTACAATTAACATCTCAAATATAATGCTTTTGAATTAATTTTTGATATTAAGTTTGAAATCAAATTGACTCTTCAGACACTGGTGATATCGGTGTCTGTGCCAACCTTTCAGTTGGTTTTGGTGTTTTTCTGCCCCCTACTGGTAAAAAGTTGATTAATGCTGCTTTAAGCAGCTTGAACCTCTGATTCAATTTAATCATAACAAGTTTTCTGTTTATGTTCCACAAGATATAATTATCCAAACAATGTAAATGTACATGGGGCAAAAAACTGTGGAGCTAAATAACATGATTTACTCAATCTCAGCCTGAGCAGCCCATCAACCAAGAACATGGAGAGAAACATTATTGCTTAATTATCTGTTATTCTTGCAGTACTGTGCTGTTGCTTACTTGTGTGTCTGTTCTCTGCTTGTAGGCTCTGGAGGAGTCGTCTTTGTGTCGTAGAAGGGTCTGCAGCTCAGTAATGCTGCAACTCATTCTGGATACCTGAGGTCAGACAGGAGAGACACACTTTCTGTGACACTGAGTTATTACCTTTGCTAACAGTCTTTTCTTTTGACAATTTAGCCTGTTCTAAGGTTAAGTTAGGAAAGCCCCATATTGTTTTCCTGTAGAAGCTTTGTCATAGTATCTTTTTATTCACCTGAAAGCTGTAACAGCATCAACTGTTGTTTGGTGACCTGTTTAATATAGCACAATGAGTAATGATCTCAGCAGTTATTCTACTTAATCCACAGAAATGATATCCATTTATAATCATGGATTTGCAGATTTGGTGGAAAATGATAATATATAACAGATGCAGGGACTTTACCATAGGTCAGGGTTTAGTGAATAGATGGACTGGTTTACCTGTGCCTCCAGAGAGCTGACAGTATCAGCATGGTTCGTCCGAACCGCTAGCAGCTCTGCTCTGGTCTCTTCCAGACTTTGCTCCAGGCTGGACTTCTGAAAAGCCAACAACTGCACTGATAAATACGTGGTTAAGCTTCTATATCTTTCCCGACATTTCAATGCAATATCTGAATACCATTGCCTAGAACAAGGCATAGTCATAATGAAATACATGTAAAGGTAAGCTTAACATGATATCTATTTTGTAATGCACAACATGTGTGCCAACAAAGACTACAAAATGATTAGATGAAAAAAATTACTGTAAGCCTCTATAAATTCTATTAAATTAAATGATTTTAATATACAAGTCAACAACAGACAACAACCAAATCTATGTTGTGAATATTATATGATTATGTTAAATGTTTGTTTACATCAATACTGTTTGTAAACACAAGAGTGTGAATGGTCAATGGCCTTTAAATAAAATTTTGGCTTTGACTTTATCCTGCATTTATTTCATTTAATTATATTTAATTGAATGGTAATTGTTGATAATGGATAATTGGTCTCAGCCCTATAAATGACTGAATGAAAGAAAGTTATGAAGTTGGTATGCACATTCTACTGTACATACATTATTGAGTGGAAAGCTGTCCTGAATGTTTTCTAAAGGGGTTAATCTAACATAAATTATAGAGTGGAAGGAATCTTTAACATCTGCCACAAATAAAATAAGGTAGTAGGTTCCAGCAAACACTGGCCTAAACTAAGCGCCTGCTCTAGATGTTCTTCACCTCCTGGAGAAGCTCCTGTAGATGCTCGTCCTGGCTCAGGTTCCCCTGCAGCCGTCTATCCAGAGAAGTCACTTTCTTCTGAAGGTCCACTAACAAGCGGTCCTTGTCCTCCTCTGTTACAGCAGCCTGATGATGTCAAGGGAAGACATGAAACTGGCTTACAGGAAACTGTTTCTTAACTCAATTTTAAAATGTGTTAATATTGTTCTTCAAAACGTTTGATAAGATATTTGAAACAAATTGTCATATTCTGTTATATTCTCTTATCCCCCTTGTACCTCCTGACTGCCCGAGAGAAATTATGAAACTCCCTGAATTTCCCTGCCTTGAATACATTCTCATTCTGAATTATTTGATACTTGAATTCCACAGAAAGTCACAACAGTAGTGAAAGATGGGCTCAAAAGTGTGGCTTCACTTTATTAAAGAAAACGACAAGGCAAAGTGCAATGCATGTGGGATTAGCTGTAAGTCAGGTTGCACATCAAATTTGACCAAACATTTAAGGCAGCACGCCGTTAATCTGAAAAAATGTTCAGTGTTTGATGTCTTGTGGTCTCCTAGCCCAAGTGTGTCATCAGTCAGCGTTAGCACCTCCATTAGAGCCAGGGATACCAAGCTACGACACACCGTTCTCTTTGGCAATAAAGGGAAAGATGACCAAAGAGAAAACTGAGGAGTGTCAAATACCAAAGCATCCACAAGAAAATGTATGTCCTGACTGTGAATCATGCATTTTCATTGTATGTATTTACTTTGTGAATGTTCAGTTAAAAAGACTCTGAACTTACTTATTTTAATGAAACAATTAAACTCAAAGTAAATACTTAAAAGAATAAAGATATTTTTGTAATCTAAACTTTGACCTCTTTTTTTTATTTTTTTTTATAACCATATTGGAATTGAAAGTGGGAATCAATAAGAACCGGAATCGATAAAATTCAAATGATACCCAACCCTACTGTTGTACACGTTATACACCATATTATAACTGATATCTTAATATCTATATCAAAATTGTATATGTATAAACTATAGTTAAAATGTGAGAAAATGTTTTTTTTTTTTTTATTTGTTTCAATTAGTTTAATTGTACTCCAGCAGGGTTGCACTGTGACCCTGATCTACTGCATGCCCTACTGCCCAGTAAACTAGCATAATGATGCTCACCTTGCTAATGTAAGATAGAGGAAACTAGCAATGGATAATGGATGAACACTAAGCATGTGAAAAACAATATGTAAATAAACAAACTGAACTGAACTAAGTATATTTTTGGTTCTACACCACAGATGGCAAAATTATGGATAAAGGTGAAGCTAATGTGTTCTGTTAGTTCTCATGTTTTTTGTTGTTGTTTTTTTTTTAAACTTCTACTATTCCCTGACTCTCTCATTCACAATGTGGTGGTCAGTTCTAGGCTGTTGCCAAATAGTACATATTATAAAGTGTATAGCATTGTTAGACCATACACATGGGTGGGGAAACCGCAGTTTGATTATGTTCTGACCTTTTGTTGTTGCAACTTCAGGACGTCATGTTCAGTCTGTAATTCCTGGAGGGACCTCTCTAAAGTCGACACCATACTCTGTGACTGAAAAACAAACATTTCACATACTCACTTGATTTACAGACAACTGCTTCGACAAATTATTTATTTACGAATACTGTTTACTGTTAGAATGTAGCTTGTGCAGCTTGAGTTCAGGACTGACCTTCTGGAAGTCTTCAGAGACCTGCTGGATGACTGCCTGCAGCTCCTGGCATTGTCCCTCCAGCTCACTGATCTTCTTGTCTGCCTCCTCTCTGAGCAGCAGCAGTTCCTCTCTGGACAAATCCAATGAGATGCACTTGGTCAAAAAAAAAAAAAAATCATAGCTCAACTTGAATTTAATTCTTTTTTAGATTTGTTAATTTTAAAGTTAACAGGCAAATCCCCCAATGATTGCTGGGGATATGCCTGGGCAATATGGTTTGCACTTTTAACAGATTTTCATTTTCCATAAACCTATGATTTTTCATCAGACTACTTATAAGAGCATAAAAATCACATACTGCTGCCTGTTGCATTCCTTCCTTCTTACCTCTCTATTTCAAGCTCAGAGTTGAGCCTGCAGCTCTCCTCATGCTGCTTTTCCAGAGCCTGGAGTTTCCCCCGAGCCTCAGACAGCCCTCGTTTTGCTGAGTGAACTTCAGCCTCCTTCTGCTGGAGCTCCCGCTCCCGCTGGCTTAGCTGCTCCTCCTTCTTCAGCAACTGATAGACATAAAGGGGAAATAAATCGTAATGAAAGAACATACCATGCACTAAACAAAGTGCCCAGGTGAAATCAAATCACACCTCAACAAACTAAGTGCTTTCAAACACATTCAGTGCCAAAGAGACTCTCCTATCCTGCACTGAGACTCACAAACTTACTCCAAATAGTAGTTCTTTAAATCATTTCCAGCTCATCTCCAATTTTCAATTTAATCACAACATGACAAAAAAAAGGTGGCAAATTGCATCACTGTTGTTACATAATGCTGCAAATCCAGCCATCCAACTCCACATGTACGCACCATGTGTTTAACTTTAGCGAGCTCCTGCTGCTGAAAGCCCTCCAGTTCATCCAGGTCATCCCTTTTCTGGAAGAGTACTAAGCTTTGCTCCATCATCTCCTCTAGCCGGGCTGACAGGGCAGCCTTGTCCTAAACAAACACAACAGTTATATACTATACCAATGAACACATGCATATGTCCATTTTCAGGACATGTGCAGATTTGAGGAAGCCAAATTTAAGTGTGCTTTCACACCTGGAGTTCGGTTTGTTTGGTCCGGACCAAGGAAAAAATTATACACCTACTAAAATAGTAGGACACAAGCACAACACACCTCTGGTTTAACTCCTTTTCACTTCTGACATATCAGGGAAAATCCCTGCAATGTGGTATCGCACCGACGTGTTACCATGGCTACCAAATGATCTGACAGAATTATAGGGTATACATCGCTTTTAGCCTAGATCAGGAGATTATTTTCTAAACAGTTCACAATCAGTTGAAAGCTTTTGAATTCATGCAGACCAAGACCCTCCTTTTCAGGAGGTCTCAGTCCGGTTGTTTGGTCCACACCAGACTTCAAACACACCAGAGTTCAACTGAACTGCACCAAAGAGGTTAGGTGTGAAAGCACCCAATTTGAGCCTTGCACTGTTTTTGAAGTCCTTGATCTTTCTATGTTAGGCATCGAAAACAAACTTTAAGATCTTCAGTATCATGATAAAATAGTGCATTATTGAAAGTCACCAAAGATTTAAAGACTTACCTTTTCCACAACGGCCATCTTCTCCATCCATTCCTGCAGGTAAAGGATAGAAAGAGATAAGTACCCAAGCCACAAATCAGAACTATACAATAAGTGAGACAGAGTGGCATTTACCTGATCCTTCTTCTCCAGTGCTAAAGTCATCCCCTCTGCCATTTTGGCTCTGTTGGCCTGGTGACACTCGTTCTGGTCTTGAAGTTTCTTTATGGATGCTGGACAGCGAAAGTGAGAGAGAGGAAAAAAAGGGAAAGATGGAAACCATACAGAGAGGTTTGTATGCAACCAAAGAGAACAGAAATATTTAATAGCACAGACAGTGGCACCGTTAGTAGCTGTGAAAAGTTAGAGTCAGATTAAGGAGTGTGTTCATCCCAGAAGCAAAGACAGGCAAAGACAAGCGATGCATGGCAACTGACAAAACTTAAAACAGCTAACACTGTAATATCTGTGTGAGAACTAATAAAGAAATCCACCCTAAAGTCTACATCTCCTTGAAGCTGCACTGTTCATTACAACTTACAATACTTAAGTACCAGATTGAACCAACAACATTGTACTATTGTTAAAGCCTTAATACTTGAAAACAAACATCAATAATCAGTAGTTCTTTACCATGAACTAAACCTTTAAAGTCAGCTCTGAGAGAAGCGCTAAGGGAAATGCTGTTGGGTCATTAAAATTAAAAGGTTCATGCCTAAGAAATTCTAAGATATTTTGAGAGGCAAGTTGATATCTTGGCCTGATGGTGGCACTAGAGACTTATGGATTGCCCAAAAGGGAAATGGTTCACTCTCTGAAGAACACGAACGTGCTCTGTAAATTTCACGGCAACCAGCCGATAACCCCTCATGTCCAATGGATGCAGCTGTGTCGTTTTCCTGTTGTGCTACCACTCTGTAGTTCCAATGTGTGCTGGATGTGTTTCAGAAACATAGCATCTTCAAGCGGTTTGTTCTTCAGCAGCCGCATTTCCAATAAAGTTTAGAGTTTGTTTGTCAACATTGCATATTGAAAAAGTTTGCAGCTCATTTATGATAGATGACGTAACCGATCTTATACGTTATGGCTGTACTTAACCCATTTTAATTATCGAACACAGCACAACATCTTATCTTTTCTGAATAGTGTATATTAATCAAGAAAAACTAGTTGAAAACTACTCTGTATGAGTGTAAAGACAAAGTCAGTAACAAATAAAATGCATTGTTAAACATTCATTTAATGTCAACTGTCGTCAAATATAGGCATTTATATACATTCACATAGTGAATTTAACACCTCAGAGGCACAAAAATAAACCTAGAGTGTGGAGTGAGTGAAGTGGAGAAAAGACCTGCGAGTGAGAAGCTCTGCTTATGTGTCCAATTGAATGGCATCAGATCTTCTCCAGCAGCCATGACGGAGCCGGAAAGGGGCACGGCTGCGTCCAGTGGACATTGGGGCTTAGATTGTGATATTTCTTGTGCACAAAATCCAAATTTGAGGCTAGCAGAAAAGTTCACCAAAAACATTTGAATCCATCCTCAGGACCCTAAATATCCACAGTATAATCTCAACAGTGTTGGACAGACAGTCCAACTGATATCGCAAAAACAAATCGAAAATACCAGGACAAATCCATCATAAGAGCCAGATATACTGGTTCCTCCACTGGCAGTAAGCCCAACAGACCAGAATGCAACACAGCTGTAAGACATGTTGATATTAAAATAATGGGTGTGTGGCTGCAATCATTGCCCTAATGTAGACGTGTGGGGCTAACTGAGGGAAAGTGGGTACACCAACAAAGAGACAATGCATACATAACTCTGAAATCCCAGTGTAAAAGATCTGAGGGTGGATTTTTAGATTTAAAGTCAAAAGCATTCAGCGCACCCAAAGCAAACCTCTAAAGCCCCATAATATTAGCACCTGCGATAAAAAATGATCTTCATGGGAGGACGTGATGATATGCTAAGTTATTACAGCTGACAGACAAATGAGAGAAAGGAAGGTAATTCGGAGGAGAGTAGAGGTACGTACAATCCTGATGCTTTTCTAATGCAATTTCAAGCTTGTCCTTGGTCTTCTGCATAATTCGTAGCTGCTCAGCGTAGTCTAGTGTTGGGAAGTAGGGTGATGGGATGGGGTATCAACAGTACATAGACACACACACACATGCACACCAACACACAACCACACACACAAAACACAAACAAGAAGGAGGAACAGGCAGATGACGGTAAAGAGAGAGGTAGGAGAGAAAGTGAACAGAAGGAGAGGGAGAAAGAAAAAGGGAAAACATGATTGAGAAATAATGGAAGGTAAAACTATTAATGATTTTCTTATCTGAGAAAACCATACTGGTTGAAAGGCTGCATGAGAATGTGCAACCTTTAACCTTTTCTAGGGGTGCCAAGACACATAAGCCACCCAAAAAGAAGAGGAGCCATTATACTGAGTAGAGGAGAAAAAAAACAAACAAACACCCTAAATCTACAATTATAATCTTTGTCCCATTGAATATACACCCAGCAAACATTTAAACAGCAATAAATTATCATATTCATTCTGAGACATTAATATAATCACCATTAACAAGAGAAATAATTGCTAGCATGGCTAACACCCTCTGTGCTGCATTTTTCAACATGTAGAACCAGGTCACGTTTATAGAGAAATCAACTTTCCTACTTTAAATTCAAAACAGGAAGAGGACAATGTTCTTCCAAGGCAAACAGAGCTTAAGATTCTACACTTTGTGGAACATTTAGATGGTTGAGGAAGTGAAAGGCCAAATGAAAAGTAATTTGCATTTTTGACAGTATCACAATTAACTTAGCATTGATATATTGATGTTTATCAAGTGTGTCATTTCTGATAAGCTGCCACCATCTTACTGCGAAATTGACTCTCTCAAAGATCAAGATTAAAATCTGGATCTCTGGCAAAAACAGTATGTTCAACAAACTGATCTGAACTAAACTGAAAGTGACGCAGTCAGGCTCATGAAGTGTTTGTAGATGTGTCAAGCAAAGATTAAAGCACAGATATTTAACTGCTCAATGACAGAGGCAGGGTTGATAAAATGTCATTTGCTTTACACTAAGACTGAATCCAGCATTTACATATCCCAGCTTTTTGGTTCCTGACGGGATCTAGTCATGTTCTTTTGACAAATATAGTTTGTTTTAGCTGCTGTTGCCAGTTTCATAGACCAGAGGCATTCAAGTTTCATTACCAAGACCAGTGTTTTATCCAATATTTTGTCTATTATGTTTGTCTAGATGGTTGATGGATGGATTTTGTTTTTATATGGGTTGTTCCTGTGCGGTCGGACAGATAGGCCTATGAATTTTCTCATGGTCTGGCAGTTATAAACTAACATGCTTTTATTTATTGTGAGCGTGACTGTGGTTTGCAGAGAATTTTTTTTAAAATGGGACACAATTTAAACTTGGCCATAAGAGTTGCCTTAAAAGTAAGCTTTTAACTGATAATTTATTACATTATTAACAGGTAAAATAATCTGGGGTACATATTTATCAACACTGCAATTACATTTTTGGTTACTGCTTCAGCTTTTATGAGATGACAACCATGAGTTGGCAATTTGATAAGATTCTGATGTTATTTCATTAACCAACAGTTATGATAGGATCTGTCACTTACAAGCTGCACTTTTTTAATGTCTTTGATTCTGGGTACTGATCTCTCCTGAGAGCTACAGGTGGAATCGCTCCAGCTGCTTAACCTTAGGTCTGACATATCCTACCTGATAGCTTGGCCTCCAGCTTCCGGATCTGATCATTTCTTCTGAGGAGCTGGGCGGGCAGGTCGTCCCTGGAGCTGCTGCCATCGGAGGCCTGAAGACACACACAAAGCATTAGGTAGCACTTATTAGTCATCCTATTCATAGTGTTGAATTTAAAGCAAATATCCACCAAAACTCTGAAATCATCAAGTTGTGATGTTCGAAGCATTTCACTGGTAACTTGTAATTTTCACCGCAGGAAACATCGCTATACTGGCTACTTTTCTAATCTGGTGAATAGTCTGAAATTTCAGGAATTCCCTAGATATCAAGTCCACATATCAAGTCTAAAACCTGAAGCTTATCCTTGATGTTTTAGATCACAGAAAGACATTCTGTTGTTATTAAACTACATTGCTGTTGCACTACAAATACCTCTGTATGCTATGTCATTGGTATTTGGCTAATCAGCTGCAGGAAAAATTAAAATATATGAAATGGATGCAGAAAGGAAAGTTGCCACCAGTCAGTGTCATGCAAACAAGCTGGGTAAACTGCAGTATCCACACTACTAAGTATTAATTGTACCAGAAACACAATGTCACATATCACTTGGCAGTATTGCTACTCAGCAACTTCACTAAATAATTTAGCAAAGTGCAACTGAGACAGCACTACACCCTCAGGAGTCTGGCTTCCCCTGTGAGGGATTGCACTCCCCTGTTAGCTCCAATAAACAGAGCTTTACCACAGATATGGATTTCCTTTACAAGGTATAACAACAACATTTCTCTTGAAAACAATATAGGAAATCCCTAAAAATATCACACTGCACTGCAGAACCCACTAAAAACATGTAAGCTGTGAGTGTGTTCTGTAACGACAAGAGAAACTAATCAACGTGGCTTCATGTTACACTGAGTAGCACTGTATCCTGACTACTTGCAATCAATACAATAGAGACCAACCCACTAAGTCATCCTTATTCTATAGTAATGTCAGTCACACAAGCCCTGTTACCTACAACTGCCTGACTGGTGACTATTTCAAAAGCCAGCCAGGGTTCCAATCATAGCTCTGACCTGAAATTGCAGGACTTTTCTGTGACTTTCCAAAACTAATTCAGAGTGACAAATGACATGACAAGAAAATTCATCCTTGATCACTATTGTTTTTCAATCTATTTTCCATTACGGCTGGACTGAAAACACTGTAATGCAACCAATGTGTGAACAAAGTTGAAAAATAATTACTTTTGGTAAAAGGACCCATTCAGAAAATACTGTGATATTTAATGATATCTGAGTTTAAATTATTTATCTCATCATGCAGCTATTTATTCCTCTGTGAACATCAGTGAGAGGAGAGATGGGGTACTGATGACATCTATACATTTGGATGTGCCACAGAGGGGATTACTAATGCAGCTGGACCACGACCATTAGCATCAACAAACGATCTACAAACATTTAAGGTGCTTTGTTGAAAAGAACTCAATGCAGTGCAGTTCATTAAAGGACCTGTTAGGCCAAAAACAGATTAGATCTAGTAAAAACTAACAATTATTTATTATATATTCTGAAAATAGCCCTCGAGTTGAGAATGAGCTATTTTACTCTGGGACTTTCTGATGAACAGTGGTTACACTGACAGATGTAATGATTAAGTATAGTGTCATGCAGGCTGTTTTAGCGGGCGAGGAAGAAACATCCTCAAAACTGTTAGAGGGTCATTCCACCAATTTGACACATGAAGTTAAGTTTACTCATCATGGTTAGCACTACTCAAATTGTGAAAGCAGTTGTATATTTTTATGTGGCTCGACAGAAGCTTCTTAGAGTCTGAGAAAGTACTACAAATGTATGACAGAAAACCTGCATTACAAAAGAGGGGCATGGAGTTTGACAGACATAGGCATTTCCATGGCAGGGGAAGTCGAATGAAAGATGCTATCAAGTTGCATTATGGGAAATGCATGATCCAGCCTTTTTGGCGCTTGACTTATACTAGGATCTAAGTGTCAGGATCTCTCACCCACTTCTGCGTCGATTTTGACAATTCTTTATTCTTGCAAGCCTCTACTGGAGTACCTTTTTAAAATCAACAGAAGTAGTACTTAGTGCTAATGGTGCCAAGGTAACATAATCCTAATCAACTACAGAAAACTGCCCGAAAAATAATATCAAAGATATTCAAGTATACAGAGATGATGATATAATAGCCAGCAGTGTGTTCATTACTGATCTGAACCCTACGGAAGAAGAGCACAGACTGGTCCATCTTTCTTGACAAAATGACAAAAAAAAAAATCAATCATGCTGTAAATATGCTGTAAAATCAATTAATAAAATGACATATCTTTTTTCTATACACATTTCAGTAACTGACTGAACACTGCACTCAGATTAGTGGTGCGATACAAAGATATTCTGCTGAAAGATTTACAATAACAGTTTGATTTGTCTCTATGATAGCCAAGAAACTCCTCCAGCAAAAACAAATTTGTTTAGTTTCTTCTCGAGTCAGGAACAAGTCTATCCATTACTAATTTTTAGATTAACATTTATCAGTTAATTAGTCAACAACTTTCAAATAAACTGACCTAAAAATACTGATTTTTATTGATAAGGTTTTTCCTGCTTTATTAATTCCTAAAGATTAACCCTATTTCCCACTGTGGTTAGTACCAAGAAGTTGTGACTGTTTTATAATGTGTCACAAATAAAAAATTACAAAATATATGCTATAAAACGTCCCAACAATGCTTGGTTATGCACCAAAGATGTAACAAACCATCTATAATACCACATGTAAACATTTCGAAGCATTAGGCTAGTGACTGGTGATGATTTCACAGAGTACTTACAAAGTCATCCCCCGAGTCTGCCCCCACTGAGGTGATGGATTCCTTGCTGATAGTGCGCGGTATACGAACACCACTCCGAGGTGCTGTGGCCGCCTCCTCTGCGATCTTCTTCTTCAACTTGGCAAACATGTCTGTCCCTTCAGTGTCTCTTTTTGAGTGAAATTTGCTGTTTCTGGAGAGTAAGTGACTTCACGCGATGCATAGAGTTTATGGCTCTAGCTTGTTCTGAGGACCGAAACAGAGCCTCGTCCTTATGCAGTACCACTCAAAACAAGTTTGTACTGGTAATTCCATTCTGCTACATCTAGAAAAGAAAAGAGACAGTTATTAAAATATCAAGACTGACAACAGTGGCTACTTGTCTGCAACAGTCACATTGTTGTAATCAGCCCAAAAACAAGATCAAAACCCACTCATTTTGGCATCCATTATCATCATCATATAATAGATGGGCTATTATGACATATCAATGACAGACAAATGCTAGCAAATTGTTGGTTGTTTAGTCTGTCTACTCTATAACGTTAGGCCACTTCTGGCAAAGACTCTTGCTGTAATTTGGAATTCTTTTACTAATGGATAAAGGATATTTCACTGGAAAAACAATCAGTGTTTGTCAAACTGATATGTCACTGTGGATCGGGGGACAAAATGTTTCCCACAGTAGACCAATATTTTGCTGATAATTTTGTAAACGTTACTCAAAGCAGATGACAACCTTCTGAATGCTGTTATGTTATGTACACTGTACAAGACCTCAAAATGTTTGAGTTACTGTATGACATATACTTTTCATGGAGCTCAGGAAATCTAATTCTGGAGTAATTATGCAGTTCATCAAAAATAATTGCATCAGCAAGCAAAACCAGATTTTGAGTTTGTACAGTTTATCCTAATTAACTCAACCTGCTAGCTAATGTGTGTATGATTTAAGTCACAAATTGCTGAAAAGTAAAAGCTCTTTCAGTTGTGTCTTATCACTGTTAATCCCATTAAAAAATGTACAATTTACACTGTCAGAATATGTTTTGACAGACAGCTAGCCAGCTAGCTCTTCTAAGCCATAACAATGAGAGTTAACGTTAGTGTTACCACCACCGGGTGATGTTAGCTGTCGTTAGCTTGCTCGTTCACTGAAGTCGCCTTTCTCTTACCATATTAAATTCGACAAAATATCAGTCCGTGGCGTTTTCGGGTGCTCAATGACTGTACTTTCGCCTTTTCTCCGTATACACTAAAAAATAGCTATCGTTGTGGCAGTCGATATGAACTCGCTGGGTACTGTCTCGTCTGACAAGCTAGCTGCTGCTGCTGCTGCTAGTTGGTGAGCTACACGTAATCACCCCAACACAGATGACTGAAGACGTCACAGCTGTGCCTGTGTTCATTGGTTAGAAGAAATAATAGTTACCTGGATGTAACTCCAGTTCTATGAATACGTGCGGCGGAGCCCTCTCAAACTAACTGGCTTCGCTATTGGTTTAGAGACACTGCACGTACGAAATAGAACTGAGAGGTGTGGGAATGTAGCAGGTCTGGCAACATGCGCCGCCTATAGGCAGGAACAGTAATAACAATTTTTTAAGCAGTGCTGGGCTTGCAAAACTGTTTTCAGTGAACTGAAAGGGGAAATTTATTTGATATTGGGTCACTCTTTTACACCTGTGGAGGTTACTCCCTAATTTGGTGCATATTTCTGCCACCATTTTCTTTCTTTTCTTCTCTTTATCTTAATGTTGTAATGTGCTCTGCTGACCTATTTGTACATTTATTATTATTTGTTATTATCATTATTATTTTTTATCTTGTTTTTAATGTTGTACAGCACTTTGGTTCAGCTTCGGTTGTTGGAAGGTGCTATAGAAATAAAGTTTGATTGATCGATTGATTGATTTTCTGGCATTTGTGTTGTTGGAACAGCTGTGTGAGCAAAATGCTCAAGTGTGTGCTAAAACTAATGCTTCCTTCCTTTCATGTAGGATTATTACAGAATTATATAAATCTTAGGTGAACAGCAAGTGCTGATGGAAAATTACACCTAAAAGCTAAAGTGAATAGTATGTTCCTGGTATTCTTTAGCTGAAATATTATTTAAATATATATATAAATATTATATATTATATATATATATTAAATATATTTTTTAAATATTAAATATTTAAATATATATTGGGATATTGCTCAAAGAACACCCTAACAAATTAAGGCTACTTTAAGAGTCAAGCTGCACAGTGAGAAAGAAGTCAGTTTTTGGGGGGTTAATTTACTAAAATGTATGACAAAAGTTAAAGAATGCAATACAAATATAACACATTGTTTGCATGGGAAATCAAATTGTATGTATTTTGGTGTAAAATGTTCTCCGCCCCATGATATGTCACATCTTGAAAATTGAAATGCACACTCCTTCTGTTCCCTGACCAGAGTGGCAAGCACAAAGAGGGGCAGCTGCACCTGCCCTTTATTGCTCTGATTCTAACCTTTCTTTTTAAACAGGAATATTGTCTGTGCTTTGACCTTATGTCACAGTAAAAATGGCCCCTAAACAACCTTCTGGTCAGCTTAAATACCCCTGTGGCCATGTCAAGTGCCACTCTGATGTGACCTTTCAGCAAAATGAACCCTAATCATTTTTATTATTAATTAGCCTTTCTAAGGTGCTGCTAGGGGTTTGCAGCACCTTAGAAAGGCCACGCACATCTCTGCCTCCTACTGAGGGCATTTCAAACAACACTTGAAGGCTGGTTACTTAAATCATTGTTCATTTTTAATTTAATAATTTGATTAGTGAGCTGCTGTCTACTTTTATCTTACTTCAGTTGTACACATGTACAAAATGAATGCAGATGCTCCTCTCCTCCTTAATAATACAGACATTATTAGGTCATGTATCCAACAGTCAAATCATCATCTTTGGCAGAATTTAAATAAAGTGGCATGTTCTGATGCCATAAAATGCAACTCTTCATTATTTTTATGAATAGGCTGATGTTTGAAGATAATGTTACTTAATACCCAATATTATGACCTATTGATTTCAATTAAGCATGGTGTCGTTTTTGCACCGTCACACAGGTATTGATATCTAACTACAATTTACAATTACAATTTTTGGATTTCTTTATTTAAAAACAGTATGGTGACACACAGAAAAAGAATAATTACAAGAGCAGATTCCAAATCTGGAAATTACAGAGAATCTTTTAAAGGTACCACAGGCTTAACAATACTGAAATTTCTAACAGAGTAAATTTTTACACAGCAACTTTTAGGTTTACATGTATATTTATAAGATCACATAATAACACTAAGTGTATAATTCCATTGAAATTTGTCAGAATAGATGGAATCTTTGCTTTTGCGTACTATCTTACACCCAGCTTTAATATGTTACGTTATCAAAATAAAATGAGACATTGTATATAACACTGCGCCTGCAATTTGCTCAGCTGAGTGAATTTTTATTGTAAAGTAAAACAGAGATTTATAAATATGAACATTTTACAAAGGTCAGTTGACTTCTGTGGCATTTGAATCCTTTCTCTAAAACCAGCCAATGTACTATTGCTGTAATATCTCAGGGTGATTTAAGCGGCAGAATAATGGCATTAAATGCCCGAGTGGGAATAACAATTGACAGTTGGCACCAAGAAATGCACTGTAAATACTCTAAATGTACTATACAAAATTCATATGGGTTCACAAGTGCTGATGCCACTGTCCAAGTTGGTATCTCTGCACTGAACAAATGGCTGCACTGTTTTAGTTTTAATGTGCTTACAGGAAATAAGGTGTTGTTGTTCTAGGTGGAATGACCCTTTCAGAGTCAGGCACTGCTCTGAAGAGCTTTGGCTCTCTTGTGTTAGCGTCTTTGAAGACCATAATGGAAGCGATGTTTCCGCAGCGATAGCAGTAGTTAGGAGCTGACCACACTGTGACCAGCTTCTCGTCAAACATGAATTTGTAGCCTTCGTGGACAAGTTGATGCGCCCTGCAGATCAGCTTCAGGTTGTTGATATGAACAAACTGCAGTTTTTTGGAAGATAGAAAGAAACAAAAGAAGGGGAGAAAGAGAAAATATGTTAAAAAACAGACAATATGATTACACCTCTTATTTTCTTTGGTTAATGAAGTGGAATGTTATTTATGAATTTAGAATTAACAACAAAATACAACAAATTATTACTCATTTTGCAGTGGCTATTATTACATTGGACTGCCAACACCACTTGACATGTGGCCATGTCTGCCACCAGATGGACCATCATCTATGACTGTTCACTTCTGTTCAGTATGGAGTCTAGGAAATATTCTTACATTTCACTACAAGTAACCACAAAGTTTTTCTTTACTGCACGTGCGCATATTTTCAGTTTTGCATCTCGGCAGTCACAAACAGCAACAAAAGTTAACTGGAAGTTGTGTCTCAAAGCGGTCTTGTATCACAAAGCCAAATTTTTATCACTGGATGTTTAGCTCCCTAAAAAAAAACCTAACAAAATTCACTGCAGAAAATTGTGAGCATCATTCTCGCTGTTGCAGCTTTTGATAATAGGCCTTTTTGGCAGCAGACATTTTGACTTGTCATGGTAGGAAAAGGACAGGTGTTACTAATAACAATAACAATGGCTCCATTGTATTCAAGTGTACCAGCAAGCCATGACAGCGTGACAGCGAGCCAGCATGTATAATACCAGGACCCTGAAACTGAAGCAGCTAAATGGAATTCAGACATTCACCATTTTCCCATCATGTCATGTCAAAAGTGTCTTCTGTAAAGAAGGCCTATTTGTTGAACTACTTATTAGTGAACATACAATAAGAACAATACAATAAGATTGCCTGTTAAGTCTGTCTCATGAGGGCTGAGTATGCTGTCTAAAGCCTCACTTCACACAGGAAGTCAAATGAACATGGCTGCCCCAACAGTCAACAGTGGGCTTCAAGCACTCTGTCAGCTAAACAAACATTTTGTCACAGGTGTCCATGTTGGTCCCACCTTGGTAGCTGGAATTCAGAGGTCAAAATTGATGCATTCTCCATGAGCTCACTGACTGGAAGTTACATCACTACACTTGAGCTTCTCTACAGCTTCAAAAGACCCTTTTCACAGTTCACGTCACTGTCAGCACAGCTGTAGCTAATAAGCTAATTAAGTTATACTGTAGGTGTGCCAATTAACAAGCACTGACAATACTGACTACTGTTGTGATCACCTTTATCACTATTATGTGCTGCCTTGGAATCATGTCACAGCCAATGGCACATCAATCATTTGCCTGTAACTGATCATTCAATCAGTAACCTAATCAGTGGCAGTTATCCAATTTGCTGTTCAGTGATTGACTACTCAACCAGGATCAGATTTGAGACACGTTAAGTATAGATCACCCAGGTCGTCTGTGACGATCCATACCAGAGAATACCACACAGGCAAACATTTCCCTAGACAGAGCCTTCTCTCTATGTTGTTGAGGAGACACTGATGAATTCCCTCATCAGTTCCAGTTTGTTATTTCTATGTGGAGAAGATTCCTTGCAAATTATCAAGATTAAACTGTTAATCTATTTTAGGTTAACAGTGTCAAATACACAGCTCCACTGCTGCAGCCCAGGGTTGTGATTTAAGGGCCTTTTATATTCCACACATCATACATTAACAGCAGGAAAATGCAAACAAATCAGTGACAAAATTCTCGTCACAAAAGCCTTTAGATATACTGTATATTTTGAAGAAAATTTAAGACTATTTCCTCAGTTATTTAAATACAGTTTTGCACATAAGTACAAGTCGACAGTTCTTTTGTGAATATGTCTTATGGTGGCCTCCCACTAGTCATTCCGACTGGGCTATTCTGGTCCCAGAGGCAGGTAGCCAGAATACACAACTGGCAGCACCTCGCTATTACCGGTTGTGAGGTGAACGTTGCCCTGCTGTTCTGAGCAATACAACCGTCTCTGGCGAGAATCCCCGCAAATCAAACATGCTGATATGTGCGATGCGTTCGCAGATTCTATCACTGCAGACATTTCAGCATTCAGCATGAAATCCCCTGTGTCGACACTACCTGATGATTACCTGGTTTTAGCTATATATTTTTTTATCCAGTAGCCACAATGAAATACAGACCAAGTAATGTGTTTTGGTTCACGTTTAGTTTCGCTTTTCTCTCTTCCTCACTCTCCCTGTTTTTTCTCACTTGTTTTCTGATGTACTGAGGCTTTTAGTTTTAGCTGTATATTTTTTTATTTAGTAAGTAATCACAATAAAATTCAGACCAAATAAAGTTGTTTTTGTTTCCATTTGCGGGCCTAACTCTCTCTCCCTCAGTATTTTCTCTTGCTTATTTTCTAAGGATGTTGTAAGGCTTTTAATTGTATTTTGTGAGGATATATAGAGAGATCACGCCTGTACCAAAACACACTGATATGTGCACAGAGATGTTAACTCACAAACGGACTGCATCTTACAATGGGAGACCCTGTCTTACTACCTTTCCAGAATACGCACTGATGGGGTGTGGAAAAAGGCCATTTCGCACATTAGGTGTGGCATAGATTCCGAGGAGTCGTCCCCAAATGCCACTCTGATATCAGCCGCGCCTATTAACTATGTGTCAGTGGACAGGAGGAAGACTAGCTCAGCACCACTGTCAAAAGGCTCTGTAGTTTGGCCTGCATAGATGAATGTAGTCTATATTCATAGAATCCAGAGACAGAGGCTGTGTCAAACCAAAAAATAAACTTAGTAGATACTTAAACCAGTATCTGTGCACCTTTGTGGACTGTAAACATCTCCGGCATTTATCTGAACATGTGTTTTCATTTTACTGCTACCTGGATCTGACCATATCTCAGTGATTTATAGAGGCCTTCAGTGATCTGCCATTGTTGTTACGTTGCCATGTAGCTGTTGTCATGAGTAACACTGCTTGTTGTGACTGGCTGAATTAATGCACGGGGGGTGGGGGAGAGAAAATCTACATTGGAGCAAATAAAATAAAAGACACATTTTAGCGGAGTGAAATTTCACCTTGTATGCATTGTTTCATTCAATGGTATATTTTTTGAAGATGTGCAAATTAATTGCCATAACAATTGTGTAGGTAAAAGAGCCTTTACACGGATATTACAGAGGTATCTTTTGCAGTGCAGTTTTACAGAAATATTTTTTCTGCCTGGTACTTTCTTTTGTACGTCTCCATTGCAAAATAAAGCAACACAGTAACCATTGCACTCCTTGCTACTTCTGTTACTAATGTTGATGATCATGTAGGAATTTAACCTTAAAGTACATGTGTACTCATTGTAGTCACTCAAAATTAGCATGAGCTGATCTTAATGAAAGTAAAAGCAACCTACCTCATTTGTGACCTTTGCACCAAAGAGCCAGCCAGCTCCTCTGGGGCTGATGGCCCAGGTGTCCACGTCCTCTGGGTCTGACCACACCAGATCGCAAAATGCTCCTTTGTGGGGGATCTCCTGGTTCCGCTCAATGGTTCGAATTTGATCTAGAGTTTTTATGTCTGGGGAGAGACCTCCGTGGACACACAGGATCTGCTCGTCCATCAGCTGACAAAAAATAACATAAAATAGAAGAGTTAGGACATGATACATATATTATGAATCTGTGTGACCAAGGGTTACAGACCATACAAAACCTTATGTAGGGGATACCATAAAAACACCACTGAACTGTTGTGCTACTGTTGTGTTTACCATGCAAAAATAAATTGGCATTTCTAAGCGGAAGTTCTTTGAAGAAGCATCGGTTGCTTGGTTTAGCAACAGCACAGTGACAACATGCTGTGGTTTTGAACAGACAAATGTCTGCTGAAATACAGTGAAATAACTAATGATGAGGTAAGAGATATGGACAGATATAATATATTAAATTGTATTCATTTTTAATGAAAAATGATCTAGGTTAATCAGGTGAGGCACCTAAGTGACACTGTGTTAGCTCAGAAATAAGCTAGGACTTGTAACAGGTAATGTTGGCTAAATGACATGAGATGTTGTTAAACCCATAGCTGATAGAATACCAACAAATAGCACCCAAAACAATGTATTTGGGAAACTGTATTCAGTGGTTACATATTTTATCTCAAAAGTAAGTTTACTCATGTTGCAAAAAAAAGTCAGTATTTCATATTTGGGATGATTTATTTTTTGAGTGTATATAAAATGTTGCAGCATGGTTCTGGGATGATTCTGACAAATGTGGCGGACGCATTACAAGGGAGTGAAATGTGAAGGTTACAGATAGAGATGGAGAGATACTCAAAATATGCCAAATGGAGTGGAAATCAACTACTCATGTATACACAAAGAAACAACTGTCCTACCAAAGCAATGTTGTGATAGTGCCTCAGTTTAGCAATCTTTGCAAATTTCCATGTAAATCCTAAGATCTTATAAAGTGAACCCAAGTCCAGTCTTTCTTTAGCGATGCATGACAGATTCATCTACACAGGCTGAGCTGCAAACTGAATGCTTTCATATAATATTTAATCTCAACAAGATATTATTCTCTGAAAAAGCAGCAGGTAGAGACTGTTCATTTATTTCACCTAAAGCAGCTCAGATAGCGGAATCACATTATGTAATGCAGCTTTTAAGACCAGGTAAGGAAACAGCATTTAATCTGTATTATAACATTACAGTAACCAAAAACTGTTGCTCATATGCAGTTCAGCTGCTGTCTACTAAGAAATAACTAAACATGAACCTCATTGCAGGATTTCAAAGAATGAGAAATTATCAGGTAATTTATCAGGTCACATTATCAATCTTCTTACATCTTTTGAAATAACAACAAATAAACACAAAGCACAGCAACACTTCAATACTTACAGCTGCAATCGTTAACATATCGAACACTTTGGTGCAATATCGCCAGGCATTTGCATTCCCATACTTGGTCTGGCACTCGTCTGCAAGACAAAAAAGCGCGGTGTGTTTCTTGATCAGGAAGTGAGATTAGTGACAATGCAGTTGGCAACCGGCCAAAAACAAATCTCACCATAAAAGCCATAAACTTGGGTGATCTGTCTGCTCTCGTGGTTTCCACGTAGAAGCGTGATGCGGTCGGGCCATTTGGCTTTCAGCACCAGCAGGTAGGTGAATGTCTCCAAACTGTAATATCCTCGGTCAACGAAGTCACCCTGCAGATGACAGTGGTTTATTACCAACACTGTGCCAAAACACCAGTTAAATAGAATAAGGTGCCTCTCAAGTTCAAACTGATTTCAATATACAAACCATAAATATGTAATTTGTGTCTGGAACCTGGCCGCCAGTTCGGAAGAGTTCACAAAGATCATAAAACTAAGACACAAAGAGATAACAACTTAGTATAGGCATTACATTTTATGTGTACAACAGACCAATATCAAGAAATACGTGTAGGCCTAGATAGAGATCTCACATGCTACGTCAACTGCAGGCTGTGCTCTGCAATATTGTGTTTATAAAGTGTTTCTGGTGGTGCACTTGCTCTTCCTGCTTTGAATAACAGTTTTTTTTACCTGTCCATGTATGTCACCACATACTGTCACAGGAGTAGAAACAGGCTGAACGTTGGACTCCTCCAGTAGAAGGTCACACACATAGTCACATAACCTCTGTATAGATGAAAACATAACACAAAGACATAAGCGATAAGGGTTCAGCCATCATTTAGCACTGGTATTTAATGCATGAATATGTATATAAAGTTTTCCCCCCAAATCATCTTCTTGTCAGGGAAAAGCCTCTGAAACATCATTTAGTTTGTCATCATGGGACATTAAATCTCTCCAGTCACACCTAATGAGATTCTTTTAAGTCTTTATGGCAGGGAAACCCTCTACACCTGTTAAATGACATAGAACTCTGACATGCAATAATGTCTTCAAATGAAGACCTAATACAACAAAACATTTTTGATCAATTAAATGAATACAAATTAAAACAAACTTCTCTGCAGGGTTCCCAGAATGTGTAAATGCAACTGTGGTTTAGGTAAAAATCTGTGATGTGACTGGCACTGACTAACACCCAAACACTCAGGAGTGGGGACCTGGTAGCAGTTACTTTAACAGTCCACCTTGTACTGGGTAGATGTCACAAATTCTAGTCATTGGCAAGCCCTCTGCCAACGCCTTTGCTCTTGCAGGGCGTTGAGGGACAGCTCATTTAAAAAACTGATGGTCATTTTATAGAATCGACAAAAATCCAAACTTTCAAGAAGCATCCTGGACATGTTGCCGGGCTACTGCTGGCACGAAGAGAAACACAGTCAAAACTGTAAGATTTTCTGAGTCTTCAATTCAACAACTTTTAATTGGACAGTGGAACGGAAACTGAGTACCCGGAAGATACCCACACTAATATTTATACGACAAGCAAACACTGATGGGCACAGGGGGGAAAAATGAAGCCAGGACGTTCTTGTGAGGTAACTAGGACTGGCGATGAAACCTCAGTAGTTTCTGAGTACAAACCAAATTGTATGGAAAGTATGGAAAACTGTTTTGTTTTGTATTGTGTTGTTGGCATTGACTGCTTGCTCTGATTATGTAGTCATATGGGCACTAGTATGGAATGATTTTGACCAATAGCCAGCCACTGAGTGACAGTGATTGAGCCATCTTGCTGCCTTATATGTGGATTAATATTTGATTGAGTGTAATACTGCTAAAGCAATTAGCGTGATGGTGCTCACATTCACATTGGGTGTTCAGTGCAGGAAACTTCAAACTGACTGCACTAACTAACGAACTAATACATTACAATCCAGCTACTTACAGTAAATATGGTGCCACATATACTCTAACATTGGCTTTATTGTTATCATATTGTCTAGCATACTATCGAATGATGTCACTTGCAAGGAGAAAACGCAACGCCAAACTCTATTCAAAATCTGGCCCGAATATTCACACCTAAATGATGAGTTTCCAACAATAAGGGGAGATTATTTCGGCGTAAAAGAGCAGTACCTTATCACACAACCTTCTGAGCTACTACTTTTAAGGTGCAATGGGTGATCAGGAATTAAATACGAATTTGTCCATGACCCTGCGGTCTAGGTATGTCTGAGTTTATCGATATATGACAGAATACCTGATGGGGGTCTCTGGGATAGCGTTAAAATGCAAACGATACATTTCCATCCCAGACTAGTAAACAATCAACTGTCATCCCACACATCATAACAGTCAGCATCAGGTCGCTATGGATATCTGGTTATTTTAACGTCAGCAGATAATGGCATACAAAAACAGGTCACTCTCATTCCTGCTTCGATAAAATTGCATAGGATAGATGGTTGGACATGTATTTAGCTATTGTAGCTAAGCTGAACAATTTCAAAACAACGGTTTTGACTTCTTGGCCAAGAGATGAAGTCAGCAGGCTAACGTTACTAGCTAGCTATCTGAAGCTAACGTTAACGCTAGCTAATTACGCTGTTACAACATAAAACAGCAGTGAGCTAACGTTACCATTACAAGCCCATCGCATGTCCTAATCAAAAACATTGCTATAAAGTCACATTTACCTTAAGGTCATTTTCTGGGAGGTATTTACACTGCTTTGCAATCTCTGCATATTTATCCAAATCTAGAGGCGCCATTGTACCTAGCCAGTAGTCATGCGCTACTTCCTGCAACACTTTAGCGGAGTTGCATACCTGTTCGTTACCATCTACTGCCATCTATCGTTTGTATTAACGAATAAAACTTAGTAACATTTTAACTTGTGACAGCCTAACTATTGAAAACCAAGCTGCAACTTCAAAATCACACATAGAATGAAGGTGCAAAGCATATCTCTGCCTTCTTGCTTCCGCAATAATAAATATTAGAATTTATGCCTGTTTCGGAAGTTTTCATTTTGTTTTCACCGGAAGTATTACTGTGATGTTCTGTCTGACTTCATGCTTGTGGAGTCAACAGTCATCATGGCCGTCTTTATAATCTTTAGTGTTCCTGCCCTCTAACGTTTACAGTGAGCAACTACAACTGTTCGCCTGTAAATTATACAGATTTGAATTATTGTGGAATAAAAGCGCATTTACAATAGAAGAAAAAATAAATATCTTGTTGAATGAATAAAGAATCGATTACACTAACATTAAAAATAAAACCATTATATTAAACAGAGATGCAGTTACATATTAGGATCATAGACTGTATATATACAGTCAATAATTAGGACCACCGGAGGGCAGTGTACACTGATTATAAACCATATCCATGTTATAAACGCATACCAACCATCAAACATACCAAGAGTCAATGCAGACATGATAGCATACAAAACTTTCAGGTGAACACTTTCAAAATAAAACGTTCAAGGAGAATCAACACTCATGATTAGACACTCATGACACCAAACCTATAACTCCACAAGCGTCAAGGCAGACGCAAAAGCATGGTATTGCTTCCGGTGACATTAAGACACAGTCCAGTTCTCTTGGACACTGAAACACTGAAGAACTCATTTTATAAACAAAGTAAAAGAAAAAAATGTACCAGACATTGAAATACGAATGTTCTGCTGTGTCATATAGACGAAAAGTTGAAATGAGTAAAAAAAAATACTTGACGGACTTTCATTCACAGCCGAGGGTTTTGCTTTATTTAACCGAGCTGAATTATTTTTTTCTAAATGAATGATTCCAGGATGGTTTCATACAGATTCAGGTGTGAAACCTGTAAACAATCAAGTCTGCGAGCATAAATAGGGGTAGGTAATGAACCTTTCACTAAAAACGTTAATCCTACGACAAGCCACCACCAGGCATGTCCATTAGGCTGCACATGGATGAGGATAGCCTACCTGGGCTGTTGAACAAATATGACACAATCACACTATTTAATTCTATTTTATAGGTACACTATCTTTACAAAATATGCTTCCTTGAGTTGTTCAATTTATGAATGGAACCGGTTATGTTCAGCTAATTTTCAGACAAGTGAGGACGTTTGATAATTTACAATATATTGTGTCTCCACAGGGTGTTGCAACGCTGTCCAACCAGCGAATGATCGAGCGCCCAGAGGCACTCCTCCCATTGGCTAATAAGGAGGCCTACGTCAAGTTCGTGTGGCTCATGGTAGGTTGCAGAGCAGGTGAAGTGTTGACTGTGGTTCATAGGGCAACAAACAGCAGCGTATGCCGCCGGGGGACATCAATGGTGGAGTACGCGTCCATTCAGGGAAAGGTCTGAGAGAGACCATTACTGGGGCTTACATGGAGAGCGGAAACTGAATATGAGATTAACGTCCTTAATGATGTACATATCTCCGGTTCTGCTATTTATTTTGTATGTATATACTGAATTTTCTGAAGCTGCACCTCGCATCAGCCCCTACGATGCGTCGCCTATCTCCAGGAAGCCCGGCTCAGCCTCCGACACCTGGGAGACCTTCCACACCGACATGCCTCGTAGTTTACCCGAGAGCAGGTTCGCTCTCGGGCCTCTAGCCGGACTCACACCGTCGCCTGCCATCGTTTATGCCGGACCGACCACCACTACTAGCCCTATTTCTAAAACTGCAACCACCTTCCAGCCTCCAACAACGGACCCGACCACCACCACCACCTCCACTACTACTACCGCACCTGATACTGGAATCATTTCAGCCATTAAAGAACAAGTAACAGCGCCGATTTCAGGATTAACCGGCGCACGCAAAAGATCCACCGATGCACAAACATCACTTTTTGCTCCGGAGAAAATGCTGCAGACCATGGTGTCCATGGTTTCTCAGCGCACAGCAAACGATGCCTGGGCTGCAGATACTATTGGCACATCTGTTACCTCAATAGAGAATAGTCAAGGTGAGTTCCTTCGAATGAAATACCTACCAGGAACAGTGAAAACAAAATAATTCAGATTTTTTTTTGGCTTTGTAAATGATGCTTTACAATCGAAAAAGAAAATAGACGGGGGGGAGGGAGGTGGGTTCTGGGCTGTATGTTTTTTTTTTTTTTTGGGCTGTTTTTTTTTTTTTTTTTTACATTAATGTTCAGAAAACGAGTCTGTGAAGAGGAAGAAGACATACATGTCTATTAAAGGCTGCTAGAAGGAGCACTGTGGTCGCACGGGGGTTTTGACGCAGAGCGCGACCGAATAAACCAGATTGCAACAATGGGCAGACCCCTCAGATTGCATGGTGTACCCCTTCAAATAATCGGCAAATCACCAAATCCTAATCTCCATTTATAAAATGACACTATTCATGCACAATTTGTGCAATGTGGATTTTACCGTGTAGCCTATTTTATATTCTAGAGGCCTTTTTATTATAGGATGAGTGTGCCACATATTGCAGAGGGCTGGAAAAGGGGGGCTATGAGGGGGTGCAAGGTTTATCCTGTTGTTGTTCAGTCAATTTATCCAATCCATCATTGCACATAGCATCCATACAGACCCGTGATCCTTTTGTGTTAGACCAGACTTGTTTGATATTGACAGGAAATTACAAGAAGCTGCTCAAATAGCTGCTTCATCCTCTCTATTGTTGTTTGCATGGCATATACAGAACAAGGCCGTCCAACCAAAATGGCCAGACAGGCCAAGCCATGAATGAGCAATGACATTGGAGCCCCTCCTCTCACACCTCACACATCCTTGTACCCATGTGGATGTGTTGTTCTCCAGCTAACACTGCAGCACAGGCTGAGGGATCCTGTCCAAAATGGTTCTTTAATGGTTGGGAAAGTCTGCTGAAGCCAAAGGTGTCGCTTTCAGAGCACATAAGAGGATGTTGACCCTCGCTATTAGGAGATGGAGCTTATTAATTTTCCTACACTACATATACTAGAACTTTAAGAATATAAGGAATACCAAAAAAAATGTTTGCTTCAGTGGCTTGTTTGCAAAATCTTAATTTTCCTTTATTGTCTATCAAACCTCATTGTTTTTCTTCCCAGAAAACGCCATGTTCTAGTTGTTATTTCGTGATGCCCCCAAGCCGCAACATAAAATCTAGACTGTTTTATTTCATATTCTGACTGATATTGGCCCCTCACATCAGGAGTCCAGTCCGGTCATGTTTTTTTACATTGACCCATTGTTCGCCACACTACTACCTGACTGACAACATTAAGCTCAGCGAGAGGAGGATTAGGTTTTTGGTGTGCTGCAGTCACAAATGGCTCGTTCTAATATTTTGATGACTCCCGATTTAATAGAAATGGTTTTGGAAAAAAGAAGCAGGACCAGGGTTCTGATTGGTCTGATGGCACCCTCTGTATGGTATACTCATCTTAAAATGTGCATTGAGTGGCCGGTGATATCCAGATGTTGAATGGAATATACAAGTCAGGTGTGATGCTTGTAAATAAATTTAAATGATGTATTTTATCTGGTGCTGACATCCTTCTGAACAGTTACATGTGGCATTTCTTAGCTGTGAAGATTTGCTGCTTTTCTTTGTGTTATGTGACCGTAAATCTCCAGGAACCTCAGCACTCTTCATTGTTCTTGTGTAATGGCCACTCGCATGATAATATCACGTCAACAAAGGCGTCACCTGGGTTAACGCCTCACCCAGCTGCCAACGTACCTTCCCTGGCAGGGCAGGGGCATTTCAGACAGATATGAGGTGTGTTTTCACATAGTTCAGGCTTTCCTTTCTTTGAAACATCTCTCTGTACTTTCTGAAAGCCAATAACATAGTTTGACGCTTGAACCTAAATTGAAAGTACAACCTGAACAGCCTGCCGCTGCCCGTGTCTGAATACCAGGCATGCTGTCACACCACTTTACAGCAGTCAGAAAGATGGGATGGAGGCAAACTTTGCCTCTGTGCCCCAACACCACCACCACCACACACACACACACACACACACACACAAGTCCAGTCCAATCTACATCAAACCTGTTGTGTGGCTTTACAGATCACCCCTAACCCACACGTAAACGAAGCCTGGTTTTAAGAATGAACAGCAGCGTGTGTGTGTGAGGTGATATGCATTCACTGGATCTCACACATTCTCAGGCGTGATCAGGGCCGACGGTTCTTTAGTGGACGTCACTATAGCAAAGGGTTTGACAGTATAGTCCACAGGCTTGCATAACTATAGGCCTTTCTTAGTTACATAAAAGTCCAAGCAACAGTGGAAGAGGAGCACAATCTGAGTGGGATGCCAGAACAGGAATACATTAAAATTCAGCTGTCCTTTCCTCTTTATCTAACTGCTAGCTGAGGAATTGTGTGCAATCTGTGTGCATACCATATATGAAAAACATTTTTATTTTCCGCTCACATCTCTTATCTGTCTGTTTTCTTTGTCTCACTGCTGAGTACCGAATGGAAACATATAATCAGGCGTCCAGTCGTCACTCGCCACACCTAACTTGTGATCAGATGAATAATAGATTGCCACACTGTACTCATCAGGGTCATCCACATGTCATTATATCCTCTGGTTTCTTAAAGTGCACCAGTTTGAACTGTATAAAAGCCTTCATTGGCAACACAGCAGGATTTTACCATCTTTGTTTTAGACTGATTTAATCTTCATGAGGTGAAGTCATCATATACAAAATAATGAGGTGAAGTCATATACAAAATAACATAAAGTAGTATAAAACAGATCTGATGCCAGTGTGTTCTTTTAATCATTAATCTTCCTCGAAGAAAATTACAAAGAATTTCTTTATGTACAATAGAGGATATAGAAGCAGGCTCGTGACTGAAATGGCTGCATTTTTGAATCCCTTAAATGGTGAATAGCAACTCTTCCTACTCATTTAACACGTTGTACTGGGTAGCTCCCAGGGGCCGACGATACAAGAAGACTGTGAATGGACTAGGCAGCTTTAAGTGAATGATCGTGGAAGGTTAGTTGCACTGGACAGCTTCCAGTGTTATTGTTTCTAGGTATGGTCACACCAGCCCAACATCCAATGAAATTTCCCTGCACTCAGCCCAGACGTGGGATATAATGTCCCAGGTCTTGAATACAGAATGAATAAATATTGAGCACTGATTGTAAGCAGTGTTCACGTCTCTATGGGACCAACGCTGCAGTTTGTAGTCTGGTAGTGTAATGTTGTACTTACGAGGGTGATGGCACAAGAATAATGACTTCTGCATTTCCAAACACAGTGCATCACTGTTTGTACTGTGCAAATTCAAAGGGCAAAGTCAAACTCTAACCTGAGCAAGTCTGCCTGAGCCAGCCAGGAGATCGCACCAAAACAGTGTCTTGAATCTGTTGAGGTGTACAGGCTTCGATTAAAGTGAACTAATTTGCAGAGACTGGTGCTAATGTGACCACACATTCTAACTGTATAAATGTCAAGTAGGATGTTAATGGAAAGGAGTACTGAGCTGTGGTAACTATAATTAAGGACAATTTAGCTATTTTTCTGTCACACTGTGTAGCCACACACAGAATACTCTAGCCACCCATGCATGCATGTCTACTAAAATATTGTGCAAACAAATTGTAACATGTCTATTTTGATTTCCATGAAATGGGGTTGGTAATAGACTTACTATGACTAGTAGTGGCACTAAGGCTGGTCACCATATTGTTAAATGTGTTCAAGAGCTTCCTACTCTGACAAAGAGAGGTCTTTTTTAATGGAGATTCAAAATGACCAACCATTAATGATTGCTTTTTGGGGTTTTTTGTAGCAGGCTGGTAAAAATCAATGCGTTAATGTCATTCAAGTGGATAGACACAGTTGTGATTAGGGCTGCAACTGACCATTATATTCATTATCGATGAATCTTTCAAACTTTTTAATAGAATAATTGCTTATTCTATAAAATGTTAATGCTATCGCAATTTCCTGTCCAGGGTGGCATCTTCGAATTGATTGTTTTTTCCAAGCAAAAATTCATAACCCAAATGTATTCAATTTACAATAATATTAAGCAAAGAAAAGCAGCAAGTGACCACATTTGAAAAGCTAAAACCATAGAATGTTTGGCATTTTTGCTTTATTAAAGGCTTAAATGACTAATCAATTATTAGAATTGTTGCTAATCAAATTTCTGTCTATCAATTAATGGACCAATTGTTTAAGCACTACTTGAATCTGGATTTTTTTTTAATAGCTAAATGCATAATCAGTCAAATGGTAAATTTTTTTTAAACAATAAACTAGCCATCACATGAAATCCATATGATATACAATATAAATCATATAGAGTAAAATAAAATGTAAATAACCATAGATTGTTCAGACATGTATGGTTATACCGCTGCGAGTACATCTCATGCAGTATTTCCCATTTCTTGTCTCTCCCTTTCACTGTGACACCCACATTCATCCACCCAGAGGGCCTTTGTAACTGCAGCAGTGGTGGTGAGGGGATTTTGGATCCGGACGAGTGTGATCAGATCACCGGTCAGTGTTCGTGTTTGTCGGGCTACGCTGGTCTGCAGTGTGAGGACTGCGAGGAGGGATACTTCACCAACGGCACCAGCGGCTGCCTGCCCTGCGCCTGCGACTCCTTCGGTGCAGTGAATCACCTCTGTGACAGGTCAGGCTGCTTTCCCTGCTTTCTCTTGGGTTTTCACTTGAAGTAACACGCCTGGTGTCTGGTAGCCATGTTGGAGGTGTATGTTTGTTGTGTCTACATACTGTAATTGAAGAGACATTGTTTATTTCTGTGCTGTATTTGTCTGGAAAGTGTTAATTTCAGCACTAATAAATTGAGATTGAATTTGTATTTAGATAATGTTAACTTGTTTGCTAGCTAACTATAGTATATGAGGGGTTAAATCTGCAATAATCAATTTATTTATATTAACATTGAATCAAATGTGTTATATGAAAGGGATTGCTTATAGTTATAAACTTGCAGAGAATTATCGCTCAGCTCAAGTTTTTGCCTTTGCCATAACAACTTTATACCCATTCCACTGCCCCCAAGTGGACAAAAAAAAAAACAGTTAATGGAACTTGAACAATAAAGTTTTGGGTTTTTTGCCTGGATCCACATCAAAAATTATTAAAGCTTGATCCTGGGCCCGTGGCCTAACCTCCCACAAATGAGACTGAAAACACACTCTACTCTTTGAATATATTTCAATACAGCCAGTATTTGGAGCATCTAGTGGCCATTAGAGGAACTGCAATTTCAGCTATGCTAGCATTAGCTGTGGCTAGTAGTTGCATATGGGTTCCATACACATTTGCTGAGAAATCATGTGATTAGATGGAGATAACAAAACCGTCTAACAGACAAGCACAGATTAAGAAAAAGACATTATGTTTAGGTATTAGCTTGTGGTTAAGTTTAGTTAGGTATATTTAGGTACAAAGTTACAGATGGTTGAGATGCCTAAGCTTAATACATTGTTGGGTGTTATCACCTCTGTATCTGATATATGAGTATACTGGAATATTGTTGCTGACCCAAGACTCTGGTGGAACTCGGACTTGATTTGCATAAAAAGCATGTGATTGGACGTATTTGCATGCAACTGCATGATTGGACAAACACCATGCTTAATTGCCATGCAAGCACACAAGTGTGCAAACACTGACTGTTGACCTAACCTTCATGGGTAAATGAGAACCAGTGGGTTGATCACAGAATGACTGCAGTTTATGACTGACAGCCCACCACAGCATTCTGCAGAGCGTGGGAAAAACAAGATGGCAAATTGTGTCACTGTGAAACTTGGAAACAAATCCTGTTTATCAGACTGTTGAGATTTATTTTGAGCGTTAGTGAATATTTTCAGGTATCTTTCATATGTAGCATGCTTGTATGCATTATGTGTGCAGGTGATTTTCATGACAAAGCCAGACATGGTCTCTTCAAAGTAAATTACTATCTTTAGCAGCAAAAGTGCTGTGGCCTGTCAAGCCCAAACAGACTGTCTGCTGTGAATTAGTGTTTGTTATCTCATAAAGAGAGGCAAGATGTTCTGGGGCTCAGCTTTGCTCAGACGATATGTTCATCATAACGCCATAGCCATGCAGAATCACAGCGTACCTTACATGCAGCGTCTCCGCAAGTCACAAGAGCTGTGACTTGGAAAAGAAGCTGCGTGTGTGGGTTAGGAATGTGGTAAAAATAGCGGCTGTTCTTTCTGCCTCTAACCATGAAAAGAAATGCTGCTGCTTTTCAGAAGCTTGAGTCAATGTCCACAGTGTGTGGAGGATTTGTGTTGTCATGCTCTGAAAAATATGTCACAGTATAAGCTTACATAAGATAAATCGTAATAGCTATAGTCCTTTGCTGGAAACACAGGATGTCTTTTTCATGTTTATGAAGCCTAAAATGCTGTGTCTCGAGCTCAATGGGATGTAGGTGAAGGTGCAGGAGGGTTATTTCAGGGCTTCAAGCTTTCACACAGTAGCACAACTAATACAGTCCTGCTCAGACAGTCTGAGCCAAGCCTGGCCACTGCTAACCCTGCTAGCCTAAGCTAGCCCCCTCAGGAGCTTATTACTGTGAGTTATACAGATTAGCCAGCTTTCCTGCCCCCCAGTCTGCTGCTTTAGGTATCTTTCCCATTAAGTAATGAGCAATACAGCCGAAATAGAGCCATTCAGTGCTTTAGTTGGGTCCACTGCTATGGGAACCCTGCAATGACAGTGAAAACAGAACAAATTATACAGTGATTTTAACACATTAATTCATATGTTCAGAAACTACACATCCAACCAACAAGCTGCAGAGACATCCTGGTACCTTGAGAAATTTAACACAGTGGGTTTTACTGTCTTCATCCTGCCAGAAAGATGCACACTGGATAGACAAGGCCATCCAATGTTCTGATGGCCTTGTAGATGTCATGAAATAATAACAATAATAATAATAATAATTATTAATAATAATAATAATAATAATAATAACTCTGTCCAAAGGTAAAAAAAAAATCCACCTATTAGCCTGTCTAAAGCTCACTAATTAACATTATTTTTCGTTTGTTTGATCTCTACAAAAGCAAAAGTGTAAAAATGAAAATTTGCTATTTTACAGGGGATTATGCACCACTGGTTGCCTGACAACTGGTACTGGCCAAGAAATAGTCTGACACAATAATGTTATATCTGGATTTTGTTACCTTTGGACAGAGCTGTTAACTGTCTCCCCCCTGTTTCCACTCTTTATGCTAAGTTAAGATAACCTGCTGCTGGTTCCAGTTATACATATACTGTACAGACCTGAAAGTGGTATTGATCTTCTGGCTGTGGCTCAGGTGGTAGAGCGGGTTGTTTAGGCTCCTCCACTCCAGTCGAAGTGTTCTTGGGCAAGATTCTGAACCACATATTTCTCCCGATGGCTGTGCTGTCGGTGTGTGAGAATGTGGGTAAGCTTAGTATGAGCTTAGTATCACCGTGAGCGCTTTTGATAGAAAGGAATTGTGAGTAGTTGACACCTTGCATGGCAGCCTCTGCCATCAGTGTATGAATGTGTGTGAATGTGACAAGTATTGTAAATTGTATCGTATATTCCAAAAAGTACTCCTTACAGCCCCCACTACTTTGGGAAAGCTTTCCGTAAAATTTTGGAACCTGGCTGCTGGGATTTGCTCCCATTCAGCCACAAGAGGATTAGTGAGGTCCAACACGGATGTTGGGTGATAAAGCCTGGCTCGCAGTCGGCCTTCCAGTTCATCCCAACGGTGTTGGATGGGGTTGAGGTCAGAGCTCTGTGCAAGCCAGTCAAGTTCTTTCAAACCAAACTGAAAAACATTTCTTTATGGAGCTAGCATTGTGCACAGGAGCATTGGTCACGTTGAAACAGCAAAGGGTCTTCCCCAAAACTGCTGCCACAAAGTTTAAAGGGCACTATTCTCTAAAACATCATTGTACGTTGTAGAATTAAGATTCCGCTTCATTGAAACTAGCCCAAACCAAAAGTACGCAGGGCCGCACAGTGGGGATACATGCAGGTTAACAGGAGCTGGATAGCAGCAGCAGTGATTGCCTTTAGCAGCCTCTAGTGTTAATTTGTACTTGAGTTGCGGTTTCTTAAAGTCATAGGCTAAATGACAGACCCTCAATTTATACTCAGAGGAGAGCTGACTTAGCCAGTGTGCCTTCATGACATCACTCCATTGTCAGGAGCATTGATAGACACACACTGGTAGAGGCAAGTTAACTTCCAGATACCTGAGAGCTGACTAGCAGCATAGCATGAGGGAAAAGCTGGAGAGTTCTGATTTTTGTTCACAAAACACAAACAATCACACAAGTGTAACTCATTCTGAGCTGTTATGAAGTGTTTGCCTTGATGAAGCAGTCCCACAGTTTGTTTGAGGCAGCATTACGTAACTGCAGTACAATATAAAGCTCAAAGCCAGAGAGAGCTCTCTTCTAAAAGGCTTTCTTTTAGTGTGAAAACGATCTGGATTTGTGCATGATGCCAATTCTGGTAAATACACATATTGAGCACTATTAAGAACGTCCCTCGCATTTTTGAGTCCCTGTTGTTGTGTGGTGGTGCATTTGTCTGGATATGGCCAAATATAGATGACATGACATCACAAGGAGATATTTCCAGCAGCTAGGACTGACTGTAATAGAATACTTATTTTCAGCTATCTAAAACATCAATGTAAACATCAGAATTCTGCATCAGTTCCTTTGAATCAAAGAGTAAGACCTTCTCTCGAGAGCAAATAGTTTGCGTAGTCATTCAATAGTATTACACAAGTAGAAATACCCTATGGAAGATCAATTTGATCACAGAAGCAGAATGCACAGAAGCCATAAGACATGCTGTAAACCAAATAAAACCTGTTTAGCATCACAAATGTGTGCTTATTTGCCATGACAGTCATAATACAGAATGTATCTAATGTCAAGAAGAATAAGTTCAGTTGGATCAAAATGCTGTGCAGTAGCACTTCATTTGAAGAGGCTTAAATGCACTGGAAGTTTGCCTTCCTGTTCTTTTGCCCTCATATGACAGTAGTGAATATGACGTTGATCTGCTGTGCTCTTTAACAGCATAGTTTCCAGTGGGTACATCAAATGGGGAAACAGCCATCCATCAGTACAAACAAGCACCAAGCTCCACCACATTCAGGTTGTTGATTAACTCACCTTTCACAAGAATTGCTGATAAGGACGTGGCCTATGCTCACTGCCTCGATGGAGGAAGTTTGTCTACAACTAACAGTGTGTGTGTGTGTGTGTGTGTGTGTGTGTGTGTGTTGTGTGTGTGCATGCATGCATGCAGAGACTTTTAATAAGCAGCCTTGTCTCTGGGACTAATATCAAAGTTTTTGTTGGCAGTCCAACTGTGTTTATTTGTTGCTAAATGTAGTTGTGCTTATATCTGTTTTACATTGTATAATTTGCATCATTCAGTGTGAGATTTGCTGATTTTTATTTGATTGACATTCCAGCTCTCATATTTGAGTCAACGACCATGGAATCCTGTGCTACTTTTACATTTTACTTTGTAGAGTTGAGTAAGAAGGATGTGAGATATGAAGGTATAAGGATATGAAGCATAAAGCCATGGTTTGGGAAAATGAATGATGATGAATGGGGGATAAACACTCAAATACAGAATACTGAGATGCTGTAATTGAAAGGGTCATTGTAACTGATAATAATAATTGTGTAATACCGTATACCGTGAAACCGTGGTATTTTCTGAGACGGTTATCGTACTGTGAAAATCTTATACCGTTGCAACACAGGTAATGTTCACATTTTATTTTAGCGTGGTAGCTAAGATTTGCTAATTAGCACTAAACACAAAGTACAGCTGAGGCTGATGGGAAAGTTATTGTTTTATAAAAGTCAGAGGATCAGCAAAGTTATTACAATTCATACTGAGGGGAACATGGATGTCTGAACCAAATTTCATCCAATATTTGTCAAGACATCTACTAAAAACCATAAATGTCAACCTCATGGTGACACTGAAGGAAAGTCAGGAGATCACCAAATTCAGTAGCGTTCATCCTCTGGGAACCATGTACAAAATGTCATGGTAATCCACCCAGTAGTTGTTAAGGTATATCAAATTTTCAACCTTAAACACTTGCCACTATGCCCTGGATCAACTGTGTTAATATTGGGTAATTTGGCAGTCGCACATCGGATGATAAATATTGCTAAACCAATTGTTGAACTGACCCTATCCTGGGACCCTAAACTTCACTGAAACCCAGACTAATGAAATTCCTTCACGGTTAGCAGCTCTCAGCTTTCAATGTTCTTAACAACCCTAATGAGATTCCCTCCTCTTGTCCTCTCATAATGTGGCATTCTGCCTACAGTCGTTCTACAGATCATGTGATGTAAAATGGACAAACACTGTTACTCATTTTGTTGGGTTAGGTCATGCCAATATTTGACAAAAGAGCTGTATTAACCACTTGTGTCTGTCTTAACAGTTGTGTCAGTACTGTATTTGGGTCAGCTCCTGTGGGCATTGTCTGTAAGGCATTTCTTTTTACAATACTGTGTGGAAGGCGCCACAGTCTGTAATGAAATATTGATTGTGGGTGCAGATGTTTCCACCTCGGCATCATGTGTCACTCTGCAGTGGATGCATCATTGCCATCGATGTATCTTTACTGTGCACCGATTGCAGTGTCTGTTTGATATGATTTCATTTTATTTGCTGGTAACAGTAATAAGAGTACTGGGCACAATTGCTAGAGAAAATACAAAGTGTTGTGTTTTCCCTGTAGTTTTAATATACATTATTTTCAGGAAGCAGTGCTCCAGTGTGTATGTGTGTTTGTGTTGGAGGAGTGTCACTTTGCCTTAAAGGAATATATATTTTTGTTTGTTTGCTATCAGACCCTGTGTGTCCTATACACAGAGGGTTTAGACGTGTTTTGCTCTTCCAAATGTGAAAATAAACAAAATACTTTTCAACAAGCTTTATATTTGCACATTTGTATCCTTTTATATGCATTTTGTATTGATTGTATCCATTATATCTATTGAACATGTATATAAATAGAGATGAAAAAATGAAACATTGTGGTTTTAGGAGCAGCTAACGCTGTATCTGTTTAATTACCAAAAAATGCTCTGTCTCATCTCTCAAGTTTGTTTACTCTGAGTTGCTGGGTTTGAGCTCTGTCAAGACTCAACAAAACCCAACTGACTCTTGAATGGATTTGTGACTAGCACACTAACAAGTTATAGCATGTAAATCAGACCGGTTTGAAATTGTTGGAAGGTGTTTATTATTTCGAGCGTCATTGGAATCACATGAGTGCAAACAATGTATTGGAGTGCACCTAGCTAATCGTGATCCTGTGAGTGAGTTTCACCTACAGCTCATAGAGAGGCTTTGCATCTAAAAATGCCAGGAGAAAACAAAAGCACCACATTTTGTGTTATACTCTATAAGAATCCATCTTTACATAGTAATCAAGTACATGTGTACCTGTGTAGCCAATACATCTATGATAATCCTTCATTAATCAATTAATATTCACTGGAATCATACATATGTATCATCAATATAGTGATAATTTACATTTAGCCAAAAAATACTCTTCATACTTTTTTTTTTTAATTCATTCATTTTTTATGCAATTTTTATTCAAGTAATCACTACAAATATTATGAGTCTGGACAGACTTGGATGTAAACTGCAACTTGACTGGTTGACGGAGGCATACAACCGCGGGGCAGTAATTCTAGTTTCCACTTATGTTGGAGTTAGGCTACCAGTGTCCCCTTGCCTCCATTCTTTGTGCTAAGCTAGGCTAAGCTTGGACTGGACGCAGAGAGATGAAACTGACATAGATCATTTTCATTTCTAGTTGTATTTTTCAATCACCTCAGTGTACACTTCCACCACAAAAATTGACGCATAATTTAAACTGTAACCTGTAACAAAATAATACACGTCTGACTCTAGCCAAGATGTTAAACCAGCGTATTTCCCAAACTTTGAAACGTGTTAATTTGAAGAACCGCTCAATCCAAACGTGGAATGTTTCAGTGTCCCATGAGCTGTTTCCATTTAAACATCATTTCTCAAACCCAAGAGGCTCTAACCCTGTTAAATGCACTGTATTTGATGTTTCACCACAGTCCACTCCAAATATCCATTATATAATTATAATAAACAAGCCAGAAAACATTACAGATTTCACCTTTGACTACATGACTTGGAATATTGTTAGCCATCTAAAAAATGGCTCATTTACCCTCCTAAGTGTCAGGACCTGATCACAAGTCCTTCTGCTCTGTTGCTGAACACACCCTTTCAGAATATGGCTGCACACCCAGCAGCAATGCAACTAAACCTGCTTAGTGTAGTTCCTTGTTTATGCTTGCCAACCATTCACCTCTTGTTAATTAAACTGGTGATAACTTCCCTGTTGCAGAGAGGATGTTTACGACTGTCGTCTCTTATCCCACACACGTTACAGCCCATGGCCAGCGTTGCCGCGGCAGCCGCAGAATGGGGTTAAGCTTTGTCGCCCATGTAATACTGACCTACTTAACATGCAGATCTGACGCTGGGCAGCTGGGCCAGCACAGTGCAGTGAAATCACACCAAAACAATAACAACCCCCTCCTCCTGGCCAAGAGGGCACAAATTTACACCAGGATTACTGATCACTCAGGGACAAGGTTTCAGCATCTCACAAGCATCATCTCCGTACATCTAAGATGCTGCTGCTGATGATGATAATAAAGACAATAAAAATAATAATAATAATAATCTGTCCTCCAGTTCCCCCTCTACTGATGCAACAGTGCACCTGGTAGGTTTGCAGGCTGCTTATGAGATGACAAAATTCTTGTGTGACCATCTTAGTTTTGAGCTGCTCCCAGTCTAAGATGAAGGCTTGGTACACAAAGATGACAGATTGTGCTGCATTGCCACAGGTCCGTGTCTGACTGACTGACTGCCAGCCAGTCAGAGCAGAGAACAGGCCATGGTGGTGCATTAAAGGACCAGGTCCAGTGTGATTTATTAGGTGTTTGCTCCTTTCCTGCATTGCCCAACTGATTTACACCACATTGGATGGTTTTCCAGCCTTTGTCATATGAAGAATTTGTTAACTTATTGGAAAACTCATGTGCGTCTTATTGGCTGCATAGGTAGCACTGATGGTAAATACGGCAACTCATGATTTACAAGCCGTTTTTCTCTTAGCTTTTCTTTCTCTCTCTTCTTTCATTCCTCTAATTAGAAAAAAAGCTTAAATTAAGCAATATCAAACAATTTTATGACGTCACTGCAGAGATGAGTAGCTATAGGTTAAAGTTTTTATTTTGTACAAGGAAAAACACATAAATCAAAGGCAGCAGACCATCTGGCCTTATTGGCATGCTGGATGTTGTGTAGCATCCCAGGTGGGAAAACTGTAGGCAGCAGGTTTTACTGTGCATGGAATTTCTATCAGCTGATGATGAGCAGTGACAGGCAGGGTTGGGCGATAGGACAATATAAACTAGGGTTGCAGCTTATAATAATTTTCATTATTTGATTAACCTGCCAATTATTTTGTCAATGTATTGACTCTATTAATTGTTTGTCAGAAAACTGTGACAAATCACAATGTTGTTGTCATGATTTCCTGAAGCTCAAACAAAACACAGTCTGAAACTTTAAGATATTCAGTTTACTGTCACATAATGTGAATATCTCTTTAATATAATGATTGTATTAGGCCATTGAGCAGGACTGCTTTATGGTAATATTGGATTTTATATGATTTTTGCGTAAATGTAAGGAAGTACCTTGATTTGTCACATATTTAATTTGCTAGGTAATTTACATTATCATTATATGCAGTATATTCATATTGTGATATTAAAACGTGTACCATGAAAGAGGATTTTATCCATATTACCCACTCCTGGTGGCAGTGTGGCTGAAGGTGTTGATATGCTGCTTATTGAAGATGAGTTGTACCAGCATGTACTAGAAAAAAGTAAGCATTATAGACAGTGACAGTATCACAACATGTATGTTGTATGCAACCATCGTTCCTGCCAGTCTTTGGACATTGTGAGCTGTTGGCAGAAACAGTACAGTAACTCAGCCATGCCAAGCTATGTGTTTAGCAGCGTCTATTGTCTGGCACACGTGGTACTTTGTTTTCGTGTCTCACAATCGAAGCATTGTTGATCAGCACAAGCGGCACGTCCCATTTGTATGCGGAATATAAATGGTGTAGAAACCACGCCCATCTGGCATTAACCGGCTCTGTGTCTGTTGGGCTTTGGAGCACACCTAGAGATAAAGGAAGTACACCAGTGCAGCTACAAACAAAGTTACACAGATCTTCCTGCACCATTCTTGTTCACAACATAGGCTACTAGTTGTGAGCAAAAATGGTGATGTAATATATAAAAATCATTCCATTGGTGATTTGACCCATGATGGCTTTCATCAGAATATAAGCAAAATATTTTTGCAATCTGATGAAGGGCCTTTTGTAAGCTAAAAGATGAATTGAAGGATCTTAATGTGTAGATTTTAATTTGTAGAGTAGTTTTAATTAACCGATCACAGGCCTAGAAACACTCAAACGTCACAAAGAAATGTGTGTCAGTAACAGCAAGGACAAAAAGGGCAAGGACCACTCCCAGAGGTTGTCTTTGTCTTTTTCTTAAAGATTTATCTTTTTGCATTTCTACTTTATTAGATAGTTGAGAGAGAGAGAGAGAGAGAGAGAGAGAGACTACACACACACCCAGAGAGAGAGAGACCTACACACACACCCAGAGAGAGAGACACCTACACACACACCCAGAGAGAGAGAGACACACACAAACGCACACGCACACACATCCAGAGAGAGAGAGACACACACGCACACACACCCCCAGAGAGAGAGACACACACACACACACACAGAGCAAATGGCTCTTGCCAGATTTGAATCTGGGCTGCTTCGGTAAGAACTCAGCCTTGATATATGGTACGCGCTCTACCAGGTGAGCTGCCATGGCGCCCCCGAGGTTGTCTTTTTCATCACATCACTGCTCCCTTTGTAATGAGACCTGGGTTATATTATGCAAATGAAACGTATTTAAAATCCTTCCTACCCACCACAGGCGTGATCACAGCTTTAAGCTTCTCCCTGTTTACTCGAACTGCTGATCAGGGAATGAGAGCATTTTCTTTTTGCTTCAATATAAAAAGAAATCAATAAAACAGTATCAACTGTATAAAGTTTCTCATTACAGCATGAATGTAGAAGGAAATGTAGAAGACAAGTTTGGTCATTTCTAGGTCTTTGAGTTAGGAAATAGCAGAGATTCTGAGAAGTGATATGCCTTGTGAGGATTTCCAATTAATATCAGCAATTGTTAAACTGGGAAATGTTTAGAAAGTACCCATTGTCAATGTGTGCTATCAGTCGTGAGGTCAATGCCAAACATTCTGTGGTTTCAGCTTCTCAAATGTGACGATTTGCTGCTTTTTGCTGTTTTATATCATTGAATATATTTGGGTTCTGTACTGTTGGTCAGACAAAACAAGACATTTGAAGCCGTTACCTTTGGTTTACGTTTCACTGTTTATTCAGAATAACAGACATTTGTCTAAAATGCTTTGCAGAAGGATGCGTTTGTGACAGTGCAGTAATGAGGCAGGGTTAAACTGACAGTTTTCATTGTCAATTTTACGTTTCAGGGCTGACAGAGACATATTTTCAGTAGAGCACTTCCCTACCTGTGACTGTCAATAGCCAGATGTTTTGAAAAGCTACTAAGAGTGGTTGGAGCTCACATGAAAAAAAACGTTGATTTGTGGAAGATATGACTGGTGGTGTCTCTACATCCGTAAACATCCTGCTCAATCGGTACTGCACATGTGGAACTTTCAACAGAGATGAGAAGTAACGGAGACGGCTCACTCGCTAGCTACTTCCATGCACTATAGGCTATATGTAGTTTTTGTCATATATCAGATTTATGAATGCTGGGCCACTCAGAGGTTGCTTCTGGGGACGTATGTGGCCCACGGGCCACCAATTGAATAGGCTGGCAATAGAGTCATGATGCTGCATGTGGATAATTTTTGTTACTGTTGGGTGTGTGTGTGGTTGTTTTTTTTTTTAGCCGGAAGAATGAGAACTGTTGATCTCCCAGCCTTGTCCTCAGCAGTGCCCACCCCCCACTAAGCATCGCTGTGGGCCTCTTCATTTGCATTAAGTGCAGTTGTTTTAACAAAGCCCCGTTTGTATAACGACCCACACAAATGCTCATGGAAAGTGCTCCCAGTCACTCTTGATTTAGTTCAATTGTTTTGAAGTCATTGTCCCCAGATTATGTTTCTGAGTCTATTGTCTGGGTTTGAGGGCTGATCAGGCTTTACTTAGCGTTGTACTTTTCCTAGGAAATTACCTTGAGTTTGGGTGGGATCAGAGAGCCATTTTTCTCCAGGAACAAATAAAATGTCTCACTGCCGCACACTCTTCCCTCGTGTATGACTGAGCATGCACTTACTATATTCAATAGCCAGCTATATAGTATGAGTGAGTGAGAGTGCAAAGGGAAAGGCCCATTAACAAATGAAATAAGTAATTTATGTGTGTATTATTGCTGAAGAGCTCAAATGTAATTGGATTTAATTAATGAACACATGAAGCCAATAAAAGACTGTTATGCTCAATGCTCTGATTTCTTTATATTTAGTTCTGTTTATAGCCCCACCGATACTTGATATCAATATTTGGTAGTTTAAAAAAATCTTATGATATATTATTTTTTGTTTGTTTTAAACATAAACACACAATCTTGATATGTATCCCTTAGATTTTTTTTTTTTTTTTTTTAAGAATTGTCTGTCCTTGTAATGTTATAATTTGTTTTACAGGAACACAATGCGACAAACACATTCAAGCCATTTAAACTAAGTAATTAACTTTATACACTTGTCATTTCACGTGTCTCATATGTGGATAAATTCCAGATGCTATTTAATATGCTTTTGTTTATATTTAGCCACACACAGTATATGCGCATCCATTGACCAGATCATAAATTGATTGCAGTCCGTCTTGTCACAGGGCTACATGCTAATCAGGGCCCGCACTATTCCAACTAACGGGGTGGTGGTAATGCACCTGAAGCTGTTTGGGAACTGACAAAATTGCAGTTTAGTAGTTTAGTTACAGCAATAACAATTCAGGGAACTTTCCATATTCACTGTCCATAACTTGCATAAAAGCAAGACAACAGTGTTCTCCCCTATCATGCAACAGTGGGGACATCGACTAAATGGAAGTTTTATTATCATTTATCATTTAATTATTTTTTCAAATGTAAATAATACATTTGGTGTATAATTATACGTTTTTATCTATGTTAAAATAGCCATTTTTGAAGGAAAGATGAAAAACATCAATATAACAGGTGATTCCAAACGTTTGAGCAGTGGTGTGTATTTTAATATAGTGAGGTGCTGGACATCACTCTGCCCAGCACAACATGTCAGACATGTTAGTGGAGAAACTGATATGATCGGTCTAGATGGCTCTGAACTGTAAGCAACTCCAGGTGCTTCCCACATGCTTCATACCTGGAGCAGAGTTATAGAAAGCAGGTGGATGAATGGGAATACCTGCAGGAAGTCAAGTGTGGAATCACCACAGTCATGTGAGCAACTGTCATGACTGCAGTCCAGAAAGCAAACGCACACAGTTCCCTTCACATCTCTGGCTTGGCTTTGTGTTACATTAAATGAAATGCTTTCTGGGACTGTATTTTGTACACTATTGATTTTCTTCTCTTCTGCCTCTTTCAGCTCAGGGATATGTGTGTGCAAGATGGGAGTGTATGGACCCAAGTGTGATGAATGCCACCCAGGTTTCTTCCACTTCAGCAGCACTGGCTGCCGGCCCTGCCAGTGTCACAACCACACCAACTACTGCCATCCACAGTCCGGTGAGTCTGCTGAGGACACAGAAAATGTTTGAGTCAGACAGATGCACAATTTCATTTTGCTAAATTTATAGAAAACAATATTTGGTTAGTCAAAAGTCTGATGCAGTGACTTTTTTAAGAAAGTTTTTCCACAATGTTGGCTACGTCGGAAAAGCAGCTGTGATGAGCAGGTGTGTGAATGAAAGGTGGGGGAAATCTATGAAGGAACAACAGTAGTCCAACTTGTTACAGTGTCATATTGGACAATGTGAGGTTCCATTAGTGCAGTGTTTGAGTAGAGGCTCCAAGTCCATCCAACAATATCAATGGTCTCTCCTCCTCAATGAAAGTGAGATTGTTTTTAGTGTGATGATGCAAAATGTACAACACTATGCAATCTCATGTCCGTTTCCGTTTTGTTTATCTCCATTAAATGACAGCAGGTTTGAACTGAAGTGTTAAAAAAAGAAGGTTGTTGGAGTGAGACATTTTTTGTTACATTATTTTATTTTCAGACACCAGTATGTGATTTTGACAGTGACACATGAAGAGTCACTATCAATATCTACTGTTTTAAAGACTCTTTAGACTCTTTGTTGTGACAGTTATCTAACTAAATCTAAACTAAACTGCATTACTAATCTATTGGTGCCTGTAGTGAAAGGAGCAGCTGTATCTTTGCAAATTGATTCTGCATAAGAAAGCTGAAGCTTAACTCATTAAGTTCCCCATAAATGTAACTCTTGAGCTTTGTGCAGATTAACACCTCTGTACTATATGCTGACGATAATCTGCTGTGTTTGGTTAGAGACGTTGGCAGTACCCAAACTCTTCAGTTACTCTAAAGTAAATATTGACTGTGGAACCACAACAGAAGGGAAATATTCAGTTGGTAACAAGGAACCTGAAGAGACCAGGAAAGGTGCTGAATTAGAAGCAAATGAAATGTAAAATGTAAAAAATCCAGTTTCCAGTCTGATTTGTGTGGGATTTAAGATGGATTTAACCTCCTCTGTGTCCTTGATCACATGTAAAGGAGGATTGCTGCTCACCTCCCAGCAGTCAGGCTTTGAGACTAAACCTCCAGCTAGTGACAGACAGGAGTAAAGGTGGAGGGGGGGTAGTTTTAGAAGCCATATGTCTTCCATTATAATGCAGGGGCAGATGGAGAGCTGTAGCCTTGTCTGGGCTCAGTGTTCACAGTGTTGTGGATAACATTGCTCAGATTTGACAGTTCTAAAGACCGAACCTGGCCTCTCCCAGGGCCGCTTACACAAGAACACATTGTGCAATTGCAAATTATACAGTATGCCAAACACTGTGGACCTCAGATAAACATGACAGGGACTCATCATTTCCAGCAGGGCAGAGGCAGATTGTCCCCACACTGACCCATTGTTTTCAACTGAAATAATATCTTAAGACTAAATAAAAGAATGCAGAGAAAAATTAAGATTTTTAGTTTATCATCAACAACATTTTTCACAAGAACATATGTTCTATGATTTGATATTCACCTCTGAACCATGTGTGCACATTTTTAAAACCTGTCTATAAAATTAGGGTGTTGGGAATGCATTAAATCCTTGTTGCTTCAGTTTAGCATAATAAATATAAACTTAAATTTAGTCTCATTTCACTCAGAAAACCCATAATTTATCAACAAAAGCTATGTGGAAGCTGTTATTTCTCATCATTGCCCACCCCCACACAATTTGGTGTAGGGAAGCGCTTTTCCAGGCTAAACCAACAATTTAACCTGTAATGTGTGGGGTTTGCTGCAGTGACTCTGTCGGTTTTCAGCAGCTGATTTCACTTATTAGCAGCTCCTCTGTTGACACAGGGTTAATGCATGGTTGGAAGTGGAGCCTGCTGACTCTTCCAGCTCATGGTTGGAACCACTGTTGACGCAAAGATATAGCAAGCTAGGCAGCCTGTGGACAGGTTTAGTAATGTCTACATAACCTCTAGCTATGATCATGGAGGCACCACAACTCAACTACAGACAGAGGTGCAACTACAAACATTACAATAGGGTAATAATTTCACAAATATTTACAATAATAACAATTCATTACTGTTTTTGTTTATGTTGGTAATGAAATAAAAGCCAACTCATAACTTAAATATATATATGTAAAAGCTAATATCAAATATATATTTTAAATATGAAAAATAATACAATAAACTATCATCACAAGTCAGTATTGCAAGGTCATTTAAAAATATGGCAGTGACTATGCTAATTTCATGTTATATATGATGCCAGAACTAACTCTGAACCTTTAATCTCAGATGTCTGAGTGTCCTTGAACGCACAAACGATGAGTTTTGAAAACAGTGGTTGCAGCAAGCCTCTCAGGCAACATGCAGCCTGTCCTATCTTATTTATGGAGCCTATATGCAGATTGAGAGGAAGATATGCAGACAAGACTCTGGGCTAATAAAGTACTTCCACCTCCTCTGCATGTTTAAAATAATCATTTAATCAATAATCGTTTGATATAAATGCCTATAAATGGAAATAGCATTCGCTTTTTTTCCCCCTCTTCATTGCAACCCTCCCACTTCTGAAAGAAATGTTTGTGTATGTGCTAGTTTGTGACGGGCTATGTTTTTGTAAGTCTTCCCTTTTTTACTTATTTCTTCTGCTGTACTCTGGCCTTTCTTGCATAAGAGAAGATAATCGCAATAAGATTCCTTGATTAAATAAAGGTTATAATAATAATAAAAAGCAAGTTTGATCATGAGTTGGCCTTTTTAAATCTGATCTGGTTCACTCAGTACAGTTATCCTCTGAAGTTATGGATACAATGTGATTTGATTGATCACATGTTTCTTTGTACTACTATATCAATACCTTCTTAAGCCCATGGCACACCAATCAAACATTCTCCAACAAACACAAACACGATGTTTGTTTGGTGTGCCATGGCTATCTGTCCTTGTTTGGAATTGTTTGGACATGTTTGGTCATATTCGACATGTTAAATCCCTGTTTGTCCGTGTTTGATGAAGTTTGGTCAGTTTGCCATCCTTTCGAATGGACAATTACCCCGACAGTACACATATATAGTACGTGTATCCATAGTAACGCAGCTCGCGCCTGCCTAGTATTAGCAGTAAACTCACTGGACCAGCTGTGTATTTGTCGTTGTTGTGTTGAGTGAGATGATTTATCTGATATGGCTTCGTTTCGGACCTTGGAAAGATAGGAACTCTCGGTAGAGCTGTGGGAATCAAAAAAAAAGAGCTGTATGATGTGTCATCTCAGCGATTTTCAAACCAAAACAGCCAGATGAAAGCAAACAAAAATTGCTGAAAAACTCGGGACTACTGAAAGTGGGCTAGCTTAACGTAAGTTACTTGAACTCTCCCACTGAGCAATAGACGTCATTTCAACATCGCATCTCTGCTTTAGCTCTGATGTAGACCAGGATTTTTTGGGGTACGTATAGCCCAGTTTTAGACCATATTTTAAAAATGCATACAAACCTGTAAATATGTAACATTAGCACTGACACCCCCACGTTTACAGTATAACTGTTTATTTTCTGTCATCATAGGGTAGTTTCTGTCGTATGTGGTGTGGTATGTGGACCAAAATGCAGATGACCAGGAAGCGGTATGAGGGTGAAGTAGCCGGATGGCTACAGTGTTTATTGGGGTGATGTGGTTTACAGACAGGTACAGGCAGACAGACCGGTAGGCAGACAGGCAACAAACAGGTAACAGGCAAATAGGCAGATAGGCAGGTACAAGAATATGGGTTACTGGCTGGCAGTGGTGGAAACAAGGAAGAGAGTCCAGTGAGGCTAAACAAATCCAATAGGGAGAAGGCAAAGTTCAAAGCCCAGAATCCAGACACAGTCCAAGGGAGACAAAGAATCCAAACAAAACTCACTCACGGTAAGAATGCTGGGGAACTGGGCACGGGAACAAGGTACACCGAGTGCACCAAACAGCGACACATCCAAATGACATGAACACACACAAGACAGGAACAACAATAATCCGACACTGAACAAAGGAAAAAAAAATACCCTAAGGGAGGTGAGACAACGAGACACAAATGCAAACAATCAAGGAAGGGCCAACAATCAAAACTGGAGGGAAAGCAAACAAAGACAGGAAGTAAAACCACAAGACACACAAGGAGAGGAACCCACTACAAAATAAAACGGGAAATGACAAAACGTCAAACTACAACAGTTTCATTTCTCTCTTTCATTTCTTTCTTTGGACATGATCTATGAATAGCCATGATGTAGCTCCCAATTGGACCGGCTATTTGTAGCCTACTTCTAGCCAAAATAGTTTCATTGTAGTTTTTGGTCTACGCAGAAGACGTAATTTCATGTTTCATATAAAATGTCAAAATTTTGAACTATATAGGCTGTGTGCTGCCAACAAGAAGCTTCCAGGACATTGTAATGGGAGAAGTTTTGTACATTCATGTAAAATAATAATGAATGAATGTAAGAATGACGAACTAATGATTAGGAATGAGTAATTCCTAATCAAATTGTATAGTGTTGCTAATGATTAGTTAATTAAGAAACTAATAAGGAATGAATCAGGAACGTCTTGATTATTGATGAATCGTAATGAGTACTTCCATAATAATTCCTAATGGAGGACTACATAGTAGATAATGATGAATTACTAACGAACAGACTGGGAGATCCTACATTAATGAATCATTGGATAATGATTAGTTCATGAATATCTGTGAATCACTTTTTTCATGAGTCGTTCCTGATTAACTCTGAACCAGCCGGTGAACGGCACAAAACTAGTAACTACTCATTCGTTACTAATTACTTAAACATTAGACACACACTGACAGCAAGGTATGTGTTTCCTGAAAAGTTATATGAAGAGGAGGCCTGCAATTTCAAAGGTTGAGGTCATTTTTTAAGTCAACTGTTTGACCTGTTTGGTCAACTATTTTGTTTGGATTTGTTTGATCAGTGTGCCATAGGCAGTTAGCTTTGAAAACACATTCTAAGTCAAGTGCCAACATTAGAATGTTCCCTGTTGTTGGAGAATGTTTGTTTGGTTGGTGTGCCATGGGCTGAGACAGTTTTCCTGTGACATGGAATTGAAAACGCACAGCAATGTGTAACAATATACAAAAAAAAACCTGTTGAGGTCAAGGTGATGAGTGCCATAAGGATTTTTTATTTTTTTTTACTGTAATATGAATACACTACTAGTGGAACAATGAATACATGCAATTTTTTAATGTTTCTGGTGTGAAATGCTCAAATTCAGTTGATGGAAACTGAATATCAACTCAAACTGAAAACTATTAACCGCACAAGTCCAAAAACTTTAAAACCAAATTACTGGAGGAATGATTTTGTAGTGACCAACCTGCGATTAATAAAAAGATAGTGAGAGTTATATAACAAACTTAATTGTGTTGATTGAAGTGTGCAGATCCGGATAATACCCCTGTAATCATGTGCCCTTTGTTCTGTCCTCCAGGAGTGTGTCTGAACTGTGAGGGCAACACCCAGGGATCCAACTGTGAGGAGTGTAAACCTGGTTCCTACCGCAGCCCTGGAACTACCCTGAGCGAAGCCTGTGCACCGTGTCCCTGCTCCAACTCCACCTCCACCGGCACCTGTCACACCGGTCAGTCCCTGCTGCTCACAAACACACATCAGGCAATTAGCTTATCCTTGTGATTAAGCAGGTTTGTCCGCACTGGCTGAATATACACCATTAAGTTAGTGTTGGAGTGTTGTCTTAGTGGTGTATGTACTGTATAGGAGTACTGACATTTACTTTATTTGACTGTTGAAGAAAGAAGTCTTTGTTCTTTGATCCTGGGACACCAAAACCTGACATTGATGATGTCTTCGAAAACATTTTCAACAGTCAGACTGCACTGTAGCAGTACTGTGAATATCTCAACATGACATCATGTCATCTACCTTTGGCCAGTTATCCAAGGTGATAAGTGAAATGCAATCAAAGGGAGATGAGATGAAAACGAGAGAAGGCAACTCGTTGCACTGTGTGTGCTGCCTATGTGACAACACAATACAAGCAGTCAGTCTGACACACATAGTTAGAAACAAGATGAGCACTACTTGTGGGCAAGCAAGCAAGAAACAGAAAGTGAGTAACTTATAACTAAACTAAACTAAATTATACAAACAAAAGCAGCACCTTGTGTGTGTGGCTGTATTTGAATCTCAATGGCAATATTGGTTAAAAAAAAAATAAAAACTAAAAAAGAAACTAAAAGTACCTGGTTTATGTCATTAGTGTTTTGTAGAGATTGCAAGACTTTAAATTAACTTATGGGTGATGAATTTAATCAGAAAACATTAATTTGATTAAAAGAATAGTTTGACATTTCGAGAGCTGCCAGGCAATCAGCAGAGACTCCAGGAAGTTGTTCCCAGCCAAGAAATGGCCTGGCACATAACCCCCTGTATAACGCCAACGATGGTTTTACACATTTTTGCATGGATTAAACAAACAAGCGTTAATAAGTGAGCCTCAGAGGTGCTGGTAGGTGGATTTTACTATCCTTGACACAGCCAGGCTGGCTCTTTCTGCATTTCCAGTGCTTTTGCTAAGCTAAGCTAACCTGCTGTTGAGATGTGAGTGTGGTATTGATCTTCTCATCTAACTCCCTGCCTGAAAACGAATGTGTATTTCAATGAATTAAATGTCAAACTATTCCTTTAATGTTTGTAAAAGTCCAAAGCCTTATAGTCAGAGTCTAAAGAGTTTATGTCAGTTGTGGTTGGTTAAACCCATTTGTTCAGAGTGATATGCCAACATTTAAGGCATTACCAACTCATTACCATCACCACGGACAGTGAGCAAAACTGAAATTTAAATTCAGTTCCATTAGTGAACTGAGTGGCCTTTCTTACTTTTAAGTACCATTCACATGAATAGTTCATGAATCAACATATCTTTAGTGGCTTGGTACTACAGGAAAAATCAGTTCTCCAAATTTCTCTAACAAGACAAAAAACCTGCCAAATTCAGCCATTAGTTCCAGTCTCTCTTCATTTAGTCTTGGACAGAGGTGCATTTACTTATCTGCCTCATAATCCACATTGATTCTGTGGTGACTGATTCTACAGGCCACTCCCTAAAGTGGCCAAACTGACTGTGATTTTGATTCTGTTGCCTATGTTTCCAAGGCAGATGTGTACATCTAGGTTGGCTTTGACTGCTGCTGTGCACTCATAGCACATTTCATGAGCAGCAACATGTTCTGTGATTACCTTTTATGCCCAGGATTTTGTCTGTCAGGCAACATACAGCTCCCCCTCCCCAAATCATTGAATATTTGCTTAATGTGTTTATATTAATTTACAAAATAATGTTTTTGTCTTGGTAAGAAATAATCTTCCAAAGATTCAGAACTGTAAACTAGAGTGCTTTCGATCTCTATTTCCAGACAGTCTGGGATTAACTGTGACCTTCCCGTATGACCCCACTTCTGTCACCTCCAGGCTGCTGCTGCCCTACTTACACAACTCAAAGGTCTCTATTGGGTTGAGATCTGGGTTGAACTACAGTCACTGTCATATTCCTAAACCACCTCAGTTCTGCCTGAAATTACATTTTAAAACGGCTTAACTAATCATGAAGGGATGCACCTGGTCAACAATAATGCTTACGGTACAAAAAGAGATTAATGTGAGAAGGGAAAAACATTTCCCAAATCAGTACACCATCATCTTGTGCTGTGTGAAGTAGGATTGATTCTTGAATTCATGTTACTGCCTGCCACTGGCATGTCACAATAGACACTAGAATTCTTGGTGAGAAAATGCACACTACACTCCCTCCACTTCAGGCTTCCAGCTGTAAGTGACAAATTTACTGAACTGGTGTTTGCTGTTAGCTAAAACCAGTCTCTGAAGTCTCAACAAGTTGGTTAACACTATGGTTTCTATTAAGCCACACATCTCAGATAAAATCTACACCTCAATTACATTTCTATATCTAAAGATAACTCCGTTATCAAGTAACCTTGTTCATAGTGTGTTCATGTGAACGTCAGAACTATAGAATAGCCCAGTTAAGTTCATTAAGATTTCTGATTACTCCTTATTAAAAATTAAGGATTAAAAATGCTACACTGTCAAGGAACCCTTTGCTTATTTTCATTATCATTCATTCTACTTTTTGATATTATTTGACAAGTCTATAAAACATCAAAAACTATTAACAAATTCCCATGCAATGTTTCCAGAGCCCAAAGTGATATCTTCACAAACGATGTTGTCACATAAACCCAAAGGTATATGGCTATGGCTGCAACTAACGATTATTTTCATTATCAATTCATCCGATGATTATTTTCGCGATTATTTGATTAATTGTTTGGTCTATAAAATGTCAGAAGCTAGTGAGAAATACCCATCACAATTTCCCAGAGCTTGTTTTGTCCAACTAACCAAATCAAGGTTAGATGGACTGTCCAAATCAAGTCAATGTATGATTATATAAATGTGAGAAAATGTATTGACTGAACAATATATTAATGGACTAAATGTGTCATCTCTAGACCAAACCTTTTGATACTGTTTTGCTAGTGGACAGGACACCAAAGGTAGGAAGGAATATTGAGTTACCTGGTTTATTTGTGCTAACAGGGTAATCATCAAAAAGAGATTAACTCCAATTCCCGGAGCCATGTTACGCCACGTTGTGCGTGTCATCAGCCTTTCATGTTTTGAGTTCATCTGGCTCAAACATCACACCATGACACAGTAGCTTAGATCACAGCTTATCCACGTCAAACGGCCCTTGAACCCTTTCTGCAAACTGCCTGTTGTGGTTTTCATCCAGCATTGCATCACTGCATTCACTCTACTCAGTTATTCCTCGTCACGTTCTCTCACCTTGCCCTTCCCCTTTCTGGACCAATCATTGACAGCGTTGCCATGTCCTGTCGCTCCCCCCCCCCATTGGCAGTGGCCTGCATGGCAACAGCCATGTATAGTTGCACTTAGGCTGTCAGGTTATGTTTGCCCCTGCCAGGGGCCGCAGCGGAGGTTGCACAACGTGGGAGGGAGGGGAAGGGACACGAACCAGGCTGAGCTGGGACAGCATGAGCACAGCTGGGCCATTTCAACTCTAGTCAGGCAGCAACAGACTGGGGGAGGGGGGATGGGCAGCATCACGTTCTCTGTTTAGACAAAAACACTGTAGGAAGAGCTGTGTTAGAGAGGACATGATCAGAAATATGCTCAGGATCGTGTCCACGGAGAACTGCTCTTGTGTTAATAGCGTGTGTGTGTGTGTGTGGCTGTGGAGGATGTTTTAGATTAAACCCTGGAGCTGGAAAGAGAAGCAGCTTCCAAGTAGAGGTTGCCCTGGCAACAGTGACAAATGCGAAGATGCCACAATGCAGTATAATGGCCCAACACTGGAGGATGGATGCTTTTTTAAATGTGCTGATGAGGCCTGTTGCAGTAAGTGAATAACCCTCCATATTGACACATGAAATGGAGCATTGCACCAGTTCAGAATGTGGGTCACACATGTTAAATCAGCCATGTATGATTGTATCTTTACTCAGTGGTATAGGATGGCTGGGATCATTCAGTCATTCTGTTTATCCTGAGGTTCATCAAATATTTTTTATTCATTTTCGTTTCTCTTTCACATTTTTCTCTTTTAAGTGTGTCTGACAGCACCTACCTGGCCAGCAGTTACTAGGCCTCTGTATGTGTGTCATAGCAAGGTGGAGGACGATGGTAAACAAGTCAGGTGGCTCCGTGCAGTGCAGAGCAGCTCATGTTTCCTCCTGGTTATATAACCCAGCGGGTCGGCTGCCTTTAAACCCCCAGCAGAGGTTAAATCAAGCTTATCAGGAGCAGCCTGCTCAGTGCTGGAATACAACACAGTCACGTGACCACACTAGATACAGAGCAACATCTAGGCCATTGGAAGGCAGTTATCTGTGTCTAAATCATACAGCAGTGATTGCGCTGGTGTGGTGCGGACTGGAGTCTAAATGCAGAGCATCAGTTGGTCCACAGAACTGTAGAGGAGGCTAGTTGACAGGAATTCATTTTCAGAATCAGAATCCACTTTAGTGGCCAAAAATATGTACACATACAAGGAATTTGACTCCTGATTTAAGGTGCTCTCAATGTACTCGCACACAGTTTCAAGAACAATTTACAGGAAGACCGAAATAGACATACAGCTAAAAACAAGGACAACAAAGCTGTACAAAGATAGGTAAAAATAAACATAGAACTATACATACAAGTCTGTGAAAAATAAGTGTGTATAAAAATATATATAAAAAGCAACAATTAACAACAGCATACAATGTCTATATCCAAGTCAAGTGTTTCTGTAAATACAAATAGTTTTGTTTTTGTCACACCGGTATATACATATCCGAATTATTCATCCACATTTGGGAAACTGCTTAAACTACTTTTCAGACCATAGTATTAATAACAATAAACCCCCCCAAAACACTTTTTTTTTTTCAATTATTTATAGATACCAAAATGTTTTTGATAACCTTGAAATATATAATATATATATATATATATATATATATATATATATATATATATACTGCACACGCAGTGGTCCCGTCCTCTGAGCTAACACTGTCATACTCCTGCTCAGTCTGTATTTTGATTGATCACAAAATATACTCCTCGTCATCAGTTCATTTTCAGAGTTTCTGTCATCAGAACCATCCAGTATCAAAGAAAGCACTCTGCAGCTCTGCAGCTAACCTGAAACACTAACACTGCACCATCTTTACTATGACAGTGCACTAGGGCTGCAACTAATGATTATTTTTATTAAAGATTCATCTGCCATTATTATTTTCTCGATTAATCATTTGGTTAATAAAATATCAGAAAATAGTGAAAAATAAAAAAATTTCAAATTCCTAAAGGCCAAGGTGTCATCAACAGTCCACAATCCAATGTTATTCAGTTTACTATCACACAGGATATAGAAAAGCACAAAATCCTCACAATTTACCAGCTTGAACGATGAATCAATTATCAAAATAGATAGATGATTAATTTTCTGTTGATCGGCTAATCGACTAGCCCTACAGAACACTATTACACACTATTATACAAGGGTCTTCATCCTTGTGTGTGCATTCATTTAGAGTATTAGTGACACAAAATGAAGCCAAACAGGAAAACACATCATTACCCTCTGACACCAGAAGACTGTTAAAAACAAATAGGTTGAGTAATAGAAGGGGGTTGGAGGCTTAACTGAATAAGATGAAGGAATTAGATGGGGTGTAATACAGTCCCAGGTCTCTTAAGGTTTAAGGGTCAAGCACAGCGTGCGTGAAAGAAATTCCTGTAATTTCTAATTTTACCTTTTAGATAGGAAGCACTTTATTTAATGCACCAAGCTAGACACTCTGCATGCAAAGCTTTAAATGCAGAATAAGTAGGATTTTCCTTAAAAAACAAAACAAAAAAAACTATGTATAGACTTGTACAAAAATAATCCCTCTCACTCATCATTTTTGACCCACTGAGAGTGTGTAGCAGTGTCTGTATCTGCAGAGACGCTGCCCTCTGCCTGTATTTTCTGCGTTCAGGACGTTTCTGGGCATCAACCTTTGGTCAGTGGTGTGCAGCCTCCAGCCAATAACAGCGCGCAGGCTGTGAGGTCGGACCCTTAAAAAAACGTAGCGAGCATGTTACATCGCTGTCTTCATCTCTCTCCTCTGCTCTCTGTGTCATAGATGCATCTCCAGCGCTGACACAGCGCTAAAACGAAGTGTGGACATAGGTTGGGCTCTCTCTCTCTTGCTCTGAGCTGGGGAGGAGGGGCCAACTTTGAATTGTGTGTTTACAAACAGCAACCGACAAATACTTATTCTGCCTTTAACATTGTAAAGGATCAAGTTCAACTCATTTGGGAAGCCAAAGTTTTGATCACAATTACTTCACAATTACTAATTACCCAATTACTACTACTATTACTTCGTGTTCATTTTTATTACCATTTGATTATCTTTTTTGAATGTATAACATGCTTTAAAATAAAAGTAATGCCTCACACTATTAAGTAGCTATAACATAACCAGAGTAGTCAAGGCTTTGGAATAGTTGTGAGTTGATATGGACTGTAGATAGGGACTTAAAAGCTAATATCAGATGCTTGTCCATTTAAATAAGACATAGATTGCTGAGAAGTTTCCCCTTGGGGACACAGTGCTGCTGAGGGTAGTGTACTGTTATACTGTTGTTCCCATTCGTTTTGGCATCGTATTACCAGGGACTGGAGGCTGCAGAAGAAAGCTGACCCTTAGAAACGACATGCATGTGTTGCTGATGAAGAATGATGGTCCTTATAAGGCACTGGGATCAATTCAAACTCCAGCTGAGCCTTTAAGAATTCCTCTTCACTTTTAGATCTTATTAATGTGATGTTCAGTGCAATTCAGGAGTTATTCATGGAACCTTACTGAGCCATGAGTACATATACCAGGTATCAGAAAAGTAGATATTTGAAAATACACTATATACAGTATACAGATTGATGACAAATTAATATGAAACCAATATAAAGTATGGTTTTTAGTAAGGTGTTGTTCCACCACAAGCCTCCAGATCTATGGGCCTTGTCATAGATTCTCCAAGTGTGTGAAACTCTACTAGAGGTATGAACAGCATTCTTCCAAAAGATATTCCCTAATTTGGTGTTTTGATGGTGGTGGTGGAGAGCGGAGTGGGGTATTGTCGTCCTGGAAGAAACCACTCTGATCAAAATAGAAATGTTTCATTATAGGATAAATCAGAACAACTTTGTACTGATTTGCAGTGACCCATTCCTCTAAAGGGATATGTGGACCCACACCATGCAAGTGAAATTCCCCCCACCTGTATGGAAGCATCTGCACTTGCTGTTTCTCCACTCATCTATTTAGATTATTCCTTTAGTTCGGTACTCATCTGTATCTATACCCACCTTTTCAAAATACCACATGTGTTTAGTATTACCCTGCCAGTCTAGATGCCTTACCCACTGAGTGTTATAGTAAATGGGGCATGACATGACTGTGTTTCCACTGAGGTCCACAGGGCAAACAGAGGGAAGAAAACAGCCCAGTGTGGAGACTCACAGATCATGGCTCTCTCCCAGATTGATATACTGTCATCTTGAGCCACCTAGTGGCACAGTGTTAGTTGTTTCGTTTAGGGTTGTCTAATTGAAGAGAAGTGCATGCATGTTTGGATGATTTTCCCTTAAACACAGACAAAATGCTATGAGATGAACATTTAAACTACCTTTTACAAAATAGCAAATAAAAAAAAAATTATTTCACCAACTGTATTTGTGATATATTGGCTAAGGTGGAGGCTAAGGGTGAGTTTTGAGTGGTGCATTTTAGATAGGGATAGTCATAAATGTTAATGAATAAATGAGAACAGACCAGGAATATCAGGGAATTGTACACATTTGTTACTTCTCAGGAATATAGCAGAATGTATTTTCTGATTTGTGTCTTTGATTTTAGACAGATTTGCGCTGGATTCCACCTAATGCAAACTGTTCACCATATTTATCATTAATACTCCAGGAAGAAAACACAGCTGGAGGTCTGGTGGTGTTCTGGAAAGTAATTTTCAAGGCCTGGAAGTTAAGATTTGCCTAGCCTTGTAGCTATATCATTAGCAATGGTCAGGTGCTGATGTGTATCTTTGTCTATTCCTGTGCAGATCCCAGTGGCTCCCCAGTGTGTGACCAGTGCCTTCCCCGGTACAGCGGCCCACAGTGTGTCGATTGCAGCGCCGGCTTCTACAAAGCATCTCGGGTTTGTGTTCCGTGTGACTGCAGTGGGAATGCAGACCCTCAGGGCCCCGCCCAGCTCTGTCACCCCGACACCGGCCATTGCCTCAGCTGCATCAACAACACCACAGGGCCCCAGTGCCAGCTCTGTGCTCCGGGCTTCATAGGGGACGCCCAAGCACATAACTGTACCCGTCCAAGTAAGACGAAACCACAAAATACTGTTTGGTCAAACATATAATTTCATTACATACCTAATTTGACATACATTTTCATTTCCTTTTTGTGAGGAAATAGAACTACTGGAAGGTTATCGTGGACAGATATGTCCCAATTGCTTATTATGTACAGATTCTAACTGTTGTTTGAGTAGTACATTGAGATGAATGTCAGCCTACAGACTAAAATCCCTGGATTTTTGAGTGAAGTGTTGTTGGAGCTACTCAAAATAGTTGTTTTTTTAAAAAACAACTCAGAAAACATATAAAAAAGTAATAGACCTTTTTCCCTAGACACTTTGACTTGTCATAGCAGGAAAAGCACAGGTGGAACTAATAACATTAACGATGGCTCAATTCCATTGTGTGTGCTAAAATATGCCAGTGAACCAGCATTCACAATATTAAGGCTCTGAAACTGGCAATCACTGACAGAAAGATTAAGATTAAGTAATAGCATATATAGTCTTACTATAGCAAATGTAATGCAATTGTCAGTGACCATGTCAGTGTTTTACAAACCCGATTCCAAAAAAGTTGGGACACTATACAAATTGTGAATAAAAACAGAATGCAATGATGTGGAAGTTTCCAATTTCAATATTTTATTCAGAATACAACATAGATGACATATCAAACGCTTAAACTGAGAAAATGTATCATTTTAAGGGAAAAATAAGCACATTTTTTGAGCACATCTCAAAAAATTGAGACAAGGCCATGTTTACCACTGTGCGGCATCCCCTCTTCTTTTTATAACAGTCTGCAAACGTCTGGGGACTGAGGAGACAAGTTGCTCGAGTTTAGGAATAGGAATGTTGTCCCATTCTTGTCTAATACAGGCTTCTAGTTGCTCAACTGTCTTAGTTCTTCTTTGTCGCATCTTCCTCTTTATGATGCGCCAAATGTTTTCCATGGGTGAAAGATCTGGACTGCAGGCTGGCCATTTAAGTACCCGGATCTTTCTTCTACGCAGCCATGATGCTGTAATTGATGCAGTATGTGGTCTGGCATTGTCATGTTGGAAAATGCAAGGTCTTCCCTGAAAGAGACGACGTCTGGATGGGAGCATATGTTGTTCTAGAACTTGGATATACCTTTCAGCATTGATGGTGCCTTTCCAGATGTGTAAGCTGCCCATGCCACACACACACACACTCATGCAACCCCATACCATCAGAGATGCAGGCTTCTGAACTGAGCGCTGATAACTTGGGTCGTCCTTGTCCTCTTTAGTCCGGATGACATGGCGTCCCAGTTTTCCAAAAAGAACTTAAAATTTTGATTCGTCTGACCACAGAACAGTTTTCCACTTTGCCACAGTCCATTTTAAAGCTGAGCCTTGGCCCAGAGAATACGCCTGCGCTTCTGGATCATGTTTAGATATGGCTTCTTTTTTGACCTATAGAGTTTTAGCCGGCAACGGCGAATGGCACGGTGGATTGTGTTCACCGACAATGTTTTCTGGAAGTATTCCTGAGCCCATGTTGTGATTTCCATTACAGTAGCATTCCTGTATGTGATGCAGTGCCATCTAAGGGCCCGAAGATCACGGGCATCCAGTATGGTTTTCCGGCCTTGACCCTTACGCACAGAGATTATTCCAGATTCTCTGAATCTTTGGATGATATTATGCACTGTAGATGATGATAACTTCAAACTCTGCAATTTTTCTCTGAAAAACTCTTTTCTGACATTGCTCCACTATTTTTCGCCGCAGCATTGGGGGAATTGGTGATCCTCTGCCCATCTTGACTTCTGAGAGACACTGCCACTCTGAGAGGCTCTTTTTATACCCAGTCATGTTGCCAATTGACCTAATAAGTTGCAAATTGGTCCTCCAGCTGTTCCTTATATGTACATTTAACTTTTCCGGCCTCTTATTGCTACCTGTCGCAACTTTTTTGGAATCGGGTTTGTACATGCATCACACTATCATCAAAACCTTTTATTGAAAATGTTTTAAAAAATGTTGCAGTGTTTATATAGTTTTCACATATTTGTATTTTTAACTGCAAATCTACAGTTTTTATTATTATTATTATTATTATCATTATTATTATTGTCATCTTATATTACTTATTATCTTATCTTACTTATCTGTATATATTTTAATAGCACATTTCTTCTGTTTATATATATATGTTTTTATTTCTCACTTGCTTTGGCAATATTAATGTTTCCCATGCCAACAAAGCCCCATTGAATTGAATTGAGAGAGAAGCTCCGGAAGCAGAAATACCTGCAAAAAAAGAGAGAGAGAGAGAGAGAGAGAGAGAGAGAGAGAGAGAGAATGTCGAGTTAGTAACATGCATTAATGGGATAAGAATGTACTTCAGTAAATGTATTTAGCTACTTTCCACCACTGTCTGTCAGTGATGACGCAAAATGACGACGATTCTTAAGTGTCTGAAATCTCAATTTACTGCTCACTATAGAGTCAGCTAGTGAGTGTCTATTATATAGGGAGTAGTGAATGAGTGATTTTGGACAGCTTATAAATCACTTAGTTTGAGGGAGGACAGTTGGACATTATCTCACATATTACTGTACACAGCTGCTTTAACAAAGACATCATGTGTGTGACATAACATACTGCCTGAAAGTCATTACTTAAGCTTACAATTGTGGGGGGAAAAAAGAAGAGAGAGAAAGAGAAAAACGAATGCAGCAGGTGCATCTGCACTATGAGGTAGTTATGTCTTTTGCCACATGGTGTCACTAGTTACATCAACAACCTGGAGTCTTAGTCTGTTACTTATTCAGTAATTACAGGTCTTCATTGCATTGGCCTATCAGGATCGTGAATTTACAAAATTGTGACATAAACTCTGTAAATGTTAACTAATGTTTTCAATGCTTTTCTCTCCTCAGCACCCCGACTCATTCCCACACCAGCAGGTACAACAACAACAGAGGCCCCCACATCGAGTACACCCTCCCCCCCCTCGCCCACCACCAGCACCACTTTGACCTCCACCACAGCAAGAGGTGTCCCAGCCTCCACGTCCAGCAGCAACACGAGCACCGCTGCCACCACCCAGGCCCTGTTGACCAGCCTGAGCAGCCCCACCGACAACACCACAGCGGCCCTGACCGAAGTCTCCTGGACGCAGTTCAACATCATCATCCTGGCCGTCATCATTCTGGTGGTGCTGCTGCTGCTGGGCTTCGTCGGAGGCGTGTACACCTACCGGGAGTACCAGAACCGCAAGCTCAACGCTCCCTTCTGGACCATCGAACTGAAAGAGGACAACATCAGCTTCAGCAGCTACCACGACAGCATCCCCAACGCTGACGTGTCAGGCCTGCTGGAGGACGAGGCCAACGAAGTGGCTCCCAACGGCCAGCTGGCACTCACCACGCAGGGCAACTGCTACAAGGCTTAGCGCTCCATCCATCCCTAGACTGGACACCTAGATTTACAGATGACACAAAGCTGCTGGAAAGTACCAAATCCAAAGCTCCTTCATGTATGACTGCTTGTTGTTACCCTGCTGGTCTGCGGCACTTCACAACGCTTGGCAAACTGACAGTGAGATCAAGTAGATGTGATCAAAGATATGGAAAAGAGACGCAGAGTTTTCCCTTTTTGATATGATTTCATGTGGAATGGGCGATCAGTGAAATAGGTCCAAAGAAAAAAGTGTTTTGTTTGAGTTGTGCCTGCAGAGGGCACTGTTGTGCAGATTAGTTAGGTAATTGGCATGGTGTGAGACCGGTGCAAAGCACACACCTGTTTGTGGAAACAATGATCCTGACACTGGTTAGAGGACTTGCAGGAACCTAGCATTTCAGATATTTTTAAAATGGACTTTTGACTGTTTAAGTTATAACTGGATCACTTGAACAGTGATCTTAAACTGAGACAATGATTGTTATTTAATGAATTTTTATTCAGTTCTTATTTATTGGTTGAGGTTTCATTCTCGGGAGAAATGCTGCACATGTATGATGTGTTTATTCATGGTGTTTTCTCTTACGTGCTGTCGAATGGTAATTGGAATTGGCCGGTATGTTTTTATGTATAGTTTGTGTGTTTTGGAGAGAGTCATGGGGGAGGTGAAGGCT